>NC_064911.1:2662944-2976580 GCF_929443795.1 Astur gentilis | reverse complement strand
TGATGTCTGAATAGCCCAGGGATAGTTTTTCCAGATGGCTCTGACACCACATTTCCAGACTGACACTTCAGTTGTACTCAGTTTAAATAGTATGTGCATTTGCAAATGGAGTTCATCATCATTTTATGTTTTGTATCCATTGTATACTTGTTTTTTAAATGTCAGTGTTTCTAGTTAATCTGTATTATTATACACACTTTACATAAGAAGGTGGAATCACCTGTACTTCACTTAATATGCACACTCCTTTTCTAGGGAGTGTGCTGCTTCTGAAAGCTGTGAATCATGTACTAAGATACCAAAACTGCACAAACCAAAAGGCCCCTGATTTGCATTTAAATATCAGTTCCGTGCTTTACACAATGATTAGTCACCTGAAACTACTATTATATGGAAGATAGCATATTTTTAAAATGTGAGAATATTATAGCACTCTGTATATAGAACATTGAATCTGAAGCATCAGGATGAATGATTCGACTGTAGTCATTTTATCATCTATTTATTATTGGGGCTATGGTGTTAAAACTCTCAACACTATGGATTTAAACAGCACATTTTAAAAGGTTCTCTAAATTAGTTTATAACAGTAAACTAGGGAAGATCTCAATTTTAAACAACAAACTGAAGTCCAGGATACTTCACTTCTGTGACTTGCTCAAATTAATAGCCAAAGGCACTGTAAATTTTGGGTACAGATAAATTCCACTTGTCTTATTCACTAAGTAGGTGAATAAAATCGGTGTATCTAAGAAAATTACTCTCCCATTTATTGCAACACAAAGAATACTTCTTATTAAGAGGCTGCACATACACCTTACAGTCACCTCTGTGAAAATTATGGAATGCTGGTAACTCCAGTTTTTTTGTGCAGGAGCACAGCCTGTCCTGCTTTCTTTCCAGGATAAACTTAGTCATCAGATACCTGGTACCCAAGCAAAATTCTTTCAATCCTGTATCACATTATGAAACTGGTGATATGCTAGAAGAGGATATCATGTTTTATTCATCAAAAACACCTTAAAGGAACATACTCTATAGTAGGAACACTGGGACTTTCTGATATTCAGTAGTAGAAACATCCAAATTTGTAACAATTTTTAGGATGAAGTATCAGTTATTCTACAGATGTAAAAAAAAGCCAATATCTGCTATCTAATAAAACACCTGTTGCCTACCCTTTTTTAGCTGTGCTACTTTCAATTCATCTCAGTTTCCTAGTATAAGTAGTATTTTAGTAGCATATGACCTCATTCTTGCTAAAATGGTGTTTCACAGATTGCCAGTCACCATTTAAAAATACACTTTAAATATTCTAGCATATGGAAGATGTTCCAAGAAGAAATTTAAAAAAAAAATAAAAATGCTTTGCCTAAAACTGCACACCGAGCAAAAGCTTCATTTTATAGATTCCTCTAAGAACAAACAGAGTCCCATTTTTGACAATTTCTGATGAACTTGTTTCTGCAGCAAAATTTGTTAAAAATTCCACTGTGGGAGGAATTTGGTCCCCTTTACTGACATTGGGGCTGATCAGGGTAAAGCTGATCCATACTACAGAGAATTGATTTTGAAAGCATAAACATTGGTGAGTCACATCCTTTAACTCCACTTTACCTGTAGAAATTCCAATATCACTTGGATTGCATGGCTCAGAATTTGCCAAATATTAAAAGCTAGATGGTACATTCCATTTGTCTGCCATGGTAATTGAATAAGTGCCCTCACACCAGCCACAAAAATAGAATTTCTTTGTTGACCTGATCTCTTCTGGCAGTCCGTAAGGAGAACCATTGCAAGTCTGCATGGAACTGGATAGAGAAGTGGTTTTTACTACAGCAGCAGTTATCCTAGTTGCGATCAGAAGAACATCCAATAGAATGTAATCAAATCACAATTTTCCCAGCCAGAAATCCAGAACCAGAGAAGAATACTTCATTCCTGTCTTTCAGATAATGGAAAGGTATAGATCAAATATACATTATTTAGTCTTGTCGCACCTCACTCACAACATAACATCCCAAGTCCTGACAAGTGAAGCAGTCAACAGAGCACTTCATTACTGTTCTTAGATACTACCTCCAGCCTCCTTGCCTAGGTAGTATTTTAGCACAGGCAAAATAATGCAATCTCCCCCAAGCTCTACACTCACAAATGGCTGAACGCTATCAGATTAAACTAAGTTATTAAAACCAGCATGAAACATACATTGAGCACTGGCTTAAAAAATAGTACATAAGAAACTTTATAAATAATGGCAAAATGATATGCAATAGCTGAATTCAGTTATACAGTTCATACAGACCTAATGAAGGAGATTATTGCAGAGAAATTAAAAAATTGGCTCAGTCGAGGTAATATGGATTTACAGGAGTTGATTCAACAATTTTTACACCTGCCTTAAGAACATTGGGAAATAACTGCATCTTGAATCATTTGAAAATCTGACTGGTGAAAAACTCCATCGCTTCTACAGCAAATTCTAGACAGAAATCATGGGAAGCTAATTCCACTGAGAGGAGGAAAACTGAAGCCTTTGAGATATGATGCTGCCAAAGACCCTTGTGTATCTCTTGCATGGAAAACAAGATGAAAGCTGAAGTTAGAAATATTACTGGAAAAGCTTCATTATTGTCAGAAATTAACAGGTGCAAACTTAGACACTTCACTCACATAAGTGCAGAGATGGAAATAACCTTTAGAAACTAATTAAGGGAAGAATAATGGTGGGTCATCTCAACAGGGTATGGTGAAGGAGGATATGGATAGACAGTGTGCAGCAACTCACTGGGACATCAGCAGCCGAATGTTCAAAGCTAGCACTGGCTAACTGGAAACACCAGCACTTTCTTGCAAGCACTCAAACACAAATGCATCAATTTTGCTTACCAACTGTACCACTAAACCACATCCAACTGTCCTAGGATAGAAAGATAATTCTCTCATATCCATGTAAAAGTGGAGTAATCACTCCATTTCAACTGCACTTGCCATTCCATAAGGGAATGCTTAGCTTACCTTACTTAAGAACTTACCTGAAGAGGATACTACAAGATATTACAGCCTCACTTGTTGATGATGGCTGAGGTCATCATGCTCTCATGGATACACACACAAGACTTTCAAGTCAACACAATCTTTCATGAAGCTTTGCTGGTCTAAGGAAGAAATCAGCATCCAGAAGCATGTGGCAAAATCCCCAGCAGCAGCTGGTATTCTGCCCTTACTTGAAACCTCACTGCTGGTTCAGCACCAAAACTGCCTTAGTTAACAGTGCCAGCTGCAAACATAAAGGAGAAGTTTAGAAACAATAAATGCTAGAATATTTATTAGCAAAAATTTCCCATTAGTAATGCAGCTTATAATAGTCCAGGAAGTCTTCACACCTCCTCCAGACATTTATCTTCCCTCCCTTCCTGAAGAGAAAACATATGATACTATAACCAGCAAAAGCAGAGCAGACAGTTCAGCAGTGCAGTAGATGTATCAGGCACATGACTATCACACAATGACAGAATGTGTGTACATTAGTTTATCTTGTTCTGTAGAATGAACTACATTAAACAAGAAATCATTATGGTTACAAAGTAAAAAACTGTCAGACTTATGACCTGCCTCCCTATTTACAGTTGGTTTGGAACTCTTGTGCATCTCTGATAAGGTCTTTAACGATGGATGCTCATGCCACTTTCCCCCATGAACCCAAATTCAGCCAAAATTGCTTGTTCCAATGAAAGATATTATATTTTTATAAACTAGGAAAAAAAAAAAAAAGACTTTGGCAGATAAAGTACACAAGACAATTTCAAAGGCCATCTTACTGAGGGACAGCTCCTGCCCAGAAAACAAGACTCTACCAATTTTCTGTTGGGACACTGACAAGACAAAGTAGGGTAGGACAGTAAACTGCTTCTTTTTCAGAGGGGAAGAAGAGCACTTGAACTTTGGTCATCCTAAATGATTACCCATGCCCCTGAAGCTGACTGCAAGTGAAGGGCCAAGCACTACCATTTTGTCATTATTAATGTCACACTCTTCCTCTTATGACAGGACTTTAATAAGGAAGAAGCAGATATTCACGTGATCTAATATACAGGACTAAGCCAGTGATATTAATACTCTAGAATATTCCCGTATTAAGTCACCCACACAATATTGTTTAAGTGCAATACTGACAGGAAAGACTTGATATTATCTAATTAGCATTAGTTAAGATGACATATTGCTTCTAGAAACGACATAATATTGATATTTCTCACAAGAAAGAAATGCAAAGAGGCTCTGCCATCAGTTTCTCACTAAAAAAAACCCTAACAAAATACCCAACTTTTTTGTATGATTTTGAGTACTCCTCAGGAGAGAATTCCAATGGTTTTATCACTTAAACTGAAACATGTCTGCTACAGGATTTTTGACAGATTGGCAGTAATGACTCTCAAACATTTTGGTTACCTTTGAAAACCCGTAATTCCAGACAACATTGAATAAGCACTAATTTGTTAGTCACACCTACTCTATATCATGAATAGCAGCAGCAGCTTACAGAGAAACCTGCTCTTCAATGCTGCCCCTTAGAGGACACATTTGAGAAATTCATCCATCTCATGTCACCCTTTGAAGACAGAACAAGAACTGGATCAAAATAGTATAATGTTGCACCATGTGCAACCTATTGACTATTTTGTTACTGACTGTTCACCAGTATGGCATATGGTAAAACTCCTTAATCACTTTAAGAAATTGCTTTTGCTACAGCTATTTTTGTCAAAAAACAACCTTGTTTCCCCATATCACGTTCATGCAAGCCCCTAATGACATCCTGGTTTCGATTCTATGATTTTCCTTATGTGGTCATCCACAATTATCCAAGAACAAAATCAAATCTCCAAACTAAACCTGTACTTAATCTTTTTTAATGTCTTTTTTTCCCCTTTCTTTTAAAGCTCTGTTGGCAATACCAGCTAATTGTTTTAACACCATAAACTATATGCAGGATGCTGCAGCTCCTGCTTGAGCTCTCTAAATCCTGATTCTCATGTGAGAGTGACAGGAATGCCACCTTCACAGAGAGGCAGCAGGGAATACTGATCTTTAAATTATCTGAACTACAGGCTCCTAATAAAAATGTTTAAGATTCTCATCTTGTAAAATACAACATCTCTATCTATGTGTGAAGCTTCATCATACCCTGAATACCTTTCCTTTAGATAAGCAGTTAGATCTTAATGTCAGGTGACTGTCCATTTCGGAGGAAATGTTATGAAACATAAGACTGCAGTCTCAAGTAGCCGTCAATGGCATCATAAGAAAAGCTGTAAGATATGTGGGGCAGCACATACATTTTTTGGGGAAAATTGTACATTCCGGGTTACAGTTTAGTTCATCAACTTGTCTGCCACTTGATTATTGCAAGTCTTCAAACACAGTGCAAAATTAGAAAATTACTATTGAAATACCTAAAATGAAAATCACTCCCATTCCATTCACTTAGCTTCTACAGTTTTACAGCCATAAATAATTGACAGTGTTTTAAAATGAACAAAGCTAACTATTAATAAAGCCACAATTCTTGAAATCTTAAATGCAGTAATACAGTGCTGCTTACTAGAACTGGTTTGTTTGTATTGCCACAGCTTCGTGGTTGATGACGTTTCAATTTTAAAGCATTGCTCTCAAAAGTTACAAAACCCATGGCATATAGACATGACAGACTGCTTTTGAATTTTAAAAATGCAAAAAAGTATGAAAAAGAAAACTGTTTCAAATATTTGTTCTCTTAAAACTTTTTTACAAGCCATAATTTGCCATAATGATTACAAAACAGTGAAAATTGAGAAACATTGTCTAATTTCACATGCTGATGAAACACCTTTTTTTAAAGTTTTGAATATCCAAATATAAGGTTTTTTCTAGTCATCTTCACACTACCACTCACAGATTTCACCATAACCTCACTTAAGCCTCCTGAACCCAAAAAAACAGACACAAAAAGTTAAAGCAGTAGCTTCCTATGAGACTGTAAGTTGTTATGCAGAGGATTCATTCTTTTCTCCAAGACTTCAGGGAGGAACACTGAAAGCACGTATCTAGAATCCTTTAACACAGGCAACTAGAGAAAGATGCACAACTGAAAACAGCCTTTTCTTTAGAACTGCTGAGAAGTCTGCAGGATTGCTGCTGGGGCATTTGGAACCTTTTGGAACCACATATCATACAACAGGAAAAAAACTGTAATCCCACTTGTTCTAAAAGTTCCCTTATTTTCACCCTGTTGACAGTCCTGGGATAATTTATTATAACTACTAAGTCTGACCATAGATTAGCTGAATAAGCCACATCATTACTAGTAATTTAACCTATATCATCAGTGGGTAAAATCATAAGAATTTAATTTTTTTTTTTTTTTTAACAGTAAAATACTGTACATGACACTCGTAAAAGCATACACTCTGTATTTCACTGTTTCAGCTCGGATTGTGATTCTAGTATGTAAAATCTATTATTAGCTCTAAAATTTGTAATCCTTTTTAAGTCTCATCAGATCAGAGCATTTTCTTTTGTAGTTCTCCTGTACATGCCAGTGGTAACAGAAATTCAAGATTGAAGACAAATTGCTAGTTAGACTGTATCGTAGACGATTGGAGTCATGGAGGCACAATGAAGTACCCCACTAAGTGTGAGAGTTCAAATTTCAGGGATACTGAAGTCTTGAAAAGCAGGTATCAAACCACTGATAAGAGCAAAGGGAGTTACACTTGTGTTTTCAAAAGCATTATAAATGGAATCACACACTGCTGAATGACTGCTTTGGGTTTCTTGTCTTTCCCCAAGATATCTTTCTGAACCCTATTCCACTGTATTTTTTTGAGTTTGTGCACAAAGCAAGTCTAATTGTCACATGTCTGCTTTTATTAATAAAGCAAATTAAGTTCAAATGAAGCAAAACCACAGCAGTATGGTTTGGAATGCTGTACACTCTGCCTTCCACCACTCCTTTCTGTGAAGGTGGTGTCTTCTGGGCCAACCTATCCAAAGCCTTTGTAAGTGATTAAACAAGACAGCTGCTCTCTCTGTTTCTGCAGGTGCTGGGAACATAGATGATCCCATCCTAAACCCACAACATGCTGATGTTCAAAGTAAGAGAGTGGTGATATGGCTTGCTGCCACATATTGTCCCACTTCAAGCACTGGTTTAATGTCTTCTGCTGTCTCTTTGCCAGCTGGCTGACAACAAGGACATCTGTTAGTGGATCAGAATAACTGATGTGATGCTGTAATATGTGGTTTGGACCATTTTCATGCAAGCAAATGATTAGTAGAGAATCTGTTGTGAATCTCACACATGGCTTGCTGATGCCCATATTTTAGTCAATAGAACTCAGAACCTGAACCATAAAGATGCATAACAAACATTTAGACATTCAATTCACTGTACTATGTTAAAAAAAATAAAATCATAGAAATGAAGAAGCTCAAATGCAACACAGATAAAATCTATTCTTTGCTAAGCAATGAACACCTAGCCTGCAGAGTTGGTAAGGTAAGCAGTACCATCAATGAAAAACAGTTGGGACAATTATTCTTCAAAAGCAAAAAGGGCAGAGATTTCTTTACTGCTCAATTACTCTTTCAAGAATTTTAACCCCAATACAGGGTTTGGAATTAAATCTGGCTGATAGCCGACAACAAAAATTACTGATACTGCTGAGTCAGGGATGTGGTGTGGCCACCTTCACCTTGGAACTTCGATGTCTGGTAACATCCTTTTTCTTCCCTCAGCCTAGTTCTCTCATTCTGGTTTCACTCATTCGTTGTGTAGTATGGAAAGCATCGGAGATCAAATACTTAGCAAATACACGCAAATCTGAGTGAACAAAGTAATCCTGTATTTTGGTAGCTTTACATATTGTCGTAGCACAGTACAAACATTAGTTCCTGATGATTAAATGTACATTAGGGTGATTTTCTTATTAAATAAACCTCCAGGACATTAATTTTTCTTTTGTTGTATGTATTACAACACCAGTACATTCACAATTACCTGTTTTAAAGTTGTTTATTACAAAATGTTCTCTGCTTATTCTTTATATGTAAAGTGTGCTGCATGCTTAAATGATACTTTGGTAAATGTCCATAATTATTTTATTCATACATATATATTACTTTATTTTTCTCTACTGTGGAATTTAAATAGCAATGGTAGTCTTCAACTTAACAGGTTTTTTAGGCAGTAGGTGATGTGTCTACTGTTCAGACATAAGAACACACTTCTGGAATTTAGCATGCAATACTGGGAACAAGTCCTGTGCGATCGTCCCAATTTTTGGCATGAATCCATCCTATGGCCTTTGGCTCTTACTACACTGTGGCATGATTCCCTTATTTGTACAGTGTGGTATAGTATCTCCTGCTTTGCAGAGGTGCACAGCATTTATTCTTTAACATTTCTTTAAACACTTCAAGAATCACATAGGAAAGACCATGCATTACTGTGCGAGCTATGATCCTTAGTTACAGCTAGGAAGGTTATGCAGTGCAGAAATGAGGTGTGCAAAGGTGTCTTTGGAATTCTTTTGATTCACAACCAAGCACGGATTCAGGCCAATTTCCAAGCTGCTGGCAGATATATGGGGCTGACAGAGTAGCCAGAAAATAATGGGACACACAGTAGTTCCCCAGGTCATGCTGGTGGGTCATGCTCTGTGCTCTGCAGACCCTGGGCCTGATTCAGCAACAGGTGGGCCACAAAACTCCCACTGACCTGAATTCTGGAGAATTAAGGGATTTCTTAACAGGTGACACATGATTAAGAACCCTAAAATTAATCCCCAAATAAGAATGGGGACAATGTGAGAAACAAATTTTTTAGTTCCTTGGACAAGGTCTTTAAAATTATTTGAGTAGAGAAACAAAGTATTAAAAATTGTAAAAACCTCTGTCTTTGTCCTGAAGATCTAGTACTTATTGTTTCTAGTTTAGACCATTCTTAGAAAATTGCAAATTGGGCATCCACATCAAGGCATGGCACAGTGAAGAAAGAAGACCCACAGATCTCAGTGGCCCAGGTGCCAACCAATATAAGTTGTGGTCTTGATCTCAGAACCCTACCTTTTAGCCACAAATTTTTTTTAGTGTTTGCAGAGCTGAAAGAAGTGCAAATCAGGTGTGGTAGCAGCTTTTTTTCCAGGAGTCTGCAGACAGTTGTTATTTATTTTACTCTTCATGACTTCCTTTGGGTGCTATTTCTGCAGAAGTCTTCATCTCTTCAATGCTGAGCCTGCCACCCTCTTCCACTTTTCTAATTACAGCCTAAAATTGCTATTTCCTTCACTCAGCAGTTTGATGTTCTCCAAGTTTCCACATCCATATAGGTACTGATAAATTCTTCCCACCCCAACAAGAACAGAAGAACTTTCAAAACCAGTTGGCTTGTATTTGCAGGCTCCTATGCACTCCACTGGAAAAAAGTTCCCATATTACCACTTTGAAAACTGAAGAGAGATGTTTCTCTAGCCTTTACCTGATACTGGATTTGACCTCATATAAAACAGAACTCACCATCTAGAAGACATGTCAGTTTTGCTCAATTATGCTTGCTTTCTTATGACATCAAAACCAGAAAGACCTCAACAATTTTGCTTTCTCTCATGAAGTAGAGGCTCTTGAATTGTATTTTGGTCTGTACTGTATCAGTGTCACAGCATGATTTTATACCTTGATTGTATTTGCAATACAAAAACAATACATACAGCATCGATTCTTTTCTGAGATTATCATCTTTTCCAATCTTGTTTGTTCAGAGGAACCTCTGAACTCTTGCTACTTGTGCAGTTAGAATCAAACATACTGGATCCTTAACTGAGCTGGGGACTGTCACCACTATTTTAATATGTCAACATTTTCAAACAATTTAATCTACTGATCCCATGCAAAGGCAATAGTGCTCTAAAATCCCCAGAAGTGCTTTCCAGTGACTCAAGCTAACTGGATTAGCTATAGCAGAAAGCACATACACTGAGGTAAGAATACACAAATGGTAAGAAAATCTTGCTTTCCTGTCTGGTTTGCAATCCTCTGCACCAGCAAGTGAGATAAGCCTGGGATGAGGGTAGCATTTAACCCAGGAGCTGTGGACCAATGACCTAAGAAGTACTTAGTTGATTAGAAGTACTCCAGTTGATGAGAGTGCTCCTTCTCATTATGTCACAAGTGAGATAAGCACAATTTGGGAAAAGCTGAGGTAACTGCTGCTGCTGTTACTAAGAGAATTATGTTCACCCTGAATGTTCAGCCCTATGTGGTTCACAATTCTCTGTTTCAGGTATAAGCATGATTCTCTGCAAACTAGGTATGGTCCTCAGGCTTCCCTCAAGATGCCACTCACGTTTTTTCATTGGCCAGATGTCAGTGCTGTTGGACAAACACAGTCAGATGTTACAACTTCAGCAGATGATACTTTTCTATCCCTTCTTTTCCAATTGCTCAGGTTCCCACTGCTGAATAAGCAAACAGAAATTAACATTCTGTCCTTTCTATGAACTTCTGAAGATCTTGTTAAAATTTTGCCATCCTAGAATTTGACAAACATGTGCCTACAGATAAGATGGGGATTTCCATATGTACAGTAATAGATTTTGGCTGGTGAAAGGGCAGCCAACTGCCAATAGCCAACCCTCTGACCTTTGGATGGTCTTTTAGGATGGCAATGTCTGTGCAGAATTTAAATGGTGTAGACGAGTAGCTAAAAAAAGATCAAGGCCAAGTCAAAGTCATGATTAGCCAGTAAGTACCAAGTAACTCCTGATTATAACAGAAAGAGATGTTTTAGTGATTGTTTAATACAGATTAATATATATGCATATTGTATATATTCATAATCACAAACATACATACGTATTTTAGCTTTAGTGGTATTCTGACTTTAAAAAATGTAGCTAGCATAAACTTCAGTAAAAGCACTGTACCAACAGGGCAGTTCCAGAAATATTTGAAGATAGCATAAGGCAGCACTGCCACACAGAGACTGCTGCCCTGTCTCCCTTCATCTTCCCTTGTGCCAGGTCAAGGTTTTGCACAGCCATGTAGTGAGCTGGAAAGCTGAAAGCTGGCCGGGCTTCTTTTGGGTTAGTCTTAATGCAGATCTCTTCCCTAATCTGGTTCATCGCACAGGCGCACAAATGTTTGGCAAGAGAGGATTTGAGAGAAGGGGAAGGAAAATGCATAGGTGAAACAAGCAGCCAGAGATAGGGCTGCCTTTGTGTTCACTGTCCTTGATTAACATACTGGTCCTGGAGTGTGGAACTGAGCAACACTGACTTTTTGACTCTGCAATATTATGAGTAGAAACAAACATGGGTAAATTTACTTCTCCAAGCAAAATCAACACTTAGAAAGAAGCCTAAACTGGAGTGAACCGGACAGCTGAAGTGCTGAATAAGAAGAGTTGAATCTTTCACCCCCAAATTGCTTATTTTACTCAAGCAGAGTTCACTTAACCAGAAGCACCGTACAATGCTGCGATGGTTACTGTTGGCCTGTGTGAGCTGACTTTGCTTTTTGCTGTAGTTCCAACATTATGCCAGCTACATTTCCTGTATATAATCACTTGAGAGATTAATTAAATAACAGCATTTTAATTATTCAAGACTCAGAACGGGAATGTCACCTTCTTAGTAGGATGAATGCTCACAAGGTTAACACACCACATTGCCAGGCAATAATAACCCTTGATGTAATTTCTGAGCTAACATTTACTAAGTTTCTCACAAAGTGAGTGCTTTGGAGAGGCCATCCCTGAAAAATCAGAGAACATAGTTCAGAAGTTATGAAAAGATAAAAATTCAGCCTTTCTTGTTGGGGAAAGGTTATAATGAATGTAAACTTGAGAAGTGTTTGTAATAGCAAAATTCCATTTCTTTAGCATTCTACATACTATTGCCTTGACCCTTCTGTTATTTGTCTTGGTGAAAATCAAGAAAGGAGAATAATACCAATGTATACCAATGAGCTCAGAAACATTTTTAATACAAATCAATACTGTTTGGGGCATCATAATTTAAGTCCAGGTTGGCAATCCACCTAGGCAAGTGATAGGATCCTACAGGAAAAAGCCATGAGCTTCCTAGTTGAAGACTGCAAAATTTCCAGGAAGCCATTTCATCATTTATCATTCTATTTCCCATCTGGAAAAAAACCGTACTCATGTTAAGTCCTGCAACAATGAGGTAGCTACATCCAGGTGATGGCATTGAGAATGCAAAATATACGGTAAAAAAATGACAAAACTTTTAAGTGTTGATGAATCACTATAGACTTGACTTAGGTCATGCAGGGTATTAGTCACAGAGAGTTGAAACGCATCCTGCAGTGACTGATCAGCAGTCTAACCACTTGAACCATCTTTCCTTTCTGCACTAAAATGAGTGTCTCTGACTAGAATGTATTCCACTATTGATATACTGCCCATGACTTCATGCTCATGACTATGAAAAGTCTTCTGCATTGACTTGGGAGTAAGTACCTCCTTTGATGTCTGTGGCTAACAATAGATTACAGAAGTTGCTTTATAAAATACAGTTTCTGGTGTCTTGGCTGTAGAACAAGATGAACATTTCCTTCTTTCCTAGCTGCACTGTGGTGCGGATACATTGGAAGAGAGAAGAGAAGGATAAATGGTGTTATGCCCCTACGTCAAACCCCAGCACTTCCATTTGGAAGTGCCCACACTCTTGGTCATGATAGTCAGGGCTGAATAGCTTCCGTCTTCTGCTGCAGGTGGCATCTGCCTCTAAGCACTTCTAGCAAAACTGCATACAGATTTTTTTAAGTTCATTCACAGGGTGCTTTATTTAGCTTTTCTTTCTACCACCACTCTTTTTTATACTGCCATGATGTGTTACAAGTTAAAACTGATTGAATTTTAACAATTATAGGATGGTAAAACTAAACCAAGTGTGTCCTCTTGAGGTTGCTTAAGCAACACATATTAAGTGATTTAATTAGCCTTGCAGGCAGCCTATCTGTGATGCAGAGGTGGAGCAGCTCAGCCTCTGCTGGGTTTCAGGCTCAGATACCACGTGGCCTAAAAGCAGCAGTATTATTTCTAGGGCCTTGAAGTTCTTGTCTTGAATCAGTATGTTTGATTTTGTGTGGCACAGAAGCAAAGTTAATAAGTTACCAAACCTAAAGCAGCTCCATATAAAAGCACCTCCACTGTCTCCTGGCTGGATCCTGAGCTGATCTCTCTCAGCTGTTTGTAGAGATGTCAAGGTGAACTCTTCAGCATGTCCTGTAGCATGTGTATGACTTGAGATTACCCTGGATAATGAGGACTTGACTGTACTTAAGTCTTCCTATCAGTACATTTTGCTTCCATTTGAACAAGTCAGGTATGTGCTAAATGCAATACCCAACTGGAGTCTGCAAAGTTTTATGACCAGTTTTTGCCATCCGTGGCAACGAAGGCTCTTCACTGTTTCTGGGACATGTATCACTAAATGTACTCAGAGAAATGCCTGGGAGACAGTATGCTGAACTTGACGGTGAAAGAAAGACTGTGAAGAAGCCAACACCAGCCACCGCCACATACTGCTCATCGCTTTACTACACAGACAACGACTCATAGGAAAGGCCACCACCACTCGGCACCCCTGACAAAAAGAGGTGGTGAGTTGCACATAGTACAACGAATCAAGTAATGCTATCCCACCCCTTCCAGAAAAACATGAACTGGGCTCTTTTCCTTTTAAATAAACGACATAAATGTTACATAAATACTGTAAAAGTGAGATTAACCATCGACTTTGGTTGGTTTTGTTTACCGAAAGCAAAACGCACAGTCACAGGACAAGCCAGTCACCCCTCAAGCTAGCAAGCTCTAAATGCTTCCCGTCCTACCAATCTTCACTCTCTTTTCGAAACTCGGAGGCCTATACCCGGCGGTCAGGCTGCCGGCTAGGCGGCCTGCTGGCGGGCTCAGCCGGGACTGCGGGGAAAGGAAGATGTCAGGCGAGGCGGTGTTTCACGGGACGCGGCTTTGAGGGAACCCTCCCGGCTGACGAGCAGGGCGCCGCCCGATCCCAGAGCCGAAGCCCGCGCGCCGCCCGCCGCCTGTTCTGAGGAGAAGCAGGAACACCGCCGGCCGCCGTCTCCCTGCGCCCCGCCCCGCTATCGACCTTCCCTGGGCGCAACTCGTCTAGCCTGCGGCCAGCGAGGCTGCCTCATCGCGCCTGCGCGGCCCCCTCCTCCCGTCGTCTCCGGCGCAGCGCGGCGCGGCCCGGTTCGGTGCGGTGCTTGGCCGGTGCGGAGCGGAGCGGAGATGGCGCTGCACGTCCCCAAGGCTCCGGGCTTCGCTCAGATGCTTAAGGAGGGGGCGAAGGTGAGCGTGGTGCCAGGCAGGCGCTCTTGCCTCCGGAAGATGGGGTGGGGAGGGGGGAAGTCTCAGCGCGGCGGCTCGGGGAAGGTTCTGGAAGGCCGCCGGGGCCGGGGCCTCACGCTCCCCGCCCCCCGGCTTTGGTGGCGCCCGGCTTCGGGCCGTTGCGGGGATCCGCCCCGCGCCGCCGCTCAGCGCGCGGGCCCGGGGCGGCGGAGAGAGGAGGGCGGCGCCTGGCGCACGCGGCCTTCGAGAAGGCTCCGCCGGGGCCGGCGCCCACGTTGCCCGCGCCCGTCGGCGCGGCCCCCGGTTCTCGTCGGCGCGGGGGGCGCTGCGTGGGTTCCCGGGGGCCGGCGCTCCCCCCCGAGCTGTGTGCCCGGCTCGTGCCTCGGCTGTGAGGCGATGTCGGGGAGGCGTTTCGTTCGGAGGCCGCCTGTAGGCCGTGGTGGGCAAAACGCGGCCGGGCCCTGTGGGTTTAGCTGTTCAGATGCGTGTCCCCCGCCTGTTCTGTAGGTTCCTGGACGCCTTCTCTGCTGCCGGGCCGCTGAGAAAAGTGCCTCGGCCAGCGCTCGTTGTATTTAACATTAACGTAATGAAGATTTTGATAGTAGGCAAGTGCTGTGCCTGATGGAAGCTTTCTTTGAAAAAGTGGACAGAAAGCAAGCAAGGCGGTTTTTTTTTTTTAATTGCATGGGAAAATAAATGGAAGAAAGTTTGTGATTGCTGCTAGTTAATAGAAAGGACAGTGAAGTTAGCAACTCAGAAAGCCCTGTTTTGGGGTTTTTTTTTTCTTTTTTTCTTTTTTCAGAATCTTCCTTGGGAGACAAGGAGTGGCACATGTCAGGGGCAGGGGGAGAGCAGGGAAACAAAGCAGCCTAGATGCTGGTTCTCTAATAGAGAATTCAAGGCCAGAATAGCAAGAGCAGACTTTTACAAAACAAGGAAGCAGGTGGCATTTTGAGATGTTTGTTTTGCCTTTAGAGATTATATATTGTTAGAGAGTACTTTTGTCCGTTCTCTTTATGGGCCACACA
Organism: Astur gentilis; assembly: GCF_929443795.1. Lineage (NCBI taxonomy): Eukaryota > Metazoa > Chordata > Aves > Accipitriformes > Accipitridae > Astur > Astur gentilis. The sequence goes on along the minus strand of NC_064911.1, from coordinate 2,961,175 downwards.
CTACGTTTTACCCTGCCTTTTCTGAGGATCTCTCCTTTTCTTAAGGCTTCCAAACTGGAGCCAGGCTGATCAGCTTCGCAAACACAAATATTTTATGAATCGTTCTGCTTCTGAATTTTCAAATCGAACATGTTTGAATGTACAAGTGAGTTAAATGAATTTTGTGGAATACAGAGTTGTGAATAAAGAAGCTTGTACAAAAACACATGCTTACAAAACCCTTGCCTCTCTTCAATCTGGTATTGGTTATTTTCTGTTTCCCTTTGGCATGCCACTAACTTTTTTGGAAGACTTAAGAGATGCAAACTTTTGAAAATTGAGTCACTGTTCAAATTCTCTGTTCAGAAGCTTATCGTGCCTGCTGAGCTGCCTAGTTGAGAAGGAGTACACAGTAGTTCTTTTCTCACTGTCTTTGGGTAAGGTTTAGTTTCTGTTTAAACTTTAAGTGAAATACCAAATCTAAATTAATCAAAAACTTTCATGGACTCAGTAAATTATTCATGCTTTGATGAGAAATGACTAGTTTGTCCCTTTCTTTTTTGTTAGAAAGCCTATTTCTGAGCAGAACTTTTTTCTTTTTAGCATTATTCAGGACTAGAAGAAGCTGTCTATAGGAACATCCAGGCATGCAAAGAACTTGCTCAAACCACCCGTACAGCTTATGGACCAAATGGTAAATAAATCCTAAAATTATTGTAGTGGTTTTGAGCAAAATGTTATGTTTGAAGGCTAAACCTACCTTGACTGTTTGTTTGAAGAAGCAACGGTTTGTTTCTTGAGGAGACACATTGGACTTGCTCTAGAACTCTAAATATAGTCTTTGTGGCTATACAGATCAGACTTTGGTTAGATCAGACTTAGCTATTGAGTTATGCATAATGTATCTGCCTTTGCCAGGTTTTTGTACTAGTTACTGTGTCCTCCTTGCTGTCTTACTGCTATATGGAAGACCCGCAAAAATTAAGGGAAAGAAAATAACTTGGTAGATAGTCATAACGAACGTAACCATATTGTGTCTGGTCAGATATACCAAAACAAAAGGTGTTCTCCAGCATCAGTTAATTAAATGATATACTAATATTTTTGAAGAGAAAACAGCTTATTCAGAAACTATTGTTTTCTCCTTAATGTAACATGCACCAAAGTGTAATTTTGTAAAAATCTTTTAGGTTCTTAAATTATAAATAGGGCTAGGGTTTTAATGTGTGAGATGTACCTGAAAGTTATGAAATGGTATCTGTGTACAAAGTGATGTTTGCCTAATGAATGATTTTTAATTTTTTTTTTCCTCTCGTTAGGAATGAACAAAATGGTTATCAATCACCTGGAGAAGCTTTTTGTTACAAATGATGCTGCTACTATCTTGAGAGAGCTGGAGGTAAGTTTTCTTGCTCCAGAAGATGTCAGTTGTGAACTAGTGTTTCTGTTCATGGGCTGCTATGGTTGTGAATGTTAATAAAGAAATACATGTCACCCTGTCAGATAATTTACATATGTCATTTTGTAAATAATTTACATTTTTCACTGCATTTGAGTAAAGTCAATGAGCTATATCCACAGTGAGGAGTAGAAAACTTTTTGTAAAGCAACATTAAGTAGTTGCAGGAGATGCTTAATAATTGCCTACTTTTTTTTCCCCCCAAACCAGTGTAGATTTAGAAGAGGGTTTGTCTAGACAATACAGTGTTTGGAAAACTCTGAAATAGCTGTTGTGTTAATCTCCTAGTGTTGGTGGTTGCCACTTTCTCCTGTCTGCTTAGAATACATTAACTGGATTTAAGAAGCTTGAGGATATAGCAGCATCTTCCTGTGAATACAGTAAAAGTGTGGAAAGACTGACCTGTCCTAATCTTTTCTATCAAATTCATATTTTTATCACAACACAAATAATATTTTACTGAATTCTGTACTTACTGATAGAAATAATGTAACCATTTCCTTACTTAATGCGTTGTGTTAGTGTCTGGTATAAGTAGAATAGTGGTGGAAGTCTCAGTTCTGTTTTTAAAAAATTATTTGCGGACTAGTTACTTAATCTAACTAGTCTTGCATGTTACTTTCTGGGATAAAATGACAGTTGCTTTAGTTATATGCAAGAATACAGCATTTTTAGTGCATTTCTTTTGAAAGAAAGGGAAAGCAGTGCAATCTTTAAGCAGAAAAACCACTAGGATTAAACTGTGCTTTAGACGTCTATTTTGCATGTCACACATGAATTCAGGTTGGAGATCTTAACTTCAGGCAGCTTTCCTGTTGCAGAGCTTGATTATGAAGCCACTGCATCCTTTAAAAATAGCATAGAACCAGTATCAAGGATGCCTAATTCATGTTGTAGGGGGAATGTTCAGTTCTCTGAGTTTATTTTTTTCATAATATTTGTACTTTTGCTTGTTAGGGAAGTTAGCCAATTAAGATAAGATAATCTGTGGTGCTTTCTTTTCCAATTTTTTGCATTCTTAGTATCTCTAGATACAATTTGAAATAAAAGAGCTTATACTGGATGCAGAGGAAAAACCTGGAACTGTAGTCTAGGTGGGATATTAGTAACTAAGATGTGTAACTTCTTTTAAAGGTCCAGCATCCTGCTGCAAAAATGCTTGTGATGGCTTCCCACATGCAAGAGCAAGAAGTTGGAGATGGAACAAACTTTGTCCTTGTTTTTGCTGGAGTTCTTCTGGAGTTAGCAGAAGACCTTCTGAGGATGGGGTTATCAGTCTCGGAGGCAAGTTATATTGTTACTACAATTCACATCGCTTGAATTCAGATTGCCACTGGTCAGTATTCTTGCATCATGTTATGAATTGTCTGCTTCCTTCTGAACTGTTTTAGTGATGTATGGAAGAACAGTATATGTTTTGCTGCTTGTGATTGCTTGCTTCCTTGTAAGCTTTTGCATTTGTTAGTGTTTTATGGCCCTTTGAGAAGGAGATGGAAGCAGTATGAATGCATAGTGAAATAGTGTAGTGAATATTTATTGTTTGCTGCACAGGTGATTGAAGGATATGAAAAGGCTTGCAAGAAAGCCCTAGAAATTCTTCCAGATTTGGTGTGCTGTTCTGCAAAGAACCTTCGAGATGTTGAAGAAGTGGCATCTTTGTTGCACACTTCAGTGATGAGCAAACAATATGGCAATGAACGTTTTTTGGCAAAACTTATTGCTCAGGCCTGTGGTAAGTGGACAAGAATAGATGAGTGCATGCATCTAAAAAACTGAGTAAGTTTGCTTATGATAATTACTAATGTCTTCATGGAAGATAAAAGGTATGGTTGGTTTACCAGGTTGAATTGGATGGAAAGCTTTAGCCTCTGAAATGAGTATAACCTTCTTTCTCGTTTTGAACTCTTTGTTGGCATTGTGGCTCAGGAAAGGTCTGTGTTTTCTACTAAACATTTATAGAACTAGCTTTCTAGTCTTCTTAAAGCAGAACCCCATCTTTCTTCCTCTTCTTTATCATTTGGAAGATGTATTACACTTCAGGTAAGCTGTTACTAGTCTCAGCCACAGAACAATGGAAGCAGGACTGTAGTTGTGTTGTTTCCTCCATTTAGTTTTCCAAGAAAATACTTTCATGTCTAGTTTAAGTGTTTTTTCAAAGTATTCTGGGTCAGACTTCGCTCTTGAAGGTAAATGGATATTTGGACTTAGATAATTGAGCAGCCTGAATAGATATTGCTTTCTGATTACTACATTGTAAAAACAAAATTTCTGTTTCTCTTGATGCAGGTTATTAGCAGATTATAACTGCCTTAAATTTAGGCAGGCATCTCAAACCATTACATTTTAGTACTTCAGAAAAACTGCAGGCATTATTTATGGTGGTGGTGTTCTACTTTATTCATTAAGTAATACAAATTCATTATTTTTGTTTTTTTCTTTTTCTTTCTTTGTTCACCAAACAGTTTCTATTCTTCCTGATTCTGGTCATTTCAACGTTGATAATATCAGAGTGTGCAAAATTGTGGTAAGTTAGCAAGTAGTTAGCTTTGCTGTATTATTAAGGTAAACAGTTCAATGAAAGTTAATTTTTAGATCTTTAAATTTTGAAAGTGTCTTTTCTATTCTAATCTCTGTTGTGGCATGCGTTTATGTTCCTTGTTTAGTGCTGAGTAGCAGCTTTCAGAAACAAAAATCATTAATATTGAAAGTTTACCCTAAATCAGATACATGAACTTAAATTATACACAGGGATGTTGATTTTGTTATAGAACCAGTCATAAGATTAGGCTAAGGTGCAGGCTGCCGGAAATGTAGCGGTCTAATCTTGCATTCTTTTTGTCAGGCCTCAGTATGGTTTGTAGGTCTGGAACAAGTTTATATGTAGTATGAATTTCCCCCTGTGTTTTTTACTCTCTAGTAAATAAATAACAAGTTGAGCACAGCAAATGAATGTCACAGGCCTTAATCTGGACCACCAACTAATCTTAAAATGGGAACCTGTAAGACAATGTTTGATGTTGCTAAGTCAGCTTAAGTCTTATTTCTTTATGCTGCCGTGAAAGTAAGGACTGCTTTTCATAAAGGGTAATGCAAATTTCTGACAGTAAATGATCATATTATTGATATGATATATTCCCCCATTCCATTTCTTTCCCTTCAGGGTGCTGGTATCTCTGCTTCCTCAGTACTTCATGGCATGGTTTTTAAAAAAGAAACTGAAGGAGATGTTACTTCTGTCAAAGATGCAAAAATAGCTGTGTATTCCTGCCCTTTTGATGGTATGATAACTGAAACTAAGGTATGTTAAAGCTCAAAATAAATTAGATAGCTATTTATGCTCATGTGCTCTTATTTTTAGACTTAACTATAAATATTCTTGACACTTGGTGATTGAGATATTTTTGTTAATATTGAGTTCACTAGTTTAAAAAAGTTGATAGAAAACGTCTGAACCTAATTTTGCTATACAGGGTTTTTGGGGTTGGGGAGTTGTTACTGGTTTTGTTGGGTTATTTGAGCCAAACTATGTGATAGAATGTCTGAACCTCAGGGTTGTCTAGAAATGCTAGAATTGCCCTTTTTTGGACTTGTTTTACCCTATTGCCTGGGAAGGGTGGCAGTAGTATTAAAAATAAGATGACTTGAGGTTTATGGACAGGTTGGGAAACAAAATAATTTGTCAAAAACTGTTAGGCATGTAGTTAATGCTGAATTGTTAACAGTGTATGTGTTTTACTAGGGCACTGTACTTATAAAGAATGCTGAAGAACTGATGAATTTCAGTAAGGGAGAAGAAAATCTAATGGATTTGCAAGTCAAAGCTATTGCTGATAGTGGTGCAAATGTAGTAGTAACAGGTGGCAAAGTGGCAGACATGGCACTTCATTATGCCAACAAATACAATCTTATGTTAGTCAGGTAAGTACTAGAAGAGCATAAAAGCATCTGATCTACCAGGTTTATGAAATGTACTTGCCATATTGTCTTTTGCCTCTCAAGTGAATTGGAAAGAAATTATTGCAGACTATTTGGTTTTCTAGTGGATCAAAACCTAAGCTGTGATTTGGTTGTTTCATAGCTTATGTTTCTTGATAGTATTTCACCTTTATATAGACAGCTAATTGGGGAGTTACTTGTGTATGTGATACTGTTATTCTGGTTTAAGTGCCTTTATAACACAACTGAAATCAAGAATATCAAAATTTGTGGATCTAGTAAAGAGGGATGTGGCTTCAAAGGCATGTAAGACTAAACCATAATGGTTCCCTCCTGGTGACAGTTCTCATGTGATGTTTTAGCAATGATGAGATATGCCTCTGTGCATCACTAATGTATTGATGGATGGAAGAACTAATTCTTAATACTTTTCTGTCATTTTTGTGGACCTTGAATCTTCTTGTCTATAAATAAGGCATGTTTGTACATCCTTGAATTATATTCTGCACAACATAAAGTCCAATTACTAGCAGCAGCTCTCAGGTCTCACACAAATTAGTGGTGCTTTATTGAAAGCTGTAACTTTATTGGTGGTGTCCAAAAAGTTTGAACTTTGGAAATGGAGCATGATACTGTAATCTCTTGCATAACAAAGAAGGATCATTTTGGAGGTGTTGTAAACATTAGTTCAAGTCTTATGCACTAGAAGATGAAGTTTGATAATTTCCATGTATTTGAACTACTTACTTGTTTTTAGATTCTTAGAAAATAGTATTTGCATAGCTTCCCTGAAAATAGAAAATTATAACTTGAAAAAAATAGATGAGTGGATTTTATAACTTGATGCAGTAAATTTTGATAGAGTCATTAGTTTACAAAATGCTTCCAGGTTAAGAGAATGTTTAATCATATGTTAACATTTATTCTGGAAACTTGCTTTTAAAGGTTGAATTCAAAGTGGGATCTGAGAAGATTGTGCAAAACTGTTGGTGCAACAGCCCTACCCAGACTGGTATGGACTTTTCAAATGAGGAGCAGAAGGGAGAGAGAGCTGATGAGCATGTTCATCTCTTAACTCTTGTTTTTCTTTCCAGACTCCCCCTACTCTAGAAGAAATGGGTCACTGCGATAGTGTATATTTGTCAGAGGTTGGGGATACGCAAGTTGTTGTGTTTAAGCATGGTACGTATGTTCTTTAGAACTCCTAATGCTACTGTTCTAGAAGTGTGATGTTCATATGTGTTTTACATCTAACAACCTTAATTTAGTAATGCACATGTCTGTCTGAACAGAAAAGGAGGATGGTGCCATTTCTACTATACTCATTCGTGGGTCTACAGACAATCTGATGGATGACATAGAGAGAGCAGTGGATGATGGTGTAAATACTTTCAAAGTACTCACAAGGGTAAGTAACTAGAACACTTCAGTTATCAAAACTGAGCTATGGATCAGTTTGAAGCAAGACTCAGACTTGCTTTGTGCTCATTCGCTACAAAGGCTGTAGCAGATATTTACATTGTTAGCTGGAGCCCTTTTGAGGTGTAGAGGGCTGTGTAGAGAAGGTAGCTGCCGACATCCTTGTGAATACAATGTACATAAAAGAAGGTGCTCAGCATATACTGCATGCAATTTTCCAGTAATGAGGCGAGTTCTTGAAGATAGATTAGTTCTACCACTTTGTAATGATAGTTAGCTCTTTGTTGACTATTTACTTAAATGTTTTGTAATGTTCCTTGGAAACCAGGCACAGAAAAAAAGCCAGATAGCTTTGTTTGTCACTGGGGATCAGGAGGAACTGACTGGTTGTCACCAATGAACCAGCAATTTAGTTTGCAAGACACGCTTCCTCCGCATACTACAGAGACACTTTATAGATGGAAGAATTCAGTTTTTCAGAGTTTTTTCTGAACAGCTTTTGTGGACTTGAATACTCTTTCTTCCTTTTTCATTTTTTTTTAATTTTATTTTTTTATTTAAATGCAGAAGGAAATCTTTGTGTATTTACTCAGAAGGTGGCATGCAAAAAATGTTAAACTTTCATTTGACGCTTAATGTCCTGTACATGCCAACATGTGCACATTGATTTAGAGTACAGAAACAGCCATAGACACTGCGTTTGATTGTCTCCAGGAGTTGTCCTAACTTCTGATGTATGATGATTACTTTTCTTTTTAAAAGACTGGGAGTTCTTAAGTGATGTTGGTTTGCCAAAGGATATACAAAATGCTTAATTGAAGAACAAAACAAAACAAAAACACTCAACACCTCGTGATACATATTGACATATTAAACTTAGTGTAGAGTAGATTGGTTTCCTGCATATTTCCCAACAAGGTAATGGAAAAAGTGAGAAAATCTAGGAGTTCTATTATTAGTAAGCAAAGAGCTGAAATTACGTTTTTTAAAACTAACAAACAAAAAAACTCAGACACAAACCCCACTGCATTTTTTTTTTTTTTTTATTTTTTTTTTACAAAAGAAGCTATTTTTCTTCAAAGACATTTGGAATGAATGAGTAAATTCTGGTGAATTTCTCTTACAATGCATGTTTGTTCTGAAGCAGATTCTTAGTAAGTCTGCATGGAATAAAGTTCTATTGTCTACTTCTTGATAGAGGATATAAATTCTAGAAAGTAAAAATTGATGTGATGCTTTAAGCAAAACTTTGCATTTTGGGATGGTCTGTTCACAGGATAAACGTCTTGTTCCTGGAGGTGGTGCAACAGAGATTGAATTAGCCAAGCAGATCACATCTTATGGAGAGGTATAGCAAATGGGCTTTTTGACTTTTTATATACACAAACATATGTACTTAAATATATATGTGACTTACAAAAATATATACATATTATTTTATATCGGAATACGTATGTGTATTAATGCATATAAATAAATAAAAAATGTGGGGGGAAATACCTCCCTAAGGTTTTTGAAATGCTGACGTGGTTTTCAACTTCACTTTAGACTTGTCCTGGGCTTGACCAGTATGCCATCAAGAAGTTTGCTGAGGCGTTTGAAGCCATTCCTCGAGCACTGGCAGAAAACTCTGGAGTAAAGGCTAATGAGGTCATCTCCAAACTTTATGCTGTGCATCAGGAAGGGAATAAAAATGTTGGATTTGATATTGAGGTAAATAGTCTCTCACATTAGTTGGTGCTCTGCAGTACAGGGTTATATTTAAACATAATTGTATCAGTATGAAGTATTTATGGATTAATTGAAATCACTGAAGCTCTGTGTTGCACAGTCTAGAAGAATAACTTCTTAGAATTGTATTACCAAAGTGGGTTTTTTTCATCAGTAAGCAGTTAAATTCAATGTAGTATAGTGGCCTTATGTAGGAGGTAAAGTGAGATACTGAGCTAACGTGTGATGGAGAGTAAGCCTTTAGTAATTACTTATTTTGTCTACCTGCTAATGGATTAGGATTGAAGGTTTTCTGAAGAGAGATGAGATCAGAAGAGTGATAATTTGTTCTAAATGCGTAACCTTCAAAACCCAATAACTTGCTAGGTAGAAGCCTGAGAAAGTTTTGAATAATGTTTTTCCCCCGTCTGATAGGCTGAAGCTGCTGCTGTGAAGGATATGTTGGAAGCTGGTGTATTAGACACATACCTTGGAAAATCCTGGGGTATCAAGCTAGCTACAAATGCAGCAGTAACTGTCCTGAGGGTAGATCAGGTAAGCTTACAAGTAACTTGGGTGCTGAACTGAAACCTTTAACTCAGCTTGCAGAACACTAATGCAAAATATGTGAATCTTCTAGGCATGTAAGGCATAAAAATAGGATACTTGAAAACGTGGTTTGTTTCTTTCCGAAAGCCAGGAAGCAGTTTGTTCAAGAGCTCGTAATGTTGCAATGTTGCTGCTTCCATGGGAGCCCTATTAATGTTTCTTTTGATAGTTGATACTTGTATCCAGAAAGTTATCCTAACTTCCCTAGGAGCAAGATTTAACACAAGAAACTTTCTCTCGTATATTGTTTTGACATGAAAAATCAAACTTTTAGGAAAAGCAGAGGTTATAATTTTAATGACAAATCTTAACTTTATATATCTTGTGGAACTTTAGCAAAAACGTATTTGCATGTAAAATTTCTGTAGATTATTATGGCAAAAACAGCAGGCGGTCCAAAAGCCCCTAAGCAACAAGGACATTGGGATAAGGATGACTGGAAAGATGAGCCTGAAAAATAGTATGCAGTAAGCTCTGTTTCTCTAGCAGAGAGGTATCTGTGTATGTGAGTGCATGCATGAGTATATTGACAAGCATATGGCAGATGATATCTTTCTTGCGGACATGTAGTGCTGCTGTCTTACATGTGCTTGTTGCTACCTTTTGTATTTGTGCCTTTGCTAACGAATTTTACACCTAAAACTAAATTTTCATTGAAGGGATCACAAGCGCAGTTTTAGTTTTACCTTACTTGTCACTATAGCAAGTGCAGAAAACAAGCCTTTAACATGGTAGGACTATTGGACTTTATGCTTTTTGAAGTGTGATGTTTAGACTCAGTAATTCAGAACAATAGCTCTGATAATTCTGCTTTCTGTAGTGTGCATCCTGTAAACCAGTCACTCATTAGCCTATTTAAGCACTCACTTTATGTAGACTAACTGAAGTCTTAATCTGCATGCAAAAATTAGGTAAAAGCCTTTTTTTTTGGCTCAGCTTCTGCCATTTTCAAGAAAAAATAATTAATTTGTGAATATCTCAGTTAGATGGGTAATAATATTTATTGGCTTAGGTTCAGAGTAGGGAAACTGCATGAATTTAGTGAATGTTGACAGTCAGCATCATAGGGCTGGAGTAAGAGTCTGATTCTAACCTTATCTTTTTCTACTTCCCTACTATCTTCAAGATCATTATGGCAAAACCAGCTGGTGGCCCTAAACCTCCATCAGGAAGGAAAGACTGGGATGAAGACCAAAATGACTGAACAATTTAACTGTACTTCTTAAGTGACATGATTATGTGAGTTTTTTAATATTGCAGTTGGAGCCTGTCACAATGTTTTGCTCTATTGCCTTTAAGTTATGAATTGTGTCCAATGGAGTGCAGAACTTCAAATAAATGTACTCACTGTTAAAATGTTAACTGTCATTTTATTTGGACTTAGCGTGACATGGTTGTTCCCAGTATGTGAATAATGCAGGTGCATGTGTGGGGATGACAGTGTGTGGGTGTGGGAGGCTGACCTTGGCTAGCTGCCAGATGCCCATTACTTACCAGGATGGAGTCAGAAAGTAAGTTGAAAAAGCTGACAGGTCGAGATAAAGACAGGGAGGTCACTTGCTAGTTACTGTCACAGGCAAAATGAATTCAACACGTGGAAAATTAATTTATTGCCAATTAAAAATAGTTGGAGGGTGAGAAACAAGAACAAAAACTAAAACGCCTTGTTCATCTCCCCTTCTTCCCAGGCTCAGCTGTACTCCTTCATTCCGGACTCCTCTACCACTTCCACTACCGCATGGTGCAGGGAATGGGGGTCGTGGTCAGTCCATAACAGCTCCTCTCTGCTGCTCCTTCTTATGCATGCTTTTCCCCTCCCACAGGGTACCGACCTTCATGAGCTGCTTCAGCATCAGCCTCCTCTGTGGGTTATAGTCCATCAGGAACAACTGCTTCTGTGTGGTCCTCCCTGGGCTGCAGTTTCTGGCAGGAAAACCTGCTCCAGTCTGGGTTCCTTGCCACAGGCTGCAGCTTCCTTCAAGGCACACATCCACCTGCTTTGGCCTGGGGGTTTCCACAGCTGCAGTGTGGAGGTCCAGCAGGGTCATCTCCATGACCTGCAGGGGCCAACCTGTTCCAGTGTGGTCTCTCCAGGAGATCCCTGCTGGGGCACCTCCTCCCCCTCTTCCCCTCGGTGCCCGCAGGGCTGTTTCTCACACTTTTCCCCTCACAGCCGGGCAGCGTTTTGCCCTTTCTTACACAGGCTTTCCCCATGGCTCTGCTGTGGTGGCTGTGGGGCTCAGCTGTGCCCTGTGGTGGGTGGGTTGGAGCCGGCTGGAACCAGCTGTGTCTGGCTCAGGGCAGCCCTGGCCTCTCCTCACAGAGGCCGCCCTGCAGCCCCTGCTGCCAGTGCCTGGGCAACTTACAGCCAGTACAGTGGATGAAGGAGCTCATAACCTCAGGAAACCATAATCTAACTGTTGCAGCTTTTTGTGCTCTTAATTGTGCTCCTTACCCAATATCAAGTGTAAAAAGTCAAATGAATATTGGAAGTAATTAAGTATGGCACCAGGTCTGTAGTCTACAGACTATGAATGCCTACATTCATTTTTGTGACATGCATCTATTTCACCCTCACCCTTCAAGAGTCTCCATGCTCTCAAAATGGCAGCCTGACAACAGTGAACTGCATCTCATTCTAATGGCCTTAAAAATAAACAAGCAGTGATAGCTAGCATGATGCAGAGTGCTGGAATCTTTCAGCTGAAGCCCCTGTTAAGATTCCTCTTGGAAAGTAAACAGCTTGTGTGTCTCAGAGTAGCTGGAAAGGAGAACTGCACTTGAAATTCAAGCCACTTCAATAATTAATCCTTTTATTACGCTTGCCAGTGCTACTCTATTTCACAGCCAAAAGGGAGTGGAAGGCTAAATCAAGTTGGGAACTATCTTATGCCTAAATAAGGCTGTCATACAACAGCTACACTAATGCTCACTTTATAGTCAGTTGCTGGTGTGGCTGAAAAATAAACTCAGCAAGTTTTCAGAAGGATTGGCATACTGATATAGTCAGCTGCACAAGTGCTACTGCTGATGACTGTAAGGAAGGGTAACAAGAACACATAAGACTGCCCATTTTCTTAGTAAGGTTGTTGTGAAAAATGCACTGAATGTAAGCAGCTGCTGCTGTAGCATGGAGGAGCCAAGATTTTATTTATTTGTATGAAACACAATGTGAAGTCTAGCCTGTGGAGAGAACGTGAAAGTTACAAGTCATTGTGGGACTAGTTTTCTTGCCCCTCTACTGCAGAAAGGGAGAGCAAGCTGAGTGCTCAGCCTTGCCAAAATACCCACATAAGGTTCCTATGCAAAATTCCTAGAGAGTCTGCAAACTGAGGGCTCCTCTATTGGACATAAACCAACAGTGGAAAGAGAGCTGATGCTGAATTTGTCTCACCTCTAAGATGTGTAGGAAGAAACAGCTTCTTATGCTTGGAACCCTGTCCTAAAATACACATGGAACAGATGATAGCCAAGATAACTATAGTTCAAAATCATAGCTGGTCCCTTTAGAGCAAAAGAGCTGCTAAGATGTATAGCACTTGCAGGAAACTAAAAGTAGTGGTTGCTTGTCTGGGCTAACATACAATTATGCAAGAGAAGCTCAAAGCTGTAATTCTGAAAAAAAAAAACCCAACCAAAACCAAAACCCCAACCTTTTATTTAGTGAAAACACTGGAAAAAAGTATAAGTTAACCATTTTTCAGTGTGTCTTAAGAAGCATAAAGTATATTCCTGCAGTTGTATACAGTAGCTCCAACATTTAACAACATAATTTGTGAATCTTTGCTTTCTTTCAGACCACTTGAAGATGGCTGCACATAAAAGAAGGCTTCTCAGATGAGTTACAGCAGTCGCTCATAGAACAGGAGATAGGCTTGTGAGCTCAGCACTTTTGATGCAGACACAGCTTGTACATGGGTATCACTGATGTGGAACCACTGCCCATTTACTGGTTCAGTTTCTAAAGCTGTGAAAATAAGAATTTAGGAGTAAAAGTTATTACAAAGAACTGAAGCAATCAATCCTGTTACTGTTCTTCAATAAGAAATAACTTGTAAAATATTTCTTATTATTATTTACCTTGAGGAGATTGTCCTCGAAGGACAAGATCAGAGAGATGGTTGTTCATACTTCTCATTTTAGCATAAGCAGTGTAGTGCCCAGACCTCATTGTTCCACTATGTTCAACAACTCCATAGAGAGAGTACAGTACTTCTGTATTCCCTTCAGCCACATTCTATACAAGCAAAAATTTAGGTATTCAGGTATGGGGTTTTAAACAAGGCTAGAATGTAAACTCTTCACTTTGCTTTGCTTTGTTTGCTGATGAAAGGGAAGCTGGTCATTACAGATTCATGCAAGCACTACAGCTATGAACAGGGGAAGTACGCTTACTCAACTACAAGTTGCGCTTGCGAGTTATCCTGTATTATCACACAAAATAACTGAAGCTTGACAAGTGTTCTGCAAAGATTCTGCTGAGCAGCTTAACTGTGAAAGCACATTAGACATGGGAAGGGAGAATCTGTTTTTCCACTTACTTTACATTTAGCTGTACAGAAAGGAGCCAAGTCTATCACTTCTGGAAACTTGATATGCCTGTTAACCTTCCTTAGATTAAAACCAGCCTTAAAGAGACAAAGTAGAGGAAAACCCCATAATGTTAAAATGTAGCATATTAAAAGCATGCTTAGTTAGTGCATGTTTCAGGTTAAAGTTTCAACAATACAAAATTAGTTTTACATGACACAAAATTAGAAAAAAGCAACTCTCCCTTCCCCCCTCCTTCCCCCAATGCCCAAGGTTTTCCAGCATTACCTCCTTGCCCTCGTGTGCTGCACTGGAGCACAAGTTAAGACAGCTCTTCAACTTGTTTTTATGGTAACTTAATGGTAGCAGAAGTGGGAAAAGAACCAGCTCTAATGTACTTATATAACTACAAGGACATCTTTTGGTTCTCAGATACTGTAATATGCCTGAGGATCTGATTTTATATCATCAAAACTGATGTCACTTCTACTCCCCACTTATTCAAATAATCTCCCAGTATCAAACTGGAAAAACAAAAGGAGATGATGACAAATGTTATTTTCTTAATCATGTTACTATCTCTTGGAATAGGCTACACATTTCCATTTTCTCTGTGAAATTGTTTTTCATCTACTTAGAGCCACCTCCCTTATCTTTCAAGTATTTTGACAAAAATAGGGAACAGCTTTAAATTTAGAAGAGGCAATACCGTCTCCCATCCCAATTCCTCTCCTCTTTCCTTCTTGAAAAGCTAAAGCCCTAAATTAAAATTTTTCCTACAACTTGGAAAAAAGGTAGGCCACTTTACTTTGGTGTCTATAAATAAGACTTAAGTTGCATTGCTTTCCATTCATCACTTTCCCCACACTCACCCTCCCAGTAAGGCTTAGAATCCTCTCTTTTCCAGTTCTACTGACCTATTTGTTACATTCATTTAGTAAGGGACCCTATTCTATCTGTACTGAAATTTAAGAGTCCACAAACTGCTGTAGTAGCAGGAAACAATGCCAAGATACTGCTGAATATGCTAAGTGATAACAATAACGAGGGAATGTATAGCAAATAAGCTCAAGGAACAGTGTCTTCCAGATAACTAATGGAATATTCTTTCAGGAAAACACACTCCAACTCCTCAAAGGCCACAAAACCCAACACTGTGCACCAATGCCTTCCAAACCTTGGGAAAACAAACCAAAACCAGAACAGGCTTATAGGAAATGAAAATATGCTAACATTAGTTCTAAATTAAGCTAGTACTATGTGCATACATACATATTAAACTGATACTATACACATACACATTTTTGCAATATCAGCCTGGTACTTACCTGTTGAAACCTCTTTAAGTGAAGAGTTAAAATTGGAGGAGCAAGAGAGATTAACATCTGCTTTTTGGCATTAGTATAAACATACTTCTTTTCACCTGCAGAAAAGAGAAAACATCAATGATTAACATGTAAATGAATGTTACAGGAAGAATTTGTTTAATTTTCACTGTTTACACTGCTAGAACGTCATCTACTACAACTGAGAAACTGAATATTCCCCTTTGTAACATCACGTTAAATGATGAACTGTACAACAGCTGCCATCTTGCAGATCCTGTATCACAAAAGTAACTGCTCACACCATGCCTGAGCAGTGTCAGCACAAGCAGTGCTTGTTCTCTACAACTCTCACAATCAGAAATTGCACGCAGCTTTTATTGGCCTTTTCAGCAAACACCAACATGATTTCCCTGTGACTGTCATAGCAGAATTTTCACATTTGAGGAAAGAACAGAAGTCACCTACTAAACAGTTACTCCCTACAATCATCCACATAATGATATTTTAGACTGAAATGCCCTTTCCCTCCCTCCAAACACACTTGCTCACTCTTCTTTTTGCAGTCCTGCAGTATTTGTACCCAACCTTGCAAGCCTACTATGCTGCTCAATTAAGAACTTTTATTAATCTGTGTGAAAGAGGTTCTCACAATCTACCCACTGAATACTAGTTCCACTTTAGGGACATTCCCCCCCTTACCCACCCAAGCAGCAGATAGGGACATATTTAAAGTTTTCTTTTAAAAGGTAATTTGTCATACTTTTTACGTTCTTCTTTGGTCCATAATGTCTTTGTGTACATACATCACAGAGTAGTTTATTGGTCTCAGTAAGCTTTTCATTACGGGTAAATTGATACAAACAGTGATGGATTGAACCTTCTTCGGGGTTCAGACCTTCCCTGTTTGCAAGAGTACAAAATGCTGTTTCTGGATCTTCAGTTGATACTTCACATGTCTTGACAGGAACAGTCTGAAGGTCATCTAAGGTACTTGTATCAGATTCATCATTGGCACCCAAGTGTAGTTCTGAAAAGTCAGTAGCAAGCTCTTCCTCATCTTTATTTTCATCATCCTCATCTTTCAAAGATAGGTTGTCAAGGCCATTGACAAACTTCATAGGAGAATCTAATCCTTCCATAGGGAGATCCATGAGAGACTCACTTTCTATACACTCTTGTTCTGGCTTTCCTCTATTTTCATGCATGCTCTGAACTTCTGTACTACTTCCCTGTACACTCAAGTCTTTTTGAGTTAAGCAGTGATCTCTGCCATCATTTGATGATTCCTCTTCTCTCTTCCTATCAGGAGTTTCAGAGTTAATTTCTGCCTCTGATTCTTGGTTATACTCGATGTCTTTTTCTGATTGTTCAGTTGCACAGATATCTGTTAAGCGAAGCACCTTTCCTTGAAGTTTTTGCTGGCGGCGCTGGCTCTGCAAATTGGAATACATAATATACAAAAATACAAAAACCAGAGCAAGTTTACATGATATTTAGCAATTCTTACAATTACTTTATCAAAATTTTTGTAGCATGCCAGAGATGCAAAGGGTGGGAGGGGGGGGCAAAATCTGTGATTTGATGATCAGAGGTGATCACAATTCAACCAATACTGAATTTATCCTCACTCAGATATAGTTCCCAGTGCTCCTTGTATTTTGAAGATACTGTGTAACAACTAACAATTTCCTTTGTATCTCCTGATACTTTCTTATGTCAGTATTCTAAAGTTTTGCAAATATTCTTGCAATCAATGACTAGAGAACAGCTGGCTGATACAAATTAATACTACTTCAGACAGGCAACAAAAATTCCACATTCCTATGGATATTACCTTATTCCTAGCACAGCAACTCTTAACAGAACATGTAACATTTTAATAGCAAAGATGCAGATAAAATAGGTCTTTTCAGTTGTGCATTTGAGTGAGGAGAAATTTTGAGCTGTCTCCTCTTTCATCTAAACCAAGGAAGCAGAAAGAATTTGTTTTACCAGAAGTTGCAAGCACTTCAGTAATAAGAGTGAAATACTTATCAAAACCAACCTTAGCTTGTTTTTTGGCCTGTTTCTTTGCTTTTTTCTGAAGGTGCTTACTTGTACCAGGGGGCTCATCTCTCTGCTTAAGATAACAGTCATTGTTTTTGTCCTCTTCATCTTCAGATTCCTTTTCTTTGTTTTTTTTAATGTTTCTCTCATTTGTGATTTTTACTTTCTGGAAAAAAAAAAAAAAGCAAGCCACAAAACAACTACAGAAGTAGAGATGTTACTGTCCTGAGTATTAAAATATTATTCCAGAGAAAACTGCAGGGATGAAATGTTATGTGAGTTTTCAGCTCAAGATATAACATTCTAGTAACTGTAACATACAACTAACTCATTTATGCCACCCCAATGTTTACAAAAGAGGTGTCTCACTCCAGAGGGAGTCCACATGAAACAATCACTTGCAGAAAGAAACAGTATGAAAAAGGAAGACTATCAAGGGCCAAATTCTGAACCTGTAAAGGGGCAACATTACCTTTGGCTCTAACAGATGTAAATCTCATTAAATGCACTGAATAGTAACATTTTACACAAGTGGAGACATTTTCATTTGAACTGCCTGCCACAGAATTTGTTTGCTTCTGCTAAAATGAAATCTGTTTGCTGCAGGAGACACACGATCCCTTTGGCTGAGGGGTTTTCATTTCCATATTTACTCAGTAGCTTTTGTGTGAGCAGTGCTATGTAACAAATCTGAAATATTACATATGCAGACTATCAATAGGAAACACAAAGCAAATAAAGTATTTTGAGTGTCTAGGGATCGATCAAATAAATTAATATTGATCAAATAAGTATTCACACACTATCCTACCGTTTCGTAACTTTATTCAATAACCTGAGTATTATGAGAAGTATTCTTGCACTCAATGCAGAAAAATGGATGAAAAAAGTAAAAAAAAAAATAAAATAAAGGATTCTAGCAACCACTAGACACCCATCACTGTCATGCAATTTAGTTCAGTTTTACAACAGTGAAGATGAATTGGGAAACATTGTTCTTTGCAACTCAGTCTTCTACAATAGTGAGACAACACTGGAACATACTAGATTATTCCCCAAGCCAATCTCTACATTAGAAACATTAACTGACAAAGCAGGAAGATCACAAACAGACTACCAGTAATTTTCCAGAGACAATTTATGAGCCACAACTTACAGGAATGACTCATGAAAATCTTATTCTGTATCTTTCTGGGCAAATTTATAATTTTAACTTTCAAAAGAGACATTTAGAAGGATGCATAAATCCATTCCCTAGTGATTATATAATAAAGGTGTTTTCATATAAGCAAACAAAAACTAAGCCAAAAAGCAAGCATGTACAATTTCTTACCTGATCATCTAGTACAGGAAGTGACAAATCAAGGAAAGACTCGTGGACCAAGGATACCTTTAAATGAATATTCAAGAGACCAATTTAATTTTCTTTGGAAGTGACTGGCTTGCTGTCAATAGGTTTATTTGCATGTAGCCTTGTTTGCATTCAGTGCATGCTTTCACTTGTGCATACAAACGTAAACCACAGGTAATCTACCTTCACAAACAGCTATCCCTGACCAAAATCTAGCAGTCATATTACCACAGAAATAATTTACAAATTACAGTTTTCTAGTGGCCCAGAATGTGAGAACCCAACTTAGGGCCTATAAGATTGACATCTGCGATCAGTCAGGAGATTCATCTAGCCCACTCACTAATACCCTTACTTACTTCATTCTCAAGATGCATTATCCCAATAGTGCCTTCTTGCTTAACTATTTTCCTGGCAATCCCGCGGTCATTGCAGCGTGGGAAAGGGAAAGTACTGCATCCAGTAAGAGTTCCTGCTTTCTCTCAGGACTTAAACAACTGTCTGAAGCTAAAAAACAAGCACCAACTTTGTACAGGTGCCCTACAAACAAAACCAATTTCCTCAAGTTATATTTTCAGTGTAGCACATGGTCTGAATTTAAACTTGTTCTTTATCTTCTAACCTAATCATCTGACGAAAAAGGAAAGGACCCTCAGCAGCACACTGCTGGTAGCAGAACAATTCATTCACTCTACAATTTGTAGCACTGGAAGGTGTTTACTAGGAATCTGAGAGTGAATTCCTCTGGCAGAGGCAGCTTGCTGTTGCTGACCTCTTTTTCTGGAAGGCTTCTGAAAGGAACTGAAAGATTAACTTTATAACATACAGGAAGAAAGATTCCAGCCATACCATGCCCCTCTGAAAAGTATGCAGCCAGTCAACTCTTAGAAGTATATTAACTGAAGCAAACCTCTCCAGTTTCATTTATGTCTCCATATAGTTACTTTGGGGTTCTCCTGCAGATTACATAAAATTATACTCTAGGCTATTCAAAGCAGGTAGTTTACTTACGGTTCTGCATTCCTCACACATAATTGTACTGGTTAATTCTCCACCAAAGATTCGATCTACAACGCTTTGTATTCCCTTTTTCTTTTCATATTCTGAGAATTGACAAAGTGTATAGTAAAGTTAATAATATTATATATAATATCCTGGCAACCAATTTAGTTATGGCATACCAAATTAAAAAAAGAAAGAGAATACAGTATGCAAGATGTATGATGTAATGCGTTGGCCTGTTGTGGTTTCCTCAGGAAGTACAGCAAGATTCTTAAATTAAGATTTGTTTGTATATCAAAGGAATGGGGACAAAAACACATTTGCAGAAGACAGCTTGACTGAACCAACACCTTTACCTAGTTTCTCAAACGCATTTCCCTATTTTCTCAGAAGTACTGCATCCAGTAAGAGTTCCTGCTTTCTCTCAGGACTTAAACAACTGTCTGAAGCTAAAAAACAAGCACCAACTTTGTACAGGTGCCCTACAAACAAAACCAATTTCCTCAAGTTATATTTTCAGTGTAGCACATGATCTGAATTTAAACTTGTTCTTCATCTTCCAACCTAAGTCATGTTGAAAACTTTAAAAATTCTTTTGTTCACCGTTTGTTTTTTTTAATACCACTGTTAAGTAACAATGGACTATTAGGACTGAATAAATCATTACATTCATGTGCTAATATTTTTTACATAATATTTCAATGATTAAACACTACCCAAACATATTTTAATGTATAATGTCTAGAGAATCAACCCTCTCTTTCACTGTTAAGAAGGAAATGCCACCAAGTTCAGTAAGACATTTAAATAAACAGACTAACCCATTGAGCCTTATATTCTAGATACACACATATTCAACAGAAGGCATAAAGTTGTACACTTAAACATTTATCTTTTAATTGATATTATTACTTTGTGTACTTCAATGACACAGAAAATTTTAAATTATCACAACATCAGTAACATGTATTTTACCTTTAATTTTCTTTTTAAGTTCTTCTTCATTTTGTTTGTTAGAGTCAGTCAGCGCCTTCAGTATTCCAACACTTACTTGCTGGAATTTTCAAAACAAATACACACTGTAAAATTTCCTAAACTAATTCAGTTAACTAGTTCATTTTACAAAATGTTTCAAATGGAAGAAAAAGTTTAATCTTCACCAATTAAGAGAATCAATACAAACAACACAAACACCTGTAGAGATACAAAGTAGTTCCTGTGGATATTAAAAAAATAATCAACCAAGAAACAAGCTCGCAACCGTAATGTTGCAATTAGTATGTACGAAAAAAATCAGTCTAAGGATGAAATACTTCCCCAAATTAAAACTGGCAAAAAAAAAAAGAAAAAAGGAATTTCTACAAGTGAACTTTCAGGCATTTCAGAAATTAAGACAAAAGGACAATCTTTAGGGTGACTACACATACTCCAAACCCACTTTTTCTGTAGAAGTTTTGAACAAGTCAATCTATTTCTGAAGGACAACAGACATTTATATCAGAAGTGTTGAATTAACTGAAGACATTTAGAGCAAGCAAAATTGAATCCTTCTACTTAATTTTACTAGAAAAGCATAAAGAATTACCAGTACACTGCTTTCCAAAAAGGCAGAAAATATTATTACCTTAGAAACCTAAACAATGTGTGCAATATATATAAGACACATAGGCCACAAACAAACTTCTCTCTTTGAACAGTTTTGTTAAATGAAAACAGTAATGCCTGTGATTGCTCCTTTACAACCCCACTGCTTACAGGCTGCCCAGTTTTATAGCTTTGTTGCTAATCTGCTTCAAGTAAGTGCTATGGGCAGCATAAACCACTCTACAGGGGTTAACTTATCTCAGAAAGAACGATCTTTCTCCCTTCAGCAGAGGAGAAAGTCTTGGTCTGGGGCATGTAGCAGAAATGTATGTGCAACTATGAAATTAGCACTCACTTGGATTTCTTCTGCTCTCATTCCATCAAGTAAGTAACGAAGCAATTCATGACTGTCTTGCTGCTGATAACCTTTAAATCGTATTGCTCTGTTAAATGAGACAATAATTGTAAAGTATAACTGAACTTAGAGATAGACAAAGTAAAAACAATTCATACCAGACACAAAACCACAAAATCTCAAGCAAGTATGTATATAAAAGCAACAAGTGTCTAAGATGGTATTTTCCAAAAATACGAAGCTAGCTAATCAGAACGTCACTGAGTATCTTTAATTTTACTTCTATTCATTTATATTTTGCTCTTTATCCTCTTCTTTCAAAACTTGTTAAGTATTATACAAATTTTATATGCTGTGATGTGAGCTCAAGGAAAAATAAAAGGGAGAAAACTGACCTTCTTTTTAAACAACTAAAACTTTTTTCATACTCACTAATGACATGCAATTGTACAGATACTCACTTTTTACAAACCTGAGCAAAAAGTTCCTTAGGAGTGACTACCCCTTTTTTTGTCTCCTGCATTTCTGTCAGGAACTGATACATGGCTAATGTCAAAGGACCTGGTTGATCTAGTTTTATCAGCTGAGGTTCCTGTTTTAAACAAAAGCAACAAAGTTGTTTTGCCTTAATTTGGTGACAGACATTCTGGAGTAAGTTTTTCCTTATCTAAAACACTTCTTGAAAACATTATTATAAAATAGAATACACAAAATTCCAAAATGGCAAAAACAATCAACACATGGTTTCTCATGAGATGATGCCAAAATGTTGGGCTAAGAATCATTAATTATTTATTGCTTAGTTGCAACTCTGCATTTCTTGCTTTTATTAGAAAAAACCCCACCAATTTCTTAAAATGCACAACCCTTCTTTCCCATCCAAATCCCTAACTATAATGACAAGTGCATTATTTAAGCTAGTGCTGCAGACATGCTCTAGTTTCCTATTTTGCATTGAGACAACTGAGACCATAGCAAAAGTTACACATTTTCATCCTTTAAATAACTTAATCATAATGTAAATACTCCTTTGATGACAACTAATAGTTAAGAGTATTGAATCACTGCTCTTTTACTTTGAAAGAAAGACCTCCGTTGACTTCAGAAGTAGCTTTATGGTGAAGTTCCCACTGATTTTACATCTTAATCTTGTTAGTGTTTAGCTGAAACAGCTTTAAAATTCAGAGATGAATATTGCTTCTTTCTTTAACAGATTGGAAGGGCAGGGAGAAACATTATGAAGGTCAAAGCATACATACCATGAATAACTCAGGTGATTCAATCTTAACTGTTGTGCCACGCATTTTAGCTTCTTTAAGCAGCTCCCTCAGGACTGGAGTTTGTGATAAATTCTGTAGGACAGAAAAGAGAGAAAAAGATTGGTAACTAGGGAACAAGAAGGGCAGGTGAGTTCCACTGGTCATGGAATTTGTAGCAACCAGACTAGCAGCAATTTATTTTTCCCAAACACAGAACTAGAATGGTAACTACCATTCTGGAAATTCTAACACAGTTAACATTTAAAGGTGCATTCCATACAGCAAACATGACTTCCAAGTGTCCTCTCTATGTATTGCTTTAGATTGCAGAAACCCTAAATGTACTATTCTACAGAGTGATCTTTTGGCAGTCTGTTTACTAGTGTCTGTTTCTAAAATCAAGCATATTTGCTTAGTTTAAAACATGTTTAAAAAAAATTGAAAAATCAAAGTTTACTAAAACCTCCAAATACAGTGGGAATTTTGTTCAAGTAAAGCTTCAGTATCAAGAGCCAAAGAGCACAAGATTACATGCGAGTTTTAATACACATGAAAGAGCAAGTTTATTCTCTCCAAACACCTCTTAGCCGAGCAAGACACACAAGATGGCAATGCAATATGCTCATCCTGTTAATAATTTACTTTTATTTGATTTCCTGTTGCTGACAGAGACATTTTTGTTTCAGTAAACACCCACAGTCTTTGGGTATTAATCTCTTATATTTCAAGAGGTCAGCAAGGGTGACGTGCCAGACTATTTCATTTTTTTAACTAAATTAGGAAGTTGGCATGCTTAATCTACATCAGTGAAAGACACTGTCCCTCAAAGACAAGGCAGTTTGTTACATTTTCCCTTAGAGCATGTCTGAACCTGCAGCTCCATTTCTTCATACTTCTCTGGGCCAACACACTATTTTTAGAAAGAACCCATCATTCTTGGCAGACAAAAATAACATTCTAATTGGGTCATTGTAAAATACTGGGGGCGGGGTTTTTGTGGAGTCATTTGTTGGGGTTTTTGTTACTCAAAGGTTTTTTTAAGAGCAGCAGTAACTACCATACCTGCATCACTGCATTAAAGAAACATGTATTCCCCAAGTTACTAAGTCCCTTCACAGCCACTTGCGAATTAGTACTTGGATGAGAATTCTCTTCTTTAAGTGAGACTTCCTTTTCTTGCTCATTTTTGCTGTCTTTCTCTACTTTTTTATTTTCAAATTCTTTGTTCTCTTCTTGTTTTTCTACTGAAATGAAAAAAAATACATATTAACCCAGTAACAGGAAATGGGATAGGAAAGTTATTATAGGCAGCAGTAATCTACAATGTTTAAAACTTAAATGTATGATAATTAGTTCTGTAACTGTATAAATGTAACGCCACCAGTTTAGGTTCTTCAACTGTCCAGGTAACAGGAGTTAAAAAATAAACAAACCAAACCACCACCAACAATGAAATAATCAAGAAACCCCTGAAATGCCATTTCAGATCAGCACACAAGTTAAACATGCCAACTGGCCCACAAGCCATTCATGCCAACAACCTCTGAAGCTCTGCACGTGTTATCTGAAATTTCATTCCTGTTGCAAAACCACCTATGTTAGGACTTTATACAACAAGAGGGCATCTGAGATAATATTCCTTTTGACATGGCACTATTGAAATGAAATGCACAGGCCTCCCACTGTCAAAGCATTCTCATGTTCATTTCATGAACCTAAACACATGAAACTGGAAGGTTTATATTCTTCAAGACACATTAAAGACACTTTCCCCAAAATTACTTTGGTGTATACCTCAAACTTTCGATGACCTGTTTAATAAAACTGTAAGGGAATTCCAGGTAATTTTCAGAATAACACCCACACTGGTTAACACCCACACTTGTTCTGCCAGTTTGGCAGTCTATTATTGATTAGATTTCTGATAAAGAGGGCTGTGAGCCAAGGATAACTCTAGAATAAAGTAACACCAGCTCAGAGGAAGCAAGGAAAACAGACAATACAATCTTTGCAGGTGGACAAGAAACAGATGGATGGACAACAGATGGAACACCTGAAACAGACAACCGCACCCAGGTATTCATCTGTTTTCCTGTTCAAACCTGAGAAGAAAATTTTGGCAACCAGTATGAAATTCAAATATCGGATGTAGAGAAACTACATATCTGGGAAAGACTGACCAAAACCACTCAAAGATTCTGGTCCCTGTGGGAAAACCTCAGCTGCTTCAAGAACAAATATTCAGAGACAGCCCCTTGGCATTGCTGGATGGTTATGATTTATTTCCCAAGGAGGCTATGATTTCACCCAAGTGTAGGATGGTGTTGGCATTTTTTATAGCTATGAGTTACAGCATTTATTTTGATATGCAAATTATTCCAAGTTTTCCAGTGGAAATGCCTTGTATAAAAACAGTTTTGCCATTGTGGAAACAGGGGGTTTTACTGGGTTTGTTTCATTTTAAACAACCATGTTTTGCAGATAGACTGCAGGCTGAACACGCTGTTTTAAATGCACTGCAACTACCTATACTAAATGTACAGACCCAGCAGACAAATCTTCTTGTGTACTCCTTCCATTAGGAGATGTGCTGCAACAGCTGGAGACTTAGTCATTCCAGCTGATACATTCACAAATACCTACAAAAATACTTAAAAAGAAAATCAGATCAAATGATCCTTAAGCAGTGACAATTCTCCTTCAGATCAAGACAAACCAAGCAATACTGATGACTAAACACAGCACTTCCAAGTACTGAAAGTCAATTCCTTACTCACAGAACAACTGAACGTCACATTTAAAAAAAACCAGTCACATTAAAATTTTATTTTTTTCCTCCTATTTCTGTATTTCTGGTCTGTAAAAGTTTAGAGGACACTGAGCAAAATCCTGGTCCAATTAGGTCCACGGGCTAGGACATGTGCTATCAGAATTCTGGCAAGGGCGGGGGGGGGGGGGGGGGGGGGGGGGGGGGGGGGGGGGGGGGGGGGGGGGGGGGGGGGGGGGGGGGGGGGGGGGGGGGGGGGGGGGGGGGGGGGGAAAAAAAAAAAAAGGGAGGAAATCAGCTTTTTACTTTACCATAAGGTGCTCCAAAAGTTAAATCTAATTTAGTGTGCCTTCTAAATTTACAGTACTGTCTCCTACATTTAAAGGATTTTCTGAATTATGGTATGTATACTATAATTACTTACCTGTACATGATGAGTCAATACAAACTTGTTTTCTAACATAATCCACAATCTGGCCCAATCGGGTTGAAGTGCTATATGGAACTTCATTATCGCATATGTAGCACCTGCCTCCGCCCCCCCCCCCCCCCCCAAAGAAAAACAATTAATTTTTTTCCTATTGTTTAAAAATCCTAAACTCTTTGCTTGTTTGATGCAATTCATTACACAAAGTTACAAAACTACAAGTTTTATTTTAAGATTTAGAAGAGTTCAATCTATTCCTGATCAAGAAAATAAGAAGTTTAAAAATTATCTTTACTAAATGATTTGGGTGACTGGAGGTTGCAATTTACAAATATAAATTAGACTCTTAAAAGATGTGCTTAGAAATCTTGTTGCAAGAAAAATAAATGCAGGAAAATTTTACCAAAATCAAGAAACTAAGATATCAGGCCCTAAATAATTACTTACAAATGTTATGGCATGGGAAAATATTCTGAGAATTCCAGCCAAGCAAGTACTTCGTTATATTTAAATTGGATAAGAAATAAATCAGTGTCCTCCATTAATCCTGCACACTTTTATTTGCTC
The DNA here is from genome assembly GCF_929443795.1 of Astur gentilis. Taxonomy (NCBI): domain Eukaryota; kingdom Metazoa; phylum Chordata; class Aves; order Accipitriformes; family Accipitridae; genus Astur; species Astur gentilis. The sequence goes on along the minus strand of NC_064911.1, from coordinate 2,934,847 downwards.
TTCTGCTGCTGATAGAAACATATTTGTTTCTTTACGAGCAAAGAAGCACGTGGTTAGGCCACTAATCTCTTTTAAACAAAATTTTGAGAGAAGCTGCCATGATAAAGGCTCAAGTAAAAGTAAAATTCTGACAGAACACATACAGCTGAAGGAGAGTTCTATGTATTGATTTTGTAGTTCTGCCCAATCAGCTCTTTGAAGAGGTAACAAAAGGTATTGAAGAGAATACTTCTGCACTTTGAAACACAGCAATTACAGTTCTTAGGCACAAATGCATTTAGCAGATTTCACAGTTACGGTAAGTCAGGCTCTATTTTCTGATATGAAAAGCAGCAAAAGCCTATAGCAAAGTGCTTCCTTAAATTTCCAGCATCCCTGGAATTAGCTGCAATTTTCACATTTCTTCATGTCTCATTAAAAGAATCGGCTTGACTTTTGGATCCCTAAGTATGTATTTTTTGTCTGTCTGGTTAATTATAAAAATAGTCATTCTCACTCCTGGAATAACAAACGAGTTACTTCTATGGGCCATTTTAACATCATAACCTTTCATCCCTCAAAAATTTTGTAAGTAACCTTCAAGGAATCAAGGGATTAGAAAAAGTTTTTCAGTGATGGCTGTTTGACTAGTGGGGGAAAAACGTTAAGTATATCCAACTGCTATGTCATACCAGTACTGAAAACGCATACAATAGCAATTGTAAACCCAAACCAGCAGAACTTAATGAATTACTAGAACTCTCCTCTTTCTCCAGGTTCAAAATGTTTCTTTCAACTGTTTACAGGTACTATTCAAATCCAATTTCAACCACATATGCATGCACACCATAGAGAGATTTATTCATACATTCATAGCATTAACAAATTCTGATCAAAACTGCTTTTGCTTTTATATACTAGGCCCACTGTGAAATACAGTTCTTGATTGTAGGTTTGATTTATAACAATAATTTATACCCAATATATCAATCTCTGAATAATTTCTTGTGCAAGTTTGTACAACCAAGAGATTCTAGAAGGAAACAAAACATCTTGCTTAGAGAATGTCCTCTCATTCTCAAGTACTTAGATTTAAAAGTTATGTAAGTTTTAGAACAGAAAAAGTAAAGCACTCGCTTCAAAACCGTATTTTTAACACAAATTTAAATTCACAAAAAGAAGTTTACTACTTCATTAGTAATACATGTTATTAATAATGTCCATTTCCATTCTAGAGTTCAATAAAAATACTGATCATTACACATGAAAGTGCTAAATATGGCTAAATAAAGAGATAATGTTATATAAAATGAACATAATGACAAATAATAAGTTTAAAAAGGTTACTAAGAAAAATTAAAACTCTAAGTCAGGCACAGTATTTCTGTAGAACACAGTTTAGAAAATTAAGGTTCCCCCTTATATAGTAATGCACTATTCCTTTTAAGAGAAGGAAATACAACCAGGGAGATGGAATTTGTATTGATTGATCCAGTAGCATCTTGTAATTCTACAGCTGTGCTTCTTAACTATACATATAGTTTTAAGAAGCCATATTTATTGAGAAAATAAAAATAATTAAATTTGTCACTGTGTGCACATCAGAAAGGAGCTTCTCCTAAGGCTGAAAATTAAGATTTAGAGCTACATATCAACATTAGTTTCCATGTGTCAGTATTATGACCAAGCAAAAGCAGTAAAATATGAAGTCAACAGCATTTGCTAGCTGGTCAATTTCAACTTCAATTATGAAAAGTTTCTAGTTACAAATATTACAAGAAAGTAATACTTATTCAGCAAATCTCAGCAAAGACTGCTGGGATTTTTGTGTGTGGAAATGCTTCATATACATCTAGAGATAAATCCTAGAATTCACAGAGAAAAGAAAACACAAATTACATCCCAGCCTCTGTTGCCCTCTAGCTCTATCTTATAACTGTTGCCTGACAAACTCACCACACACTCCAGTTGTCCAAACTGAGAACCAAACAATGGGGATCTGATCTTGGCGTTGCATAATGCTTTAAAGCGTGCTGTTCTTGAGAATTTCTGCCACAGCCCTATAAAGTCAATAACCAGAAGCGTCACAAAATCCAGTTGACTATCAATGAAACAAAGTCAGAGTATAAACAAAGTATTAAAATGAGAACTGTTTAATTATGTTAACTAAGTAGGATAAACAGATGGGTCGCTATTTCAAGACACTTATTTCTGCAGAGAGAAAGGTAACTTACTGGGTGCAGAATAACCATAAAGTTGCTCAGGGACTGAACATCTAATTTATAAATTCCAGTTTGAACAGCTTGAAGAACGAAACAGAACAAAAACCTCTTCACCATGCAGAGTTCTAAGTTTAATAAACTAATGTGACCGTAAGACCTTTTTGTAAAAATCACAAATTAGGAACATTAACATAAATTTTTATTTTCTTAGCAAAATAATTTGGACTTTCTAGGAGAGTAAGTCCTCAAGATTGTGTTTTAGCCTTAAGTCTGCTAAATGCCTTTGTGCCAAGCTGCTAAGTACTTCATCTGCAATTCAGAGCAGACATTCTTTAATCACACTAAAATACACAAAATCATTTATGTAGCACCACCTTTAAAATAAAAAAGTGATAAGAGTTTAATCAGAAGCTCTCTTGTTCCACTATATTGAGGCACTGAAAGATATTGAGACAAATCAACAACAAAACAAGAGATACCCTGTGGCCACATTTTAGACATAACCATATCGAAGGGCTTTCATCAGTCTCCTCCTCGGATTTCTCTTGTGTCTTATTGTCTGCCTTGCAGTCCTGACAAACACGCCATTCCACGTTCAGCAGTGCCTTTTTCAGATGACCTTGTTCCAGTCCTTTACGAATATGCTTGCACACAGGTGCTACAAAATAAAAAGCATAAGGATATAGGCATCATCACAAATGCAGATGTCTTTAGGCTTCAGAGACACAGGCAGCAATCCAGAAGCTAGGATAGCCTTTCTAGAGTCAAAGAAACATTGACAATTTACCACATATATCAGAAAGAAACCCTTATTACCCCCATTCACAATCCAGGGATATTGTTGCTGCATCCTTAATTACTGCATTACTAAAAAAAAAAGAAAAAAAAACAACAAAAAACCCCAAAGTATCACTCAAATCTACATCTAGTCAGAGGAGTTGACAAAACCTTTGGATACAAACCTACCTACTGTGCCAGGCTGTGGGCTTCTATTATTGTGGCGTTACGATTCCCACACCTCCCAGGGAGCAGCCACAGCCCACTGCCACGGTTCCCAGTCACCAAGGCAGCACCTGGCTGGCCTATAAAAGTGGAGATTATGGAGGTTACGCTTCCAGCTGAGCTGCCTCAGTGAAAGTATGCAGCAGACTATGATAAAAACGAATGGCAGAGTCATCCTACCTACACCATTATCACTTTGCACTACAATACTACACCCTACTTGGAGCTGCACCTTCTGGGCCTGGTGTGAACTCTTATCTATTTAACCAAACTCTGCTAAGAATTGTTACACGGAGAACAGGCATCTGTTGCTATGAGCTACTATCAGGAGTTTGTCTTATTTCTTTTTTAATTTTTAAGTTTGTTGGTTACACCAACACTTGAGCAAAGAGAAGCTGCCTCTAAGCTTAAGTCATGTACAGAGAAATTGTGATTGACAGACAACGCATACACAAACTGATTCAAGTTCTTGCAAATAAAAAATGAAGGAACATAATTTTTTTTTTTAACCGTGTAGGTTTCCAAGACATTTATCATCAGCAGCCTACAGTTCTTCACTATTTGCAGTTACAAACGTCTAAATTTGCAAATACAGGGTCAAATATCTGACATACAAAGAATTACCTCAAAAGTCGAAAAGCACAGAGTAAAACCCATGCTAAAAGAAAAACACTGTATGTACTTAATATGTTAAAAAAAAAAATTACATTTTTCTGAAACTACTGTTGAGAAGAATTATATAGTTGTTTATAGAATTCAACTGTCTTAAGCCCTTTGCTACAGAGATATTTTTACTGCTCAGGTAGCATAACAGCCCTGACTTTGTCTTTGTTGAGGACTATATGCTAGATTACAGCCTCAAGATAGCAAACTTTTCTTGGATGAGCTGAAACCGGTCAAAAGTTTTGTACCTACAGTTCTGTTTCTGTCCAAGACTATAGGATTTTACCACAGTACAAATGCTAGCCAAGGAGAGCCAAATACGGATATTTTGATGCATTATTTCAGCCTTTTTAAAAAACACAAGCTTCATCTACAACTTCAAAACTGTTTTTTAAATAAACCTTTTGTATATTGGCTGCTTCTATACAGTGGAATTATTCACTATGATCAGTCTTGGTTTACATTTGTGGCTTTACAGGACTTCGTCAGGGTAAGCTAGCCTATTTTAAGCCACAGAAGCGTGATGCCATCAGCAACTTCACCATAACTGATTTTTTTTTGCTGGAGAAAAGTGAGGAACAGTCACAGCAGATATTGATCTTGACTCCAGAAAAAAACAAACAAAACCCCTAAAAGCAGCTAAAAAGCCATAGGAGACAGAAGCTACCACAAGACCAGGACAAGCAGGAAACCAAAGTAGAATAGAATTGGATTTAAGATAAACAGGCCATCACACTGAGCCTCTCGGCTAAAACTGCAAGTGCTCTTTCTTCCAGCTAAATTAGCATGGCTCAACTTGTTTCCCCGGTCAGGATCAACAAAAAAGATGGGAAAGACAGAATCTGTGACCTGGTAGACAAGGCGGTAGAAGAGAATGCTATGCAGCACAAGGAAACACAAGAGCTAGAATAACCAGGGTAAACAAGATAACAAAATTTCAAAACAGGGGTGAGATCCAGCTAGAATGATAACACTAACAATTTGGGATTTTCTCTAAAGGAATCGAAGGCAAGGAAGAAAAAAAGGTTTTAAGGGAAAAGCACTATGACTAGAGAGCTGAGGTGTCCAGGGCTGGTATCAAGTTAGTTGCTAGTGTAAAGACAAGTGGCTTCACAGAAATATTTTAATCACAATCTTTTTTTGCTGGAGTGAGAACCTTCTGCAACAAAATCTGCATTAGGAAAATGCTACTTAAACTTATCACGACAAGCTTAGCAGCTCACTCTACTAACCCTTCCTATTCTGAGGAATTTTATATGATTCAACACAATCTGTGTACCAGTAAAGAACTGTGTGTCTGAGTTTCCTGAAAACCAGAAAATAATGCTGGTTTTCAAGACAGGATTATTATTTTCTAGCATACTTAGAAAAGTAGCAACATGAATATTTCTTGGTAGACTTCAGTTTCAATTATACGAACACACACTTTGTAAATGAGACTTCAAAGTCAGTGACTAGTATAAAGGCCTTCTAACATTAATGAATTTGCAAGGCCTCTGTGAGGTTAAAACAAATATTAGGACCACAGACTTCTCTGAGGACACATACCCACATACTCCATATCCAGAGTCTCGTCAGACTGTGCAGTTTTGCCTTTGATGCGTTTCTTTCCCATATTTGTAGTCTGTTAATTTTTCTTACATGCAACAGTGACCTAGCAAAGAGAAACAGTAAATTAGAAAGTGGGTTTTGGTTTTACTTCTTCATTGCTTAACAATGAATTATTTCTATGGCTGAGATGTCCCTTGAGATGAATTAACTTGTTTTAATTTCACATTTTCAAAAGAAAATAAATTAATTATACATTAACATGAAACAATTGTAACTGTTGTAGAGGCAAGATCACAGTGTGAATTATAAAAACCAAATGATCTAAAATCTTAAATCAAAAGCGTTGCACAAAAGAACAAGATGGAAAACTGAAGCATCAAAAATCCTATAAAACCTTAGGACTTGTACTAACTAGTAACACAGAGATTTTTTGGAAAAAGAATTTTCTTTGTCCCATTTAAATCTTCAAGTTTTTTGCAATTACAGTCTTTCAGTTTTCCTTACTGCAAATTCTTTGTATCTTTGATGAAGTCCGACACATGCAAATATGCTAATATATCGGAAAAAATACAGACAATGGGAGTTCTGATTTTTCAGTTTCTTCACTGGGGGAGATTTATCATCAACTTCCCAACATACCAAGCAAATAATTCAGATAGGGTCTGATATTTGGTATGCCTGTAAACCCTTCTAGACAAGAGTGATCTATCACTACAGAGTCCTAAACCAAGTGCTTGCCTTCAGAAAGTTGGCTACTGCACATACGGTAGGACATTTTTAGCTTCTAGTCTGTAGCCCCTGTAAGGCCCTGTGCCTTATTGCACGAAAGATCAGGTAAAGTAAAAAAACTGACATGTGCTGTACAATGAAAACGTGCAAGCTGAAAGGGTTCAAAATCAAGTCTCTGCAGTCTTAGGCAGTCTTTGCAGACTGGCCTAACCCTGCTGTCCATCCTTCACACAAACATGTTAGCACAGCGCTAAACCTGACTTGTAACATTCGTCCTTTCAAAACCATTTCTTAGCTCATGCTCAGCAGCACACCAGCCACAGAGAACAGCTGCCCACTTGCAGCTGTCACAGCCAAAAAACGAAGCCAGCCCACGAGAATCAGAGAGAAACTAAGGTGGGAAAAGTTTAGGTGTGATACCCAGGCAGGCCTTTTTGTATGAAAAACCTTTTTGAAGCATGCTTTTAGGACAGATTACCCAGTCATTAAATGACAGGTAGGCAGCCACTTCATTAAGAATGGAATTACCAACTTTTGCAACTTAGCGTTCAATCTGTTCACAAAAAGAAATGACGGTTCATCCAACAAACTCCCTCCACAGCTCATTTTTCCACAACAGGCTACAATATTTTATGAACAACTCTAAACTGTTAAAATCCTTGTTAAAGTGACTTTGCTCCTGCCAGGAAAGCAGGCCAGCACGAACACATGGAGCTGTTAATTTAAGCCACGCTGTGTCTGGACAGACTTGTCTGACAGGCTCTTCACCAGCCTTTTTCACGGAACGGCCCACGCGAGGAAACGCGCTGCGGAGCCCAACAGCCAAAGCAATGAAACAACCGTTGTATTTACTTTTTTTTTTTTTTTTTTTTTTTAAAAGTAAGAAAGAGCCGTCCGCAAACGACCGAGAGTGCACCTGCGTCCCACGGAGACCCGGGAAAAACGCCCGCACAGGCTACGCCTGCGAAACCACCGGGGCGCGGCGGGCGCCCGCCCGCCCCAGGCAGCCGGCCGGGCCCCAGAGGCTCCGCCGGACACCCGTGGCCGGCGGGGAGCCCACGCTCCCCGTCCCGCGGGCAGCGGCGGGGAGCAGGTGCGCCCCGGGGCTCGGCACAGCCCGGCCGGGCGCTCGGCTCGGCGCGTCTCGCCCCCCCGCCCCGGGCCGCCCCACTCACCCCGTCCCGCGGGCCGCGCCGGGCCGGGCCTAGCCGCGCCGCCCACGTGCTCCCCGGCCCCGCCGCTCACGCACTCGCCCACCGCCGCGCTGCCCCGCCCCGCCCCGCCTGCTTCCGATTGGCCCGCGCCCGCCTCCCGCGCCTTCACTGACAGGCGCCGCAGGCAATAGGGAAAGCCGAGCGTCCCGGCCCTGCGGAGCGCCGGAGGAGTGAGAGAGAGTCCCGGGGTGGGGGAAGGAGGACGGCCGCGGCGGTAGGAGCGCGACGACAGGACCGGGGTGCTTCCGTCCCTCACCTGCCGCTGCCGCGGGGCGGACAGCTCGGCGGCGCATGGCTCCGTCTCGGAGCAGCCCGACAACTTCACCTCATCCCCAGGCGGCTGGGCGACCGCCACCGGCTGCCATCCGCGCTTCCGGCGCGTTGCATTGTGGGGCCGTGAGGGCACGGCGGAGGGGAAGGGCGGTGAGGGGCACGGGCACGGGGACGTGTCGGCGCATGCGCGGGCACCTGGCGCCTCCCCGCTCCGCCCCCGGTGAGGGGAGGGGGAGCTGCCACCGGCCGGGCCCGGGGGCCGGGGCCGGGCCCGACGGGTGAGCGGAGGCTCCCCACGGGTGAGCGGAGGCTCTCCGAGCGTGCTGACGTCCACCTCCGCGGCCGCCAGAGCAGCAGAGGCCGCCGCGCTCCGGGTGTGCGGCCCCGTGAGAGAGAACTTGGTTTGGTGACCCGCCGCCAACCGCATCCTGTCCCGCCTCAGGTCAATGGAAACCTCGCGGGCTGTCGCAGGGTTCCTTCGTGCTCCCAACTGCCCGACGAATACCAGTTCGTTTTTGATGGGCTTGGTTAACAAGGAAGGGTTCGCGTGATTTCCGTGGGGGTGGTTAGTGAACCTTGTCCCATATTCAAGCCCTGGTTTTCTTCCCCGATTTCCTCTTTGCTTAGGGAACAACAGAAATGAGTAACCGAGAAGAAGCTGAGATACAACTTTCAGAACTAGATTTGCTCTCTAGCATGTTTCCTTATGAGGAAGAGTTTGTGGTGACTGACCAGCTGGCTGTAGCAGAACTGAAACACTATGCTGAAAACGAGTCTGCAGAGATGCCATCTTCAAAAGTTCAGTTTGTACTGAATGTAAAACCAGAGGTCACCAATGCCTCTATGGTATCATAAACACCTTTCTATTTTTTTTGTTGTTTTGTGGGATTTTAGGGCTTACTTGAACTGAACATTTGCTCATTTGTTTTTAGGTGGAATTCTCCATGGCCTGTGCTTTACCATTCAAGTATCCAACTGTTCTACCAGAAATTACTGTGAGGTATGGCATTAAAAGTACAGCTAATAAAAACATTTAGAAGCTATGGTGTACTACATAAATACAGTTATAATAGGAAAAAGCAGTCCTTTTTTGATAGTTTACTGTCAAATTAAGCCAGATGGACAACAGTGTTGAAGAAAAACAAATCTGCAAGGTTATGATTTCTCTGGTGTCCTCAGCAAATAAGTGAGAAAAATGGGAAAAGTGTGGAGGCATGCCATCTTCTGTACAGAGGGGTTACATGTAGATACTGTTCATAGGTCTGATGCTCAAGAAGGGAGACTGTTGTCCGTTTTGACAAGGCTTAACACTAAGTAAAGGAGTGAAAAGTTACTCAATGGTCTTATTCTTCCCTTGTCAAAATGCTGTTACTCCCAGGCTCCTGTTATTTTTTATTGGAACATTTCTGTTTAAAGAAGTAGCCTTGAGTATTACAGGAAATTAGTTCAGCCACCGTATGTACTTTTCAAATACCTTTTCCTTGATTTGGATTTACAAATTGGCAGTACTATATGTGAACTCAAGAGTTAGCACACCAATTGAATGCTAATTAAGACCTTCTTATAGCTAATATGACTTAAATATCAATAGCAAGTGCCTACCATCTAAATATGGCCTGATTTTTTTGGCAGCTTGAAGTAAAACTGTTTGAAAGACATGCTAAATCATAAGCATATTCCAACTGCATTTGTATTTTGCTTTTTTTTTTTAGGTCATCGGCATTAAGCCGCTCTCAGCAGATTCACCTGAACTCTGATCTAAAAACGTATTTGATGCAAAACTCCAGTGGTGAGCCCTGCATGTTGAGTGCAAGGGAATGGGTTAAAGACCATGCAGCTGCTTACATCGGCAAAGAGCGTTTGTCTTCCTCAGTGACAACATCAAATGCCATGCAGTCAGAAGACAACACGTTCACTCGATTGTGGATCTACAGTCACCACATTTACAACAAGCAAAAAAGAAAGAATATTATTGACTGGGCCAAGGAGCTCGCTCTGTCAGGGTTTTGCATGCCAGGGAAACCAGGTGTTGTTTGCGTAGAAGGTCTACAAAGTAGTTGTGAAGAGTTCTGGTCAAGGTTAGTTTTTCTTTGTGCTTAAATGCCTTTAATAGTTAGACTATTACATTTTTCGTGTTGTGTATGTGGCCAGAAGGTGGGAAACCCAACCACATTCCAACCTGTAAAGGTCTGTGAAGTATTCGTGTTCATCATAATGTATTTACAACTCTGAATATCCACTGTACTGTTGGTTGCAGCAAAGCTACTAGTACCGCACGGTGCACATTTATTTCTGTTTTATCTTCCTCTGTCTTTCACTTGTATAGCAATGGACTGCAGTACCCCAGTCGTGTTAGATATGCATGCTGTTATATTGCTTTCCATTCATGTTTTATTCTGCTCCCATCATTTAAACTTCTGGGTGGTGCAGACAAAATGAACATTGTCATTTGGTTATAACAGCTAAGAGAGTACGAGAATATGAGAATTCTTAGCACAGGCAAGGCAGAAGTGAGCACTGAAATTGAAACCACATCTTCATGAATTACTTTGTGAGGAATAAGGTTAAGGTTTTTGTTGAATCCTCAGGAGATACAATGAAACAAGCTCCTGCTTATGGGAGTGTTTGCATGTGAGCAGTATTTCTATGACCAGCTAGGGAACCATTATCTCTGTCAAGATATATGTACAAATGGAATTTATTGACTTCTGTGATAATAGCTATTTCATAGTATTTTCTCAAACAGTCTTTATTTTATAGATAGATTCATATTTCTCTATTTGCTTTCAGGGTAAGAAGATTAACGTGGAAAAGAATTCTCATTCGGCACAGAGAAGATGTTTCTTTGGAAGGTGGAGGGCATGCTGAGATTCAGAAACAAAGAAAGTTCTCCACTTTGGAAGAAAAATGTTTTGATGCACATGGTGCCAGAGGAAATCATATGGATTTGGGGCAGTTATATCATTTTTTAGAAGAAAAAGGATGTGCTGACATTTTTCAAATGTACTTTGGGGTTGAAGGGCATTGAAGGGATTGAAGATCACCACAGGTCCAAGTGCCTTCATTTGTAGGTTAATCGGTGTTACAGATCCTTAGCTGTTCTGCAACAGTTGATTGGAGAGGGAATTAATAATTTGTGATTTATATGATGAATCCAATTTTCAATGAAAACAAATATCCAGTGAAATCCTGAATAATGAAAATGACTTTCTGGTTTTAAGGACATTTAGGGTATCTACCTAACTAATTACAATGAGAGCGAATATGTTTGATAACCTACCGGGCAGTTAGAGAATTATAGATGAATGAATAGATGGAATTATTGTGAATGAATGTGTGAATAAGAAGAGACAAAAATGAAGAGTGAATATCTCAGGAGAGGAAATGTGATGTTTACATTATTTGTTACTGTTTACATACATTACATGAAGACTTTTTTGTAACAGTCTTTTCTTCTACTTCCTACCTGAAAGTATTTTAAGTGCTGAGATTCATGTTTTATTTAGAAAAAAATAAAAAGGGAGGGAGCAAGTTCACAAAAGCCTTCTTCGCGCAGACAGGATGAGCTAGGATGCCTACTCTGAGGCGTAAGAATTTTCCACAGGTAAAAGCGTGTATGCAGGTAAGAGAGATGCTGTGGTGCCTCCACCACATCTGTAGCTGAGGACCAGTGTACTGGTCCTGTACACTGCAAGCTGTAGTGTGTTTACTCATGTAAAAGCAGAAGCTTGCCAAGGATTGGGCTCCCTCACAGTGCACTCCAAACCAGTAGAACAATCCTCATCCCACTGAGTTCGCAAACTGGCAGGCTGCTAATCTAAGGTGCGTTACGCGGCGTATGCTTTTGAGTCCTTTTTCAACAAATTTGTATCAACAAATGCTAGTCTGTTTTTTTGCGTATGGGTTCGGTATGTAAATGGTCACACGTGTCATAAAAAGCAGACCTCGGTTGCTTCTGATGTTGGTTAAGTACTTTTGTGTAGATCCGGGGAGGTTCCCGTCTCCGGCGGGGACTCGGGCACCCTTTGCGGTGATGGCATTCCACCAGCGCAGATCCGCCCCTGCCAGAAGCCCTGCCAAGCCGTGACCCCTTGTGCGAGCACAGCAATACCGCGGCTTAATGAAGGGCCCACGGCCCGCGCTTCCCGTCTCCGCGCTGCAAGCTCTGGTGACGGGTACAAGGCTTACGGCTCGCTCAGCCGGAATGACACCGACGTTACGCTTCACCACGACGCGCTGGCGATTACTTAACCCGTTTGCGCTTTTCCTCCCGAGGACGCGGGTCCCCCCACACCGTGCCCGCCGCCGCCTGCAGCCCCCCCGCCACGGGCTGAGGGGGGCGCCCCGCGCCCGGCCCCGCCCTCCGGAAGTGCCGCCTTCCCCCGCCCCGGCCGGGCGCCTCCTCTTTCACGGCCGGTGCCCGCCGCCACCGCCGCCGCCGCCGCCATGGGGGGCAAAAACAAGCAGCGAACCAAGGGCAACCTGAGGGTAAGCGGGCCCCGGGTCCCGCGCCGCCTCCGCCGATGGCTCCGGCGGGGCCGGCTAGGCGGCGCGGCCCGGGAGGGCGGCGGGGCCCGGGCCCAGGCCTGGGCCTTGGGGTCGGGGCTTCCGGCAGCGGCGGGCGGGTGGAGGCCGCCCTTCCTCTCCCGGTGCCGTGGGAAGGGGGCTGTGGGCTGCCGAAGCCCCTCTCCCCGCTCGGAGGCGGCGTTGCCTTCGGGCCCGGTTGCAGTAGCTGGGGCCGGGGCCGCCGCCGGGCTTCGGGGGCGACTGTTGGCCTGGGCCGGTGCCTTGGCGGGGGGAGTGTGGCTGCAAGTTCCTGGGGCGTTTGTACGCGTTTTGCAGAGAGGGGCGAGGGTGTAACTGCGAACCGGAGAGGGGCGAGGGTGGTGTAAGTTCGGCAAGGTACCGGTGGGTACATTTAGTGTGTTTTTCTGTGGAGAGTCTTAGAGTACATCTGTTGTGGTGTCTCCGTCTTGCCACCGGGCCTGAAGTGGTGTGACATCTGTCATATATGGTGCTTGCTCAGGATGGGAGAATTGTGGGTGAAGCGTTGTGTTCAGGTTATGCAATTCTTACAACTCTTCTCCTTCGCGTGTATTTAGAGAAGGCTAGGGAACACAAAGAAGCGTGTCCTTATAGGTGAGGTTTCACGTGCAGAAAAAACAACTGCAGATTACTGTAGATATAGTAGTCAGGTAAAATGTGGCTTATCAGAAGAGTATGGTGAACTTCATCAAGCTGTCATTACTTAAAAAAAATGCAACAAACTCGCATAACTGCAACTGTCATTAGGAAATAAAAGGTATTTGGACTATAAGGTGTCACAGAGAACATTAAAGCATCAGTCAATTTTGGGGTAGTCTTTTCAAAAGAGTGTGGTTGAAATAAACACGAGCCGCTGATATGATGAGCAAGGTGTTGACTTAACTGGGGCAAACTAGAAGAAATGCTGCACTCCAAAACACTCACTGTTGTATTAATGGAGTGGTATTATACTGTATTACATACATACCCTTTTGCTCCATTTCTCTAAATGCTTCTCAGCCCCTTTGTTGCTGGTAGCATCCTTTGTTTTGTGTATGTTCTTATTTTTCCCAACGATACAAAGAACATTCCTCCGGAGCTGTATTGGTCCATATGCAATAACATGAGAAGAACTAGTAAAAACAGAAGTAGTGAAGGAGGGTAAATGGTTTCTTATTAAATTGTTCACTTACAGAAGGACTTTTCTGTTATGCTTTTTTGTACATGTATAAAACCAATAGAACTCTCTGTAAGTATTCATGGATTATGAGAAAACCGGGGATGCTGACTCTAAAGAGAAGAATAATCTTCTAGGTCAAACTTCTATGTTTAAAGCATGTTTTTTTTCTGAGACTTTGTTTTAAATAGAAGGTTAATGATACAATATAAATAGGATCATTATTTCAAATGCATGATGTGTACAAAATAAAGTGACTGAAATAGGTAACTGACTTAGGTCCCTGTTTTTTTGTCAGCCTTCTAGCAGTGGCCGAGCTGCGGAGCTCCTCGCCAAAGAACGTGGAACAGTGCCTGGGTTTATTGGCTTTGGAACATCTCAGAGTGATCTAGGATACATTCCTGCAGTTCAAGGAGCAGAGGAAATAGACAGCCTTGTGGATGCTGACTTTCGAATGGTGTTGCGAAAACTTTCTAAAAGGGATATCACAACAAAATTAAAAGTAGGTGTACCCTTTGTCCCTCATAAAAAATTTTTATTGGATAACTACATTTTTGTTAAGGATGGGGGAGGAATATATCAAGGTAGCTAGTACTAATTTCATATTGATAAATTTGCTAGAACTGCAATCCAGAAGGTATCTTGGAGGACTTACAAGAAGGTCCATCATGCAGTGCTGATGGAGCATTCATAAAATTAACTCTATAGATGCTCAGCTGCAAGAAATGAATTGGTTTTTGAAAAAGGGAGTTGAAATGTTTGATAGAAGCTGGTAAATTGCAGAACATATCTGTCTGACTTCTTAAATCATGCACTTGATGTCTTGATTTTAGGCTATGCAAGAGTTTGGAACAAAGTGCAAGGAAAGAGAAGTGGAAGTAGTTAAAGGTGTTCTTCCTTACTGGCCAAGAATTTATTGTAAAATCTCACTAGTAAGTATTAAAGTATTAAAATTAAAAACTACTCTGGATACTTCCTGTGAAAACCTCTAAGGCAGTCTTTATTGATATATCTGACTTTGTTGGAATTACTGGCTTGTTCTAGGAAAAACATGAAGTTGAAGGAAAGTAGTGTTCTTTATTGTGGAGGTGTTTCAGTATTGGCAGTAAGTGGAATCTTGAACTGTTAATGCCTGGGCTGTACTTGCTGGATGGAGGTAGCTCTTTGTTAGACCTTTATGTTAAAAAGATGACAAGATATTTCTTCTCATGAAAAGTTCTTTTATGTGGATTCCGGAACAGCTAAAGAGAATGTACTGTTCAGTTAACATAATAATAAATCTTTTTGATCTATGACTAATATCTGACCAGACTTAATATTACAACCCGCCACCCCCCCCCGCCCTGACGTGAAAAGGCCACGTGTAGCCAGATAACCCATAGTTTTCTGATATATTTACTGATATATTTAATACATCTCCAAACATTCTGGACTAGCTACTGTTGGAAATGTGATATTGGACAAAATGAATCACTATTCTGATCCGTTAGAGCAATTCCAAGTACGTATTTCAGAAGCCAGGAGCACAGAAAGTCATGATGTTGTAAATTCATACACAAATAATGGATAGCGATGCACAGTTTGTGTAGGTTTATGGTCGTTTTAATCCAAAAATTGTCTTCAGAGCTTTCTGTTTCTCTTGCCTCTTGTCGTTCTGTTAAATGCTTGTATGAAATAGAAACTGTAGTTAGGGATATCAGGAAAAGGTTACAATTTTGAATGTACAACACACTGGGAATAGAGTGCTGCTAAGTTAGGACTCTCCCCTCATCTAGGGATATGAAGACTTTTTTGTCATTGTTGTTGGATATTTTCAAATCTATATAGCCCAATTCATTGTGAAAATGGCTGAACTGAGAGACAGCTTTTTTTTTTTTGTCATCACTTCTGCTTTGAAGTACCTGGCATCAAAGGTACATTTCTTAAAACAATGAACCTTTTTTTTTGTCTTTTTTTTTTTTTTTTTTAACAGGATCATGATCGCCGTGTTCGAGAAGCAACTCAGCAATCTTTTGAGCAACTGATTCTTAAAGTAAAGAAACACTTAGCTCCTTACTTAAAAAGTATCATGGGATACTGGCTGGTTGCTCAATGTGACACTTACTCCCCTGCTGCTTCTGCTGCAAAAGTAGCTTTTGAAAAAGCTTTTCCTTCCGGCAAACAACCTGAAGCCTTAGTATTCTGTAAAGATGAAATTCTTAATGTGAGTTTATACTTCTGTATTTCTTTAAGGGTTTGTGTTGAGTATATGTCAACTTGTAATAAAAGTTTAAACTCCTTCTGTCCCCATCTATTCTTCAAGGTTAATTTTCTTTCTTCCCTGAAACTTCGCTCCTGCTAATGTGAAGAGAAGACTGAGGCAAAGACATATCCTCTATTTTTTTTACTTCCGGTTAGAATGACTGGAACGAGAGGAATGAATATGAAGTGAATTTTCTATGTAATGATGCTCAGTCATCACGTAATTTTGCTGACAGGTAGAACAGAATAATGATGCTGGAGTAGTTTTGCTGCAGTGGTAAAGGATTAAAGAATGCTGAGCAGTGTTTCAGAGAGCCTCTACAAGTCTAGTTCTGATCAAAGTTAATGCTCTTCTGCCAGTCATATATGAAACTGAATTGGCTGAATTTAAAAAGGTAAAAGTTTGCTGGCCTATCATATGCAAACTTAACCATTTTGTTTCATCTCAGTTTGGCTTCTTTTTACCAGAAGTTGGCATAGGACTGCAACTTACAAAGTATTATGAAGTCTTGATTCAAACAGTACCACAGCTACTAATGTTCAGCAGGCGTCAATTAAATTTTGTTCTTGTTCATTAGAATGTCTAAAATGTGTTTAAAAGACTTGACTCAGAGGTTGTGAAGTATTATTGTAGAGCTGTTTCTGAATTAATGTATAAACTATATTATTCACATATAAATTTTGATTCTCGTGTATATATGTATGTAATTTTTTTTTCCTGTAGGTACTTCAAGATCACCTTCTGAAAGAAACACCTGATACGCTCAGTGACCCCCAGTATGTTAGCCTGCTTTAATGTATATGGTTTAAGTCTTGGTCTGTATTGGGCTTTCTGTCCTTGGAGGTAGTGGCTTTAGTTTTGTTTCAAGAGACAGAAATTTGAGTCCAAATACCAGCAGCTTTCTTTGGGACTAAAGCATAAATGCTTTTGAAAGTGTTATCAGTTGTGTAATTCTTATTTCAGCTCTTTTAGGAGTAGCATTTTTGAATAGCTGGAAGATGAGATGACTTGAAAATCTCTTTTTTTCTAGCACTTTATAATGTAATTTGGGAGTGTTAGAAGCTATGGAAAGTTTACATATTTACATTGCTGGCATCTGAAAGCAAAAGAAGAACACGGAAAAAGTGAAGACAGTTTAGAAGAGCTTGAAAAGCCTACTGATTTATTTATGGTTCACTTTAATTTTGTTTTGTTTTGTTTTCTTCTGTTTTCTGAGAACTGTACCAGAGGAAGAAAGGGAAGCCAAATTTTTCCGGATTCTGACCTGTTCCTTGTTAGCTTTAAAAAAGTTGCTTAGCATGTTGCCAAAGAGAGAGATGCATTCATTGGAGGAAAAGTTAATGCCACTTCTGTCCCAAAACAAATTTTGGAAATATGGCAAACACAATGTACCACAGGTGACTTTTTAATTTCTTCTTTATTTTGGTTGGTTTTAGTTAAAGATAATACACTGAACCTAAGCAAGTATTAATTACTTGTATTCTACAAGAATGAACTTTGTACTTCACTGAATTATGTTTGCAACAGCCTTCAGGTTTCTAGGCCTTAAATAGACAGTATTGCTCTAACATTTGTCAGATACACTAATTTGTTATTTCCATGTCACCGTCCTCTACTTGGCAATCTGCTGTCATTTCAAATTCATGTAAAAGATACAAACTGTGTCAGCTTACTGCATGTAGTCTTAGTGCTTTTGCATTTTCATTTTTTTAAAACCATTTTTTTGGTCTTTGGTCTGCTAAGACCAATAGTGCATGGAGTGATGAATTGATTCTGGTAGTATTTTGTTAAGTTTTAAGGTGCATTTTGGAAAACATCCCTTTTGAGAAGTATATTAAAATAGTTGATAACCATTTTATCAATAAACAAATTACTTTAATATTTTAAACAGGCTTATCAAATAATTTCTTTATTTTCTTCATTTTTAATAATATTTAAGCCTTTGCTGATGTGGTAATATGTGGGGACCGTGTGCTGTAAGTTACAGGGGCTTTAAAAGGAATGTTATGAACTACACATAGTGTAGTTGACAGAGTGTTGTCATTTGACTAAAATTTTGTTTTTTCTGTGGCCTATGTCAGGTTCGCTCAGCTTTCTTTGAGCTGGCTTCTGCTTTATGCCAGTACTTGCCTGAGCTGGTAAAAGCTGAAGCACCAAGA
The DNA here is from genome assembly GCF_929443795.1 of Astur gentilis. Lineage (NCBI taxonomy): Eukaryota > Metazoa > Chordata > Aves > Accipitriformes > Accipitridae > Astur > Astur gentilis. Next base: position 2,917,112 of record NC_064911.1, on the reverse strand, counting down.
GTTTGCCCTGCTGTTCTTCTCAGCATTGATGACAGTGATGCAGTGGTGTGTCCTGCTCTTTGGGAAGCTGTACTTTATGCTATCACCACTATTGAGGTAATGTGGGAAATGGAAGGGGCAGATATTTTACTTGAATTTAACTTTTGACCAAGTGCCATTGTTCTCTGTATAGAATTAGGAAGAACAGCTTGACTGGGTTTTCTTTATGATTGATTAATAACATGAACTTAACAATGCTACATGCTCCTTCTTCCTCCTTAGGGTTTCACTGTAACTTTCAAATATATGGTGTCCAGCATGCCTGAAAATCAGAGTTGTTTTGTAAGTTTAATTAAATTAACCTGAATCCCTTTGATTAAATATAGTTACTAATAAGTAAAATAATACTTAAAACTTTTTTCTTGGTTCAAAATGGTTACAAAAATAACCTGCAGTGCATTTTTGGTTTGTTTGTTTCCCCTTCTAAATTAATGCTTGGTTCTACAAATTTATTTTTTTTTAAAGTGAAATACCAGCTTTGAATTTATTAGCGGGTTGAGTGGTGTTGCCATAGACAGGGATGTTTTGAGGGTTTATTGCTGCAGATCTCTTTTGTAGCTGCTGGTATAAACTGTTTAACAGTTCATGGGGAAAAAAAAATAATCTTTGTTCAGCTTGCTAAAATATAGGTATCTGGAACTATGATAAATCAGATCAGATGACAAAAACTTTGTGGTGTGTGGGAAAATTTCAAGGTGTTTTGTAATCATCAGAAGATATTTGAGGGGAGTTTTGAAGTTAGTGATGCTTCTAAAGTTGGGATTTTGAAATCATTGGTTATTCTTGATAATAAGAACTCAGAATTAAATACAGGACCAGTTACAATAATGATTTTTATGAAGCATTGTCCTGGTTTTGGCTGGGATAGATTTAATTTTCTTCCTAGTAGCTGGTATAGTGCCATGTTTTAGGTTCAGTATGAGAAGAATGTTGATAACACACTGATGTTTTCAGTTGTTGCTCAGTAGTGTTTATACTATAAAGTCAAGGATTTTTCAGCTTCTCATGCCCAGCCAGCAAGAAGGCCAGAGGGGCACAAGAAGTTGGGAGGGGACACAGCCAGGGCAGCTGACCCAAATTGGCCAAAGGGGTATTCCATACCATGTGGCATCATGCCTAGTATATAAACTGGGAGGATTGCTGCTCAGGAACTAACTGGGCATCGGTCGGTGAGTGGTGAGCAATTGCATTGTGCATCACTTGTTTTGTATATTCCAATCCTTTTATTATTATTATTGTCATTTTACTATTGTCATTATTATAATTGTTAGTTTCTTCCTTTCTGTTCTATTGAACTGTTCTATTGAACTGTTCTTGTCTCAACCCACGAGTTTTACTTCTTTTCCTGATTCTCTCCCCCATCCCACTGGGTGGTGGGGAGTGAGCGAGCAGCTGTGTGGTGCTTTGTTCCTGGCTGGGGTTAAACCATGACAATTATCCTTAAAGCAGTAGTAAAGAGAAGCCTTCAATTGCAGTTTGCTAACAAGGAAGGTCTGTTGATTTTAAACAATACAGAAACAGTTTTATCATATTAACTTCTTAAATTCACAAGCTGAAATAGGGAGAAAGTGATTTTTAAAAATACTGGCAAGTGAATTTTAAATTTTACAATAACTTGTTTCAGGCACAACATAGGGAGTTAGATTAAAAGTCTAGCTTGGGAGTTCTTCCAAGGCAACATACTATTATTTAATTTACAATAAATGTATTTCTTTCTGTAGGACTGTTGGAGTCATGTAAATGCCAAAAAGGGAGTTCTACCAAAGCTATGGACAGTGCTTCGAGAAGGTGGACGAGGACTAGCTACTGTTATATACCCAAATCTCTTGCCGTTCATTAGCAAGGTACCTCCTGGCATTGCAGAGCCAAAGCTGGAATATTTCAGAACTTTTTTCAGCTCTATAATTCAAGGGTATGAACAACCAATTTTTTATTTTTTTTTTTTTTTTGCAATCAGTCTCTCTTACATTTGGAAATAGGTGAATTAATCTTGTTTAAGCATTTAAAGTATTTAAGTAACGTATCATTTGGCTTGAGGATATTTAAATACACATTAATTGTTTATTTAAGAAAAGACTATTTTCACTGTGATATTTGAAAATCTTATTTTTAAAATATTTTTAAATATCCAAAGCTAGAGTTAGTCCTTTGTGGCTGTCTCCCTGTGTTCTTAAACCTTAAGCCTTCTTTTTGATTTTATTACCTCTTCCTTACCTAAAGCATTCTTACGGGGTTTTTTTGTGTCAAAGTTTCATGTTTATTCCATGATAAGTTATAAAATGGGAAATAATATAAAATTAAGAATGGCTTTAAAGATATCATCTTCTTGTCACCAGTGTGTAATTATTACAGAGATTATTGGGGATTAGCATTGTGATTGTGAAATTTCCTATATGCAGGAACTTTAATTCTTGTGATACTGATTTTTAAAGGATTGAAACTGCTATCATTTTTTTGCCTTTAAAATACATCAAAACCACCTTTCTATCAAATCTCATTTAAATAGATGCATGTGCATTGTGTACTCAAAAGCATAGATAAGGTATTTTATAAAGCACTAAAATGTAACTTATTTAAACAAAACCCAATTCTCAATTGATGTTGGTGTGGCCGTTAGCAGAGCTCTTGAAGAAGAGATTTATGTATGGGCTGGTTTTGAAAAGTGTATAGAATTTTATTACAAGTAGTAAAGTGGTTGTAATATTTGTGTGGTAATTTGTGTGGTCTAACTTTCATTAAAAAGCAAATGAATCACAGTTGTTCAGACTCAAAGTGGCTGTGTTGAAACTGTCTTTTGGTGGCTTTTTGTTTTAGTTTTTTTTTTCTTTTTTCTGTAATGACAGAAAGTGACACTTGCTAAACCTCTGTGGTGTGTGTAGAAAATTGCAAAGGAGTTTTGACAAACAGCTGAAACAGTAAACAGTATACATGACTGCATATGTTTCCTGTCTTTATATAGATATTTTTTTTATGAATGCTAAAACTAGATAAAAAAGTTACTTTAATATTAGTTATATTAAATGCCTAGAATTATTGTTTTGACCCTTTAAATATATTCTACTGAAATTGTTTTGATCTCCACTCCTATCAATGATTCTGTATTCTCCATATTGGTGTTTTCTGGATGAGAACAACATAACCAAGGTAACATTTGTTACGCACATACTGAGTTTCTCAGTAGCATAGATGACTGAGTGTGCCCTCCCTCCAATGTTGCCTTTCAATAGGTTGTCAAGTGAGCGAGCAATAGCCAGCCCTTCAGAAAGTTCAGCAATTATAACTGCATTTATGGAATGTCTGCGCTTTGTCATACTACAGAATCTAGGTGAAGAAGATGACCAAAGACAAATTCATCAAATGCTTATATATGACCAGGTATTTGTTAGAAATACTCAATGTTGTTCTGTGTAAACTGAATAGTTCAAAGTTAAGGAAAAATGTAAATTTCTGTAAGGATTTACTTCTCTGTTGGAAGTTTTACTAGATTTTATGGAAAAAATAATGTTACTGAATTCAGTCAATTTTTTCCTTCCTATAATACCATCCTTTTCATTGTGCAGTTTAAATTGTGTATTTTTATTAAGTGTTCAAGCATGAGTAATTCTGATGTTTTTGGAATTGCTTCCAGAAGGTTTTTCAAAATTATAGCATTTTCTGGTATTATAAAGAATAAAATGATCATCTAGTTGGATCACTGTTCTTTAATAATCTTTTTGTCTTTATAGCTAATTCCTCTTACCGATGCTGTACTTAAGGAGCCCAGGTTACAAAATGGACCGCTATTTTATCAAATAGCAGAAACACTGAGCTGCTGGGAAGCTAAAGCAGAACTCTCCAATGATAACGGCACTGATGAAGTTTTCAAAAAACTGTTGTCAGAGTTTTGGGGCCATCTTTTAAAAATGTGTGTACTTCATGTCGATACGTTGGATGCTGATGAGAAATCGCTATTTGCCATATCTAGTATGCTAGAAATTCTTCAGAATCCAAAGCGTGCTACAAAACCAAACAGAAAATCTCTAAAAATCAGATTTAGAGATGAGGATGAATCTGAAAGAAACACAGAGAATGGAAGGCTCACAGAAGTGAGAAATACTGACTCTGAAATGCAGGCTGATTTGTGCCATAGTTCGCTTCTAAGGAAAGAACCTTTGGAGAATTTAGTCTGCAACCTTGCTGAACTGAGTATTGTGTATGTCAATGAACAGAAGTCAGAACAGCATTTGAAATTTCTCTCTGCCCTGCTCAACTGTTTTTCTTCAAACAGAGTTTTTCAGGTACTTTTAGAGCAGCGAAATGATGCAAGCTCTGCTCAAGCTGAATCCCAAAATGAAATGAAAGGTCATCATGAAAGTCCATCTGTACAATTTCTGTATGTGAATTTAATAACTTGGCTGAAAGAAGATTGGAGGAAAGACACCCATTTTCTGGTTGATGTTTTGTACAGTGTGCTTAACTGTTGCAATAGTAATGATGAAAGGAAAATAATTCTTGATGATTTAACAAAGGTATGGCTCGTACATTTTGTTACTAGTTTTTATCAAAGTGACTACTATTTTTTGTGGGCTGTGATTGGTTAATAATTTTATGTTGGGGCTGTGCAATGGAAGATGCTCTATGTGAACTTGGACAGGTTCAGCATAAGGAAGGTAAATTTAGGAAAGGTTGATATGACAGTGGGGTGGAAGGTTATAACATAAGTCCCTTTCTACATGGTACAAATTTTAAAAAAAGTAACATCAGGATTTCTCTGTTCTTGCTTCTTTATACAGTGTGCTTTTATACTAGTCATTGGTGGCCTTTCTTATAAATACAGTCCCTTATTGATCTGTGTGGTAGAGAGAGACTTGGAAGCCAAAAATAATTTAATCAATAACTTTGTTACTGAAACTTATCAACTTCTGCTTATCCCCTGCAGAAAATAAAGTTGTAAAACAAACAGTTAAAATGGCATTAAATACTTCTTATTCGGCAAAGAATTTTTTAAAATTGTGGAATTTTGTTTTCCTTTTCAGATGGATCTGAAATGGATTATTTTTCTCCAGATAATTCAAAAGGTACCTCTTAAAAGACTTTTTTTTGTTCTTGTTTTGCATAGTTTTAGCTTTGAGAGTTACATGCGTTTGACTTTTTTTATTTTAAGTAGCAACAACTTCCATAGTTTGAAGATCTTGTAGTAATAGTTTCAGAGTGTTGTCTGTTTTAACAGCATTTAAACCTGCATTTAAATTTGGGGACAGTCTTAAGTGAAATGATGATGCCAAACCAAAAGCATCTTTGTCCCCTCTATTTTTGGTCTGTTTGCTCTTTGAGCCAGAGGGATTCCTGATTTGTTTCTGCTCATCCCCTCTAAGCTAGAGAGAATGGAGTTGGGTATTAGACCAGTAATCTAAAATGATTATTTGTATCATCACGCTTACATCGTGTGACAAGTAAAAGACAGTAATACCATTTTTTCACATGGGATGTAGAGAGACTGACATTTAAGCGATTGCCTGGGATAAAATATGAAGTGTATTACAGATTTTTGGACAAGAATTCATAGTGCTTTATTTACAATCCAGTGTGTTGACCATAGTATCTTTCCTCACAGATACTGTATATTTTAGGAATCCTTAGTTTTTATGATTTTGGAGCTTATAATGGCTTATCACTAAAATAATGTTTTTCTGATTTATGACCTTCCATTTCTTTTTGGAGAAATTCAGGTGTTGTAAATAGCTTTTATCTTGTAAATAGATTTTATTTCAGCTAACCTGGTCATCCAAAACTTATCTTTCTAACTCCAGTGTAGGCATTCCCTGGGCTCTGTAGTTGGAGAAAAGGACAGAGAAGAGCTTTCAGAAGATGACTTGTTTTACTCTAAAGTAGAGGTCTGACCTAGCCATAATTTAATATCTCTGACCAAAAAGAAAGTTGAAAGGATTGTTGTAGACATAAACACCTAGAGACTTACTGTTTATGACAGGTTATATGATTCCCACTCTGTGTGTGCAAGTTTGACATATTAATCTGATGCTTAGTTAGTAATAAAAGTTAATACCCTCAAAAGATTATTAGAATTATTTCCTTGTGAATTCAGGCATGCTCAAGCACAACAAAACTTTCCTTAGTCTCTGACTGGCTGAAAGGAGATACACTTGGAGAAAGACTTGTAATGCTGGCAGATGATCTGTGTCACCTGGGTTTAAAACCTATGGCAGCCTCATCAGAATCACCCTCTTCAGAAAGGTGGACGCTCCTGAGCTTAGTGTTGTCACAACACATTAAAAATGGTAAGCATATTTATTCCTTGGAGTTTGTGAAGTGTAAATACCGCACGTGCGCTTTGTGGAAGGTTGAAAGGAATTTGAGATCTTCCAGAATACTTAATTTGTATCAATTTGTAACATCTAGGCTTTCTTCTGTGCTGTTTGTGGGGGTTTTTTTGTTGGTTTTGTTTGTTGTTTTTTGTGGTTCTTTTTGGCAGGGACACACACACACCTGTGTGTATGTCTTTTTTTTTTATTACCTGAGCCAATTAACCATGTCCAGTTTAATTTTGTAAACACTAACTTGCAGCAGCGACATTGCAATTCTTTTGGTCTGTGTTGCTAAACGAAAGTCAGTTTAAAGAACTGATTCACATTTCTGAGTCTGGAAAACTTAAGTTTGATTTATTAGCTGATGTGCTGTAAAAGAATATTAATTTTTAAATGATACCATCTGAAATTTACCTTCAAAACTAGAATATACAAAAATCAATGGTTATGGACCTATCTGTGCATTGGTAATGCCTTGTTACGAGGCCTGTTAATTGCTTTGAGCTATTTTCAGTTAGATTCATGTATTTAAAAAAAAACCAAACGTGTGCACTCATGCTGTATATGTAATCTAGTTTTTATTAATAACATCCTATTTCATTTCCTCCTTGCATTTTGTGGTATCTGTGATACAGGCTTCTAGTGGAGTTCAATTTTCTTGATGTTTTCCATGTAAACTTGTCATTTGTGTTTTGTTAAACTTAGCATTTGCTTTGATCCCTGAGGTAACATACTTCAGTTTATCTGAATGCTGGGCACTTTTGTGGTGCTTTCAAGTTTCAAATAGGCACACAACAAGTTGACTGCAGTGGATGTTCATAGATAGTACATCCCGAAGGTGTTGTAAGATTGTTATTTCTGTTACTGGAACTTTTGATGTAGAGGAGCATCAGGAAAAACTGTTCCAGAGAGAGTTCAACAAACTTCCTTGCTTGTGAGTCAGGGGTGTCCTAGGGCTGACTGTCCAGTGACTGCTTTTTGGCTCTAGAACTGGAGCTATTGTTGAGCTCATTTTGTGCTGGGTGCTGTGTGACCTGCTCTTAGGCATGTTGGATGAAGTCCAAGAGACCTTCAGGAGCTATGGTAGTTCTTGACTTAGTGATTTAGGCCAAAGTGGAGTATGTGGACTTTCAAAAAGATTTTTTTGTGATATCTCTCATCTAAGTTTCTCAAGGTAAACTCAGAGTGAATGGAAGGGCCTTTCATGGATCAGTAACCTAACTGATGATAGCAATTAAAGGGGAAAAAGGATAAATACTGAAAAGATAATTGTTTCTGATAAATTATTCAGAGTAATCAAAACTGAAACTTCACAGAGCCGTAGCAGTGTGTTGTGATACAAAATGATTAACTGATGTAATTACAAATGAAATTCAAACCCAATAAATACCAGAAGTATACATGGGAAAAACACAGTTGTGACTGTATCTATTCAATGATAGGCTCTGAGCTGTTAAAACTCAGAAGAGATCTTTAGTCATTGTGATCGTTCCCTGTAAGTGACATGTTGGTGCTCAGCCATAAAAAAGGAATACAGGTGGTTAGGAACTGCTGTGAAAAGAACAGAGGACAAATGAAAATTATTATGGCACTGGTGTGTCACTATCTTGAATACTGCCTGTAGTTCTGGTCACTGCAATGTTCTTGTTCACCTAAGTACTTTTGAAAAAAAAGTGTGATAGTATTAGAATATGCCCAAAGAAAGATGGTTAGGCAAATACTGTGGCTTCTGCTTGTAGAGGCAATAAAACAGACTAGAATTTTTCAGCTAGCAATGGAAATGATTGGGGATGTATTTGTGGTAGAGAGCTATAAAATCATAATTTGTATGGAAAAAGCAAATAGGAAGAAGTCTTTCTGTGTTTCTTTGAATGGAAGAGCCTGAGGTTGCTTACAGATGTTGAGATAGCAAGCTTGAGGAAATTTCATAATTAAATAATGGAACTTATTGCCACAAGAGTGGAGTTTGAGGATAAATGGGATTAACCTACTTGGATCCAGTGAGGAAGGGACTAAGCATATTCATGGAAGATTGGTCTGATTGGGTTAATTATATGCAATGGTCTAGGTGTAATCTCTGGCTCACAATTGATTGCCAGAAGCTAGGAAGGCATAAAAGGGGAGGGATCACTCGGGACTTGCTCTATTTTATATAGCTTTTGTCAAAGCTGCTTCAGCTGGTTTAGAGAAGGGATGCTTGGCAATGTGAAATTTTGGCTTGGTGATCCTAGATGGTTGTGGAATAAGAAAAAAAGTTTAGGTATACATTAGACTGAAACTACTTTGCACTTTATTTTGCATTCAAAATTAGTAAATAAGAAAAAAATCGGTACCTATTAACGTCTTTGATCATGTTTAACAAGTAATCAAAGCACACTGTCCTTTTCCTCTCCCCAATAGAATCTTTGATTGGTGAAACTTTTGTTGAAAAGATTATTGATAAACTTCAAGCAGCTCTGTCTAAAGCTAAGGATCTTTCTGAAGCTGGAAATACTGAACCATCAGTATCTTTCATCTGTGATGTAGCCTCAAGCTTTTTCAGCTCAGTTAAAGGGTGTTTACTGATGCCATCCTCAGAAGATTTGCTGCTTACCATCTTCCAATTGTGTGCTCAGAGGCAGGATGCTATGCACTTAACAGGTAATTTGGAAAAAACTTCAGCCAAACTTTTTTGTAGTTGGTGATTACATTTAAGTTATTCTTCATGAAACAGATTCAAGTATATAATAGAATATTGAGTTCAAAGACATTGAGCACGTGCAGCTGTAACTGATATGAAAATTTATGCTTTAATTTATAATGCCATTAGTTACTACAGCACATCAAGTCCTGGATGTCTTTACAAGGATTTTAAGCTTTTTTGATGTTAGTATCCCTGTGCTTCAGCTGTCTTTGAGGCTGTGATATTCCACACTTTCAGGGGTGTTACATAAATTTTTTAAGTACAAAGAATGAGCTTTTTTTAATTATTTTTTTTGTTGTTCATTCTGCAGTGTGCGAATCCTATAAAAATGTGTGCCATCACTTCATTAAAGATACATCTGTTTGTTCTGGAACTATTTATATTGGTCAAGTTGCTGTGGCAAATTGTGACCCATTCTTCTTCTCCACCAGTGTCTCATTTTGAGACTGAGAACCTGACTTACATTCTTTGAATGCAGAATTTGAGAGTGATAAATTAGTATACGCATTTACCGACATAGATACAAAGGAGGAAATGTTGCAGTGTTGTTGTAAAAGTGAAGTAGGACAACACTAGCCTGAAAACCACGGCTGCTTTGCAAATGGCTATTGATGTTGTGAATGATCAGTATTTCAGTATTTTAAAAAGTTCTGCAGTTTTGAAGACCATATGGACATATTGTAGTAGACAACAGGAACATCACTCTTATTCTCAAATAAATATTACCTGTGTGTCAGCATTAATTTAAAATTGCTTTACAACAAGAAACTTGTATATTTGCCCTTGGTAGTTACTGCATGTAACCACATAGAGAATTCTTTTCCTGGCCTAGGACCTTTAGGTGTGATCGTTGCTGTATGCTGTAGGTTGTGATTTGAGTTTACCTGTTTGTGGTGGTTTTGCTTGTCTGTTTGTTTTTTTGTTGTTTTTTTCTTTTCTTTTCCCTACAATAGATTTACTTGTATGTAAATTAAAACACACTTGGATGTCTGGTGTAAGCTCACTTGTGCGTCAACTTCGGAGTATGCAGAAACAGAGTACCTTTTTGCATAAATCTGCACTGTGGGTCAAGAATCAAATTCAGTCTTCCTCTTTGGATGTTAAAAGGTAGTTGTGATGTACATGCCCTTTCATAATATGTTGTTCTCCAAAACAAACTAAGATCAGTGCTATACTACTCTTTATTTAATTGTCATCTGTGTTACTGAGAGTTTTTCAGTCTGTCAGAGGAGGGAACTGTGGCATAGAGCATAACTTCTTAAAGCGCCATTAGCATAGCACCTATATAGCATTGCTACAATGTATGTAGCATTGTATCAACGTAAAATAAAGCAGCTTGCTTTTATTGGATAGTGCCAAACTTGTTTTCAGTGTTTTCTCCTTTTCTCAGCCTTCAGGTTTTGATCTCTGCAGTTAGTGATTTGTTGTCTAAGCTTATGGAAGCTGATGGACAGTCTGGATATCTTGTGGGAGCTTACGTTGAGCATGTCATGCCAAACAAAACTGAGTGGGGGAAATTGCGCGAGTCTCTATCCACTGAGGTATGAAAATGGTAATGGACTTGCACGTGGTAGTCGATCTTACCTCAAGGCTCTGTCCTGTAGGGTAATAGGCATTCTTTATTTTGACATGGCACTGCAGTTATGAATACGTGTATGTCTGTGTTAAAGGTTCTTTTCAGCCTCTGTCCATGACAGAGGACAAAATCTGTCTTTATGGACCCATCCAGTACTACTGGAGAAAATAAAAAGTTATGGAATTACCCTTTTCTGCATGGAACACCAGCAAATTACTTTACAATGGAGGAATTTTTGTCTGACAGTATACACGTTATGCAGGTGTTCTTATCTTTTAAGTTAATTCTTCTGTAAGATTTATTTTGTGAAAGACACTGATATCTGCAGAGGAACGTGGTATCTGATCAACAAAATGCTGACATACATGGAGTGGAAAGTGGGGAAGGACATAAATTTCCTGTCCAACCACCAATCTTCATTAACCTTAGTATTTCTTGTAAAATATATAGAGTTCTAAAGATACATATTTATTTCTGAGGGAGCAATGCAGTTTCAAGTTACTGCTGTACATTTAGGTTTTTTTAATATGCTGGAGTGGGTGGTCCTCAGCATTGTGCTTTTGGTGTTAATTTGTATGTTTCATGGTTGTTTCTTTTAATAATTCTGAATTTTCAAGGTTAAACAGATCATAGCTCTTCTATGCATCATTAGAATGTCAATTATTTGTTCATACTCTTTTTATGCATGTATTACAGTGGATGCACAAACCTCTTTTGGAAGGAAGGCTTAGTATGAATTGTGAACCTTTGCGATCATGTGTTAAGCTGTGTGGCACAACTAAACTTCCAGGCCATTTGTGTACTTCAGCCTTATTAAGTAAAATGGTGCTACTTGTATTGGAAAATGGTATAGTCCATGGAAGTGATGATGCCGAAAGAAAGAAAATTGATAATATAAGTAAGTTACAATGATAAAACTTAAAGGAATTTCATTTTGTAGTAGTTGTAAATTAATCTGAACTGGTAATCATAAATGAATAGTTAGTTTGACATATAGGTATAAGAAGTCATCCTTTTACCTTTTGTTGTTGGGTTTTGTTTTTTGTTTTGGTTTTTTTTTTTCCCTTCAGTTCTCCTTTAAAAGTATAAGTATGTACAGGCATAGCATTTATATTTCTAGGACCTTTTGTGATTATATACATGCTATCTCAACAGAACTTTGAATTTGGAGAAGTTTGAATTTATGTTGAACTTTAAAGTTGTTCATTGCCAAAACATGTGGTGCATTGGTATGAGTGGGCAATATAGGCACGGTATGTATCCATGCCATCAAATAAATGTCCTGAGTGTTTAGCCATAATGTAAAGATATTTTGAGGCAGCAATTTTTCTTAATTCCACCAGGAGGAATATTGTTTTCTTTTATTTATAGAATGCTGAAATTTAGAGCCAGCACTATCAAATTAACAATTTTATCTCCAAAAGTCTCACCATGATGAGAAGTGTAATTGTTCAGTGTAGGTCTTTGTAAGCTAATGAAGAAACCACATGCTAACTATTAGCATCAAATTTGTTAGTTTTTTTTTTTCCTGGACTTAGATCTTGATTGCTTTGTCTGCAATAAATATATATCTTTAAAAAGAAAAAAAAATAATAGAGAGGAGTTAGAGTTCCTGTCATGCTTGATTCGCTTTAAAATTTCCTGAACATCTAGAATAGATTATTGTAGCTTTTTCTTCTCTTGTATTTTATGATGCAATAGCAGCTATCCAATTCATGCTCTGGAGCACCTGAGATTGTGTGTAAATATCATCTTTTTAATGCATTAAAAAGAACTTGTTTAAAAAAAACAAACAAAAAACCTTGACCTGAAACTTCTTGTTTATGTACTGAATATATTTATCAGTTGTTTGTAAGCAAAAATTTTGTTGTGTAATTAGTTGCAGAACTGTTGTACTCATTACAATGGATTGAAGAATTGGAGAATCCTCCTCATCTGCTTCTGGAATATCATCATATGTTGGAAGAAATGCACATCACATATGAGAAGTTCAGTACACTTAATAATACAACTAGCCTTCAGCAAACAATATTTGAGAGGTATGTAAGAACAAGTAAAACAACCCTTAACACTGTCTTCATATTTTGCATGGTATTAAGTGCCACCATATTTCCTTATGTGCATTGATTCAAATTTAATCCAAACACTCTTGTTGTGAACTCTACATCTGTATATATTAACCAGGGTATTTCTTCTTCTTTGAAGATCAGAGGAACATGGAAGACTCTGGTCCTTAACCATGGCTAAAGTGATTCGTGTGGAAAATACTGTATCCTGTGAGAAGAAACAACTTTTTAAGACAACAGACGGGTATTGCGATACTGCTGCCTATAAGCTTTTAGTTTGTTGCAAATGTTAATAATGTTAAATGATACCGATTCTGATGAATGACAACCAAAGATTGAAAATTTGGTAATATATTTGTATGGTATGTAAAAGTGAGACTTAGTTTAGCGTGTGGGACTGGCTATGTCGTAGGATATTAGATCATTATGAACCAGTTGACATTTTGTTTACAGTTAATTTTTTGGGTTTGTTTCGTTCTTGATGTTTTGCTTGTGTGAATAGGTTTCTGCCATTAACAGAGGGCAGATTGCATACACTTCAGTGTCTATCACCTTTTTTAACTGAAGAAGAAAAGAAAGAACTTGTCTTCCACTGTGTGGCCAAACTTATGACATGCACACAGACAGAGCTTTCCAGCACTGATGGTGAGTATGTTCTTACCTCAGTCCAATTCATTAGAATTTAAGAACATTCTTTTATAATAATGTTTGCTTTTAGAGAAAATATGTTATCTATAATATTATCTTTCTTCCTAGAAAGAAATGTCTTCTCAGTTTGCATATTTCTTCTAGACTGTTTGGTGTAGCATTTTTCTGTCTTAAGGAAGTACAAGCTATACTGCCTGATACAAAACTAGAACTAAAGGATTTAGGCTGATATTGTTAAAAGAATTTTGATATTGCCATACTTCTTGTTTGGTCTATCTTAAACACATCTGTAAATATCAAAGTTTTCAATTCATCATTTAGGCTTTACACAGCATGCAAAAATGTTACTATTATCAACTGGAAGTGTCCTGTTTTTCTTTAGATGCTTTAGCAAGAAATCTTTCACAGTTTATGTATAATTTTTTGAGTAGTTCTTGCAGTGCGTGGGCTACAGTGTGCCGAGTCAGAACAGCTGTACATATACTTCCAGCAGCTTTTGAGAAATTACTTAGAGGTGATTGAGATGAGTTCTAATATTGCTTTGAATATCCTTCAGAAAACCTTTTCATTTTCACAAACTTTTTGCTTTTCAAGAAAATTCTTGGACATGCTCACACACAGTCCTTCTATATGTTTGAATTAGATGCTGTTTAAAAGAAAGAACTTTCTTCTTGGTACTGCTTTTGTGCTTTCTTGCACATGCTTTTATTGATCAGTCTATATATAAACTTGATATTTGATTTTGTATTTTTTAACAGGACTGTGCTTACTTAAATTGAAAAAAAACTATCTTTGGTGACTTTAAACTGTGGACATCTGTCCCTTGGCAGCGTCCTCAGATATTCAGATGAGTTCTTCAAATGGATGTCTTCAAAGTGTGAAAATTTTCAGTGTTGATGTCATGCAGCAATTGAGAGGAATCTTGAATCTTTCTACTGTGGTAGTTTACCTAACTCTTACTCTTTGGACTTAGTTAATCTTTCCCAGCTGAGTGAACTGGTGAACCAACCAAATGCATCTGAAACTTCAAACAGAAAATGGGAAAAAGAATCCTCATTCCTCCCCTGCTGTGGAGTGCTTTTGTTTGTAATCCTGGTCTGCATTTTCCTTTCTGCCACTTCTCATTTTCTTAGGGATTCCTGAGCAGACAATATACACCCAAACTTTCCCATTAAGTGTGATGTAGGTTGTAGGCTTACCATTCAAGTTTTGATTCCTCCCCCCCCCTCCCCCCCGCCTTGCCCCCAGATCAGGAAAGTGCTGGTAAAGTTCTTGTAGATCATTGCACTGCCGCTTGAGTAAAGTGGCTTTCTTGTTTGGTTGGTTTTTGCTATGCATATATGGTACTTTAACTCAATTCTTTGTCATCATGCTTGTAAGAAACGTTCTTGTTCACCAAGAAATCTAGATACATGCAGTTTTCCTTAAAAATGGAAAACAGTACTAATGCAATAGTAGTACTTCACTCTGAAAGTAAAAATTAACACTCTTAAAATAATATTAGAATTAACAACTGACAGTTACATTTACTTAATTACCTGTCCAAATAATTGCTTAGCAAACTACATTTTTAGCACCACAAATAGATTTCAACCTTACCTTGTATTTTTCCTTTTTGTTAATTGTATAAACCAACAATTAATCTTATAGGAGTTTTTTGTTGGTTTGAGGGTTCTTTTTTGTTGGTGGTTTTTTTTTTTTTTTCTTTTAAGTTTGGGTTGCATACAGTATTTTTGATTTCACAATGTCATCTCTGGATTAAGTGTTCAAAGAAGAAAACTTGGGTATTATCCAAACTGTCTTATGATATTAATGTTATGTTTAAATACAATGATCCAGCCAACTGACACACATTCTTATGTTTGTTTTGTCTTGATAATTAAGACCTATGATAACTTTATTATGTTATAGGAGCGTTTGGGTGTCTTTCCATTTTGAATTCCTGCTTGAATGATAGAAGTATTGATTGTGGTCATCTACTACCTGGAATACTAAAAATCATAATGTCTTGGAAAAATGATAATGAGGACAGCTTTCTCTTTAGCTGGTGGGTGCAACTTTGAGATAATTTAACTTTTTTTTTAATTTCTAAAAAAAACACTTTAAAAATACAGGGTAGTTATTAACTCAAACAAAATCAATTTGTAAGTTACAATCACCATCCACTGCTCTAATGTTACGTTTTTAAGCCTTTGTAGAACCACATCCCTCAGTTTAATATATCTGTCTTTTAAGTATCTAATATCTTATACTGAAGAAAATTACCCAGGTGGTTGAAGGCTGGGAAACTAGGAGCTTTCTTAATGCATCTAGATGTCAGTTGTTTTCAAAAGCATTCAGAACTGACCAACTTTTGTTGGTGTTGCTGGATATTCAATTCCAAATTCCGATTACCATTTAGGTAGCAGAAAGAAAACTTGGATACCAAACTTAGATGTGTGTTTTTTAAAATTCTGGACCTGAAAATATAACTTCGAAAGCTTCCAGCAAGGAGTGAAAATATACTGAGGTACATTTGTCTTCGAGTATGGTGAGAAAAACCCAGGCATCAAAGTCTCAAAATAATGTACACAATTTGGACACTAGAGGGAAATTAGTAACTTAAATGATTATTTTTCTTGCATTGATTTAGTTAAAATTGCTGAATTTCATAGTTTATATAAGTATATTACTTGAGCAAATATGTAAATTATACAATTTTAGGAATCCATATAACATGCAAATGAGCAAGTAGCTTTGTTAATCTGTTTTGTACCTGTTAACTGGCTTATTCAGACTTAGCAGCTACTGTGGTATTCTAACTTTGAAAAACCGAATATCAAAAGCACATGGGGCAGAGCCTGGTGCAAGACTAATTTGTCCAAAGAGGAGGATTGAAGGCAAGAATATAAATACTCGTGTGTACAGCATGAAGATATGTAAACTTTAGTTGTATTTATATTACAGCAATCTGAAAGAAACAAGTGCTCAGTTGCTTGGTTTCAACATAGAGATGATCCGTTACCTTCCCTTGCTGTTGAAGTATTCCACAGCTCCTTTGGCCGATAATGAATGGGACTTTATCATGTGCTCCATGCTGGCTTGGTTAGAGGTAATATGAAAGAGACTATTACTAATCATTGCATTGCAGCTTTTAATAGGATATTCCTGATGCCCACTGAACTTACTGGACTGATGCAGGGGAGGGCTAAAAAAATAGGCTACAAAATAACTAGATTTTTATAATCTTACTGGGCTGTCTGATTGACATTTCATCCTAAATGTTTGAAAGCTTTATGTTAAAAGTTCACCTATCTGTTTACAAAGTGAAATGCTGGATATCAGGACAATACAGTAAAATAAGAAGCTATGCCACATAGCAATTAAATTTGAACAAAGATGCATGAGGATTGCCAAGAGGAATGGAAATCAGAGTGTTCCTAATGGTTCTTTGTTAGATTTTAGAACACAATGGTCTGAACAGTTTTAACTTTGTTTCATTTAATGTGTGTGTTAACTTTCTAGTACTTTAGAGTAATGATCAATATTAATAGCTTGGTACTCAGCATTTCAAAGACAACTTATTTTAAAAAGCATCTCGATCAAAATATGGAACTAAGAAAATAAACTCTACCTACCACATGAGTGCTAATGTTGTATCTTCACTTTTGATGTACTTACCTTTTTAGATTATTCCCTGCATATGGCAGGGACATAGTCAGCTTAGCAAAAATTTGACACAGTGTTAAAAAGAATTGCACACAAATCCTGTTTTCATCACGCTTTGACAAAGGTCATGTGTGGCTTTAAAGCACAAGCAATACTATATATCCTATTTATTTTTGTATAATAGATAAATAAAAAAATATAAAAAGATGAAATTACCTCACTCTTGAGGTAATATGATGTTTAGTAATGGCATTGGTAATTGGAGAATAATTTTCAAATACATCTGCAGTAGGTCTCTATATTGAAAAATAATATCCCTTTAAGACTAAAGTCTAACATGACATAAAAATTAACTGGATAAAAAGCAGTATCTGCTTTTTAAGATCTAATTGATCACATGAAACATCAAAATTATATTCTAACAATGTTAGAAAAAAGTCAGAGTGAACAGTTGACTACTTTATTAATCAAAGATACAGAATCTCTCACCCTGTAGCTACTTTTTTTATTTTTTTTTTTTTTTTATTATAGTGCCCTCTGTCACCACACACTTATAAGGGCAGGCTGGAAACTTCCATGTGGCCTTTCTTGGTCTCAGGATTAATCTTCTTACTTATGTTGTATGTGCCTCAAAACTGTTGTTTTGTTTTTTTTTATTATTATTATTTAAAAAAAACCCCAAACACCAGACAACAAACTTGTGTGAAAAACTTGTTGTATAGATTAAGTGCTTGGGAATATTTTTAATATTTAATGATATTCCTTTTTGGGAAAAACTAGTAAGATTAAAAATAAAAAGAAGGACCTGTGTTGGGGGAGAAAAAATATTCTCCTGATAGCGCCTTTGATAATATTCCAGTTCCCAATAGTGTACTGTCAATTTCCTTTCACAGTTTGGCAATAAAAGTATGACATTGGTATGGCTTTTATGTTTGGGAGAGAAAAGTGAGAGCACTTCACGTACCAATTTTGGCTCACTTGGCTGCACAAGTGCTACAGATAAGCTACAGCTGTGTACATTTCTATTTGAATCCACTTGGTGGCAGTTTCTTTCTGTCGTCATAAAGAAGGTCATATAAGGGGCAATCCAGGACTCTAAATGTTGGTGAGACTTGGAAATTCATTTCACTAAGTCTTTCTAAAGTGCAGATTACATTTTTAAACTTTTTTTTTTTTTTCCTCCAGGGAGTCCCCCAAGTAATTTTAAAATGGTCTTAGCAATTGAGTCTTCTTTGAAATTACACTTTCTGGTATAGACAGGGAATGTGAAACAGATACTTTAAAGCAAATTTATGGTTAAGAAATCTTCCTCTTATTTTTTCCTCCTAGACAACAAGTGAAAACCGTTCGCTTTATCATGTCCCGCTTGTGCAGATTTTTGCTTGTGTCAGTTGTGACTTGGCATCGGCTCTTAGTGCTTACTTTGAAGCTGCAGCTCCTGAAACTACTGAAAACCTTCCTGTGAACTTGATCAGTGAATGGAAAGAATTCTTTTCTGAGGGAATTCACAATTTGCTATTACCTCTGTTGGTGAAAGTCACAGGCAAGTATATGGCAAGGAGGGTAACAGTGCTACCTGCCAGGCTATTCTGAAATACAACTTGACAGGCTGTGTTTTTGATTTTATAGGAATATTATGTCAACATAGTTTATAAAATCTCACTTTTTTGAACACTTACATGCTAATTAGTAAAGTAATTGCACTTAACATTGTGATTCTTAAGATTAGATGGATTCTGAAAAGCGCAGTCTGAGTTGTTCCTAGTAATGGTTGTTTATATCATCCATACATTCTGTATCACAGCTTGTCTTTCTCTATTTTAAATAGGAGAAACCAAAAACGCTTCTGAAGGCCCTTTTCAGAACTCTGTGTTAACGTCTTTGGGCGAAGCTCTAACTTACATCTCGAAGGACCAGTTGTTGAACCATAAATTGCCAGCAAAGTTTGTTGCAGGCCAGAAAACAAATCTTCCAGATAAACTCCAGACTCTACTAAATACATTATCTCCATTGTTGCTTTTCCGGTCTAGACCCATACAGATTTCTGTCTACCACATGTTGTATAAGTAAGAATGAAAAAAATTTTCACTTCTCTCACCTCTTACCCCCTCTGGTGGTTTGGAGTGGGTTTTTTGGTTGGGTTTTTTTGGGGGGGAGGGTGATGGGTGTTTTTTTTTTTTTTAAAATGTGCTGTAGAACATGCGCTTATAGATATATGTTTAGCAAAGTCATGTTCCATTACAGGAGAAAATCCTTAACAGGGCAGTTTGTGTTTTGTATTGGAGGACATTATATAAAGCTATGAATGGCAAATTTAATTGTAAAAGTAGACTGAGAAATTTTACCACAGTATGTGAAGATATAATTTTATTTTCTCTACCATAGTTACATAGCTATCATATCATAACTATAAAGCTATTTATTTTTAGCTCCTATTTGAACACTCGTAGAATCCTAAAATGTAAACTGAAATATTCCAGGTTTGATCTGGGTCTGACAGTATTATTAAATAATATAACCTTTTTATTTTTACTAATTTAGATAAGAAAGTGAATAAAAATGTGTAGTATTCTTGTGAGCTTTTTGGATATCTCTAATTCCAAAAGAGAGAATACAGAATTTGAAAAATAGTATGTGCATCTGAGTGCTCAAAATGCAGATTGTGACACAGCTGGCTTAAGCATAAGAAGCTAACATTATCTTTCACATATTGCAACTTCATGCCTTAGTATAGCTTTATTCTGATAGAGAAGTTTATTTTAGCATGACTCAAGAAGTGTAAAAGGTCTGGAAAAGAACCGAGCAAGGCTACGTGCTTGTTGGCTGTCATTCAGGAACCATTGGTGCACTAGTGACAAGTCTCTTAAAGATTCTGTATTGTTATTAAGGAATAATTGCCATTATTTTATTGCTTATCATCAATGTTGACATTGATAAGCAAAGAACTATGCATCAGATATATTAAAATTGTAAAAATTAAATCTGATTTCTTTTCCATATTTATACAGATTAATGCCTGAATTGCCTAAATTTGACGATGAAGATCTCAAATCTTATGGTGACGAAGAGGAGGAATCAGCATTGTGTGTATTTTTTTCCTCATGTTTTTTTACAACTGTTTTCCATATTTTTAAAATGTGTTATAAGACTTGAGATCTGCAGCAGAGTAGTCGTCTATCAGGAGATGTTAAAAGAAAAAAAAAATGACATGGCTATGACACTAGGGTCATAAATATTGAAAATATTCAATGTAATTGGTTAAATCTGCCTTTGTGCTAAAACTGGAAACAGTATGTGCAATTGTTTTCTAGTACAGTTACTAGAATAAGTGCAACATACATGCTTTATATTGTAAAACCTTGACAGATTTTTGCTGGACTGCTGTATTCAGAATGTGTCCAGCTGAACAGTGTCTTGAGCCTCCAAAATTGACCTGGGTGTTTTATACAGCTTGAACCTGATAAACAGTTTGAAGACTGAATACGGTAACCATTTAAGAAATGAAAATTTGTTTTACCTCAGCCCAATGATTAATATCTTTCTTTACTCTGGAGCTGCAAAAGGCTTTTAAATCCCAAACCAACGCATTAAGTGATTAGGAGATCCATTGTTCAGTTGCTCCTTTGTTGGTGTGTCTTGACAAACAGCAAGCAAACCAGTTGTCCATGATGTAGGTTAAATCACCTCAGACATAGACCACTTTTAGATTAAGTGATCAGCATTCAGTTTATATCTGTCTTGAAAGAGGTAAAACCACCAACTGTCCCTTTCAGGGGAAAAAAAAATAAATCTTAAAATCTAGCACTAATGTGTGAATTTGAAAGTAAATTTTCTTGTAATAAAAGGCCCCTTTTATGTTCTACGTACATGGCTTTACTAACGTGACTTTTCTAGGAAAGCTGTAAATGTAAATTTAATTAATGCTCTGCTCGAGTTTTGAGTTTACTATGCCAGATAACATTTTTCCATAGATCACCTCCAGCAGCTCTTATGTCTGTCCTGGCCACTCAAGAACTCTTGCTAGAAAACATACTGGAATGCATTCCAGTTGGAGAATTTGCAGTTATTCAGCCCCTGAGCGATGAGTTCTGCCTTGTCCTCGGATATCTTCTCACTTGGAAGTTAACATTAGCTTTCTTCAAAGCAGCTTCTTCTCAGGTATATGCTCAGAGTCTTTTCCTTTTAACTGAATTTCTTAACATACTTATTTGGTTTTGAATCTTGGAAGTTTCGTCCAGCCTTTTTATTCTTTTAATTACATATCTTCCTACCTCTTGTTTTTGTCTAATTCGTGGGATTCTGAAAGCATCAATAGACTTAGATTTCTGCACTGCAGTAGTTAAGGATGGTAGTATTAAGAGTAATAAAGAACTAAGATCCATTAATAGATTCTTTCTTGCATTTTCAAACAAGCTTGCTACATTTTATGATCTTCTGATCATTCAAAATGGTGCAGAGAACTAAATCACTCATCTAAACACTTGTTCTGAATGACAGTCTTGCTTTTCTTCCTTTAAAGAAGATATTTGTATTATTTACAGAGTAAGCTATATTTAAGTCTCATCTGTATTGTGTGCTTTTTTTTTTTTTTTTTTTTTTTTTTGTGTAACACTATCAGCTGCGAGTTCTCTACTCACAATACCTTAAAAGAACTAAAAGCTTGAATAAATTGCTTTATCACTTGTTCAGGCTTATGCCTGAAAACCCTGTCTCTTCTGGGCCAACTTCAGAAGTTCCATATATAGACACAAAAACCTTCTTTACGGAAGAGCTTCATCTAGATGTCAAAGGTTAGTAAAAATTGTATTTGTGCATTTGAGAGAGTTTTGGTATTGCTGAAGTTTAAATATGCTTTTCTGCTTAAAAATACATATTTAGAAAATCTTAAATCTTATAAAACAGACACACACACACACACAGACAAATACATACATATGTTTAAAAATCTTTTGCTAACACTCCCCATTTGAAGCATAACCAAAATTGAAATGTTTATCAGAAAAATCAAGAAACAAAAAACAAAACAGGAAATGCTTAGATTATACCCTTAAGGCAGAAAGAATACATTGCTACCTCCTGAATCCTGAATGTATGCAAAGATTACAAAATATTAAAAATTTGTGACCTATTCTGGGACTTCTCCATTGCCTCTAGACATTATGTTTTTTATGCTAGAAGGTATTTTTTTTCTCCTTTTATTATAATACATAAATAAAACCAAATTAAAAATATATTTTAATGTATTTTTTAAATGTTTGAGATGTGAAATTGTGTTGTTTCATCATCCTGTTCAGAAGACCCAGTTAATCAACCATAATGAGACACGATATGCTGGTTTTTTTAGCTGAGAAATATGAAAAAGAGAATGTTTTTAAAGTTACTTCACTGAAATTGTCATTTTATGTACTTTTATAGATGTAAACAAGGATAGTGAGTTTCCATTTCTTAATTTTTTTGCTTGAACATCACTGTGTGTTGCAGAACAATTTATCTGGATGACAGTAAGAATTACTAACACAACATCCCAAGGGAAAGATTTCCCTTATCTCTTTATGCACTTCTACAGAACACTGCAACCTCAAACGTGCTCCAAACATCTTACTGTTTGCTCACTGCAAAGTGAGCATTTTCTAATTTCTAGAACGTAAAACTATTCTTGTTTTCTGTTAGTCCACATAGAGTTCATATCTATATTAGAAGATGAATTTCCAGTTGTGAAGTATTAGCCTAAGAAACAAAGAAACTGGACTGATGGAGAAAGGCGGATTGAAACAAGCACTTATAGTAGCAAATATAGAAGGAGCATGTACATGAAGTTCCAGTTAGCACAGTTACGTTGGTATTAAAATTTTTGTATGTGGTGTGGAGGAACCAACATTTGTCACTAATGTGTTAAGAGTATTTCAACATCGTTTCTTTTCTAGGGACAGGAGTCCTGTCATCTCAGATTCCGCACTTGGCCTGCTCTGTCTACCACATAACACTGAAAGACTTGCCAGCCATGGTCAGGCTTTGGTGGAATAGCTGTGAGAAACGTGTCTTCAATGTTGTAGATAAATTTACAAGCAAATATGTCAGCAGCGTGCTTTCTTCACAGGAAATAACTTCTGTTCAGAATAGCACACAGTTACTTAGTGGCATGATGGTTAGTAAGACTTTTTAAGCTTTTCTTTATTTACTTCAGTGTTTTTGTAAACATTTTGAGAAACATTACTTCTTGGAACCAGACTGTAATACAGTGTTTTATATGATTGCATTTTTGTTGTTCTAAATGACTGATGAAAACATAATGTAGCTTGGTATTGATATATTGATGTTTATTAATATTCTTTCTGCAAAAAAAATAGAAAAGAATGGGGTTTATGATGTTGGAGAAGTTGAGGTGGTATGTGGAAGATACTGCTGTCAATATACTTTCTGGTTTATTAAAAAATTTGATCAATCAGTAGATTGAAAAATGGCTGGTAATGTCTTTTTGGTTTGCCAAGATATGAGTGGATTTTTGTTTTCTTTAAGTGTTTTCCTGGTCCAAGAAAATTATTTAGTGTGTGTAGTAAAGTATTTATGGCTTTTATTTATTTATACACACACACACATATATATATATATAAAAAAAAAAAAAGACTGGAGATGGTGTATATGTCTGGAGTTTTTTAATATGTACATTTTTTTTCATAGGTAAAAGCTCGGTCTGCAGCACGGGAAGTCATTGCTACCTATTCAGTTGAAGATATATTTATTGAACTAATAATACAGCTTCCATCAAATTACCCACTGGGTTCCATAACAGTTGAGAGTGGAAAGAGGGTTGGTGTGGCTGTACAGCAATGGCGCAATTGGATGCTACAGTTAAGCACATATCTTACACATCAGGTGTGTTTAGAGAAAGCCCCTAGTTTTGAAAACTTAGAGTCTTGATAATAGAAAAATGCAGTATTATTTAGATCCGTATAGTGGATCTCATCAGTAGATCTCAAAGGACTTCATAAAATTGGTCACTGTTACCATTTGCTTTTCTCCAGCTGCTGAAACAGGTAAAATTATCAGCCTAACAAGTCCTGTTAAATCCATAGCCAAAGTTGAAAATTTAGATGTCAAGACGTGGGCCAGTGTTTGCCCCATGTGGCAATGCCATCTCTAACTATTAATTTGGACTGCACCGCCCTCCCAAAAACCCACCCAAACAAACCAAAAACCGACTAAAACCCAGGATATTAAATTCTCTAAAAGATTGGTGGTTGCTGAAGTTGCATCATCTGTGGCTAGAACAAAACAAAACAGTGACTGAAAACTTTAAATTCCCCTTTTAAGTGCTGCTAAGTGCATTCTTTACATTGTGATGAATGCTTGCATTTTTGTAGATTAGAGTATCATCTGTATTTCGTGTTTTGGCTTTATAAATTATTCACTGCATATATTGTATGTAACTTCAGACTGTAAAGCCTTCAGGCTTTGTTTCCTTTGTGTGCTTGTGAATAACAGTAAGAATATTCTGAAGGAATTCTACAGTATTAACAGCTCTTTTCCCTCTGTTAGAATGGAAGTATTATGGATGGCTTATCTTTGTGGAAAAATAATGTGGATAAACGTTTTGAGGGCATTGAAGATTGCATGATCTGTTTTTCAGTCATTCATGGTTCCAACTATTCTCTTCCTAAAAAAGCTTGCAGAACATGCAAGAAAAAGTTTCATTCAGCTTGCTTGGTAAGTACCTAGACTAAATCTTTTTAAATAGGCAAAATACCTATTTACAGTTTGAACCAGGAACTTCTATTGTAATACTAGCAATTCTCCATTATGTCACTAGAGTATCTGGGATTAACTGAACTCATAAATTATTTGCATGGATTTTGTCCTAAGCTGTAAGGGCATGTAGTGAGAGAGGGGTTGCTACACTTCACAGATAATATCTGTTTTGTGTTCACTAAGACATAAGCCATTACATCTATGTAGGGTGTGGCAACAGCATCTTGTTGTTATCAGCTCAGATACGGGAATAGAAAAGGTTAAATTTAATTTATGCAGCATGCTTTCAAGTAAACCATGCTGATCTGGATAATTAACATTTAACTATATCCAAGTCATCATAGGCATTGGTTGTATGGTTACAGAGTATACTGAACAGGTTGGCATCTGTATGGCTGTACAGTGAAGAAATTACTGCTGCTTTAAAAACACTAGCTTTTCATTCTAAAATGAGACTGGATGAGAATTCCTGTGTGTTAGGTTTTTTAGAATAAAACTTCAGTAGTGTGTGTGTGTGTATGTGTGTGTGTGTAATATCTGTGTATGTATATACATATATATGTATACATACCCTTTCCACTTGTGGTTTTTTTACTGTTTCTTGTTGGTTTGTTGTTTGGTTTTTTTAAAGTATAGTTAATGTTTTGGTAGTTATATTCATTGGCAAATAATGGTTATTATTGGTGATAAACCAGTGTTCCTGATGCTCAGCTTGCATTTGTATATTAAACAATTGTATTTCTCTTTCAGTACAAATGGTTCACATCCAGCAACAAGTCCACCTGTCCACTCTGTCGAGAGACATTTTTCTGAAATAAAACGGTCTTTCTTCTTTCTGTGAGTGAAGATATAAATGAAGAGGAGACAATAAACTGTATGTTGAAAGAAGCTAACTACTTGGAAGTAATGTCAGTTACTTTAAATGCTTGACTAGTGGGATATGACACATATTTACCTCTGGACTGTTTTTTGTAAGTTTGAAGATTCTTCTTTGATATAAAGAAATATATAAGAATAATTTATTTAAATTTGTATATTTTTAAAGATACTGAGATATATTAAAAACTCAGAAATAATGCAGAATTATATCTGAAAAGTGGTGTTTAAGCCACAGTGTAGTTGATTAAAACCTCTTATTTTAGGTATATTCTAACGTGGTGTTACGCGCTTAACCCAGGTCATGCCTCTTAACAGGTGAATTTAACATAGGTGGTATAAAGACTTGATTTCTGATTGTAGTGCGTTCATAGTAGTTCCTCTTATGGGGAAAAAAAGAATGTTGCTGCTGTTAGACATTAAGACATGGAACTAGGGCGATAACCTTCTGTTAAAGCATAAAATTTAAACATAGCATGCTCTAAGTTAACATGTTTATAAACTGAGCTTTCACCTTTAACAGTCTCATTTTCCCAAAACCCCTCAGCCATCCAGCACCCTAAAACCATGAAAACTCAGAAGCCCAAGTAAGTAGAGAGAGCACAATCATTCCTGCATGACAATGAAAAACACTACCTATTTATTGCTGATTGGCTTTTAAAGAGAAGGCATACTCACTGATCAGTTCTTGTTTTCATTATTTCAGTTAACGTCTTCGTTAGCTGGCAAATTAACTATCACTGAATGTATGTTGTACTTCCACGGTCCCATAATAATAATGACTGTAAGTGAACATGACAGATGTATCAAAATTTAATAGTCTTCAACTATACATTTTTTTCATGCTTTTTATTTTTTTAACAGCAGTAGCATACTAATATATTCTAACTTGGATGGTATTTGTGGTGGATTTCTTTGAAAAGTAAATAAAAGGGAGGGAATAAATGAATTTTGTCAGTCTCTGTAGTCTCTTCCTCTGTGTGATAAACTTTCAGAAATTAATAGTATAAATTTTCAGATGCTGAGTTTATAGCATAGTCACTTGGCTGTACCTCAACAGCTATTTTCTTTTTTTTTTTTTTTTTTAGATTCTGTTTGTTTTCTCAAAGTTGGTCCATTTTGAGGTGACAGCTCTAGAAATTATTTTTAGCTGTTGATAACTTGAGTCTGTATTTTTAACAGGTAACACTGGGTTTCCAGAGGAGAAATTTCTTGACATTTTTTGAGAAAGAGAGAATGGAAATTATTTAAAAATGGTATTGAAAAGGCCTAGCTGAAAACACAGATTAAGGAGCAAGCCGTATTGTTTCCTAGCTACTGATACTAAAACTCCAGGATTGTTTCCATTGCATCACTTTTATTATTCTAAATTACTTCTTTGCAAGTTCAATAACTGATTTGAAGGCCAGTTGTGGTTAACCAGGTATTGCTTGAAAAGAACCATCTTAAACTCTTCTAGCAGACCTTAACTTGCAAATTGTCTATTAGGAACAGCCATGT
Organism: Astur gentilis; assembly: GCF_929443795.1. Classification (NCBI taxonomy): domain Eukaryota; kingdom Metazoa; phylum Chordata; class Aves; order Accipitriformes; family Accipitridae; genus Astur; species Astur gentilis. The sequence continues at coordinate 2,890,028 of NC_064911.1, read as the reverse complement.
GAAGAGCTTTTGTTTTGGTTCTGCTAGAACAAAGAAGTGCAGGCACTTGCAAAGCAGCAGTATGTCTTTCAACACTGGTACTTGCTGACAGAGTAGTGCCTAGGGGTCTGGGCGAGCAGAATTTTTGCTTTCTTCCTGGTAAGTTTGACACTGCATAGAAAGTCTGTACTTGCCTGTGGCCTATTCTCATGCATATTGAATGCAGGAGTATGCTTCCCAAAACTCTTCAGAAAGCATTGCTTTCTTTAGTCTTGTAGAAGGGAATAGGTGTGCCCTGGGAAATGCTAAGTGTATGTATGTGCAGGATGATGGGAGCATAATAGGAATCACTTCGTACAGAACTCACCTGTGTTCTTAATTGGATTGCATTTTGACAAGTGCTTCCACTAAAGTTGCAGCAGACAGCTGAAGCCAGGAGAATTGACTCATGATTTATTAAAGTGGGCGCATATAATTTCCTTGTCTAAATATCCAGTTGTTAGGTAGTCTAGTGCAATTGTTCTTTGTTGAAAGCATGTTGGTTTATTACACTTTTTGTTCTGATTTTCATTATTCCGTCCTTTATAATTTAAAACTGCATACACTGTTGAGCATTGTGATCTACTGTGACAAATGACTGCCTTTTTTATCTCTGATTACCTCTTTTAAAACTAATTCTTTAGTTATAACTAAAAGTTACACAGATTTAATTAAAACTTCCTTTTGATAAACCTGTAGTTTTGATTCTATTGCATGTTTGACTAAATCTTAAAATCTTATTTGATGTTACTACTTTTGCTCAGCAACCTAACTTTGTTAGCCAAAATGGTTAACAACATAAAACTTATGGTGGTCTAAGGATGACAGCATTTTGATTCATTCAAACAGCCCTGCAGCTATGATTATAACCTCAAAAACTATGATTCTACATCCAGTGGGATGGGGGAGAAAATCAGAAAACAAAAAGTAAACCTCGTGGGTTGAGATAAGAATGGTTTAATAGAACAGAGAAGAAGAAACTAATAATGATAACACTAATAAAATAACAACAGTCGTAATAAAAGGATTGGAATGTACAAATGATGCGCAGGGCAATTGCTCACCACCCGCCGACCAACACCCAGCTAGTCCCCGAGCGGCGATTCCCTGCCCCCACTTCCCAGTTCCTATACTAGATGGGATGTCCCATGGTATGGAATACACCGTTGGCCAGTTTGAATCAGGTGCTCTGGCTCTGTCCTGTGCCAACTCCTTGTGCCCCTCCAGCTTTCTTGCTGGCTGGGCATGAGAAGCTGAAAAATCCTTGACTTTAGACTAAACACTACTGAGCAACAACTGAAAACATCAGTGTGTTATCAACATTCTTCTCATACTGAACTCAAAACACAGCACTGTACCAGCTACTAGGAAGACAGGTAACTCTATCCTAGCTGAAACCAGGACACCTCTTCTTACAGTTTTGTAGGGGAAAACTAACAACAACAAAAAAAGTGTGGCTTGGCAAAAAGGTCTGCCATCAAGTCAAAAAGGGTCTAGAAGTAGGAAGCAGTCAAATTTGAAATATGACTTCTCAGAATTGACTAGTTGGTAAGCTGCAAGAACAAAACTTTGCTTAAACTCTTCAGTGGAAAACTGTGGGAACGCGTTATTTCACAGACGGCCACAAAGTTTCCTCAATTTCTCAACTTTGACATTCCTTAGACAAGTTATGCAGAAGGTAAGAATCAACAATGGCCTGAGTCTAGCCTCAGTTTAATCAATGAAATGCATTTTTTTTTTTAGCCTCAGTAGTTTCAAGTACTAGAATTTCTTGTATATAGTAAAGATGTTAAGTAACATCCTTAACATGACTGCATCTTCCCTTTAAACCTTCCTACTGTACATTTCTGTTCACATTCATGTTTATCTATATAAAAACAAAGACAGGAAGGTTACTGAAGGGGATGCATTAGATGTGGTTGAATTGCAGTGTTGCACTTCACTGGTTGTCTAAGCTAGGGAATGGCGACTCTTGGGATGTAAAACAATCAGCACTGCACACTTCCTGCAAACCTACCCTTTTTGTATTTTCTTCAGGACGGTATAAAGAACAACTCTTATGCCAGACCAATGTAAGTTGACTTTTGACCAGTAAGAGTCAAAAGTAGCTTCCCACATTCCTTTGCAGTAAAATACCTCAGATCGTCTAGCTAGGTTTGCAGTCATGTGTTTCTGCTCACAGTGCCTCCACTTCTTATGTGTTATTCTGCCTCTCCAAAGGCTTGTTTTTTTTCAAGCTCCTAGGCAAGTTTTTTTGGGTGGTCAGCTCAAAACATGGAAGAATTTTTAATGTTTGTGCAAGCTAGAGAATTACAGTCATAAGTTTAGTTCTGAAGTCTCAAATGGAGTAGTCTTTTCAGTACATCCTACAAGAAAACCCCTGTGACCTTAGTCCTCATAGAGGAGCTAGCTAATGGTTTATAACATCACTTGACACAAACCTTTAAAGGTCAGTTTCTTTGAAAGCATTCTCCCAGACAGCACTGCTGGTGCTGCATACTAGACTGTCTACTTTTGTGCTGCATGTGAGCAAAACATCTTCCTCACAGGACTGTGCCCACCACACAGCACAGGTCTCAATGCCACTGGGCCAACGCTGTATCAGAACCTTCTGTGGGCACTGGGAGGGGGAGGAGGCTGCAGAGGAAAGCTCTTTGTTGGGATCTGGTGGTCAGGAAATAGCTTCCTATTTTAGATAGTGATTTTGAGGGAGGACTTTTATTCCACTTTTCTACTTACAGTCATTGCTTTCAGCTACCCAGTAACTAGCCTTTTTAGTAACATCTCATATGCTTTTTTTCCCTCCTTAATATCTTTCCATGGATGAGAACTCTTCATCTAATCTACAGTACTCCATAGTAGTACCCTCCTTGTAAAATGGCATAAAAGAGAGCACAGTCACCACAATGTTGCCTAGAAGACTGCAGGAGAGTAATAGCTTGCCTTTGTCCCAGCTCTTGAGATAAACTTACTGCATCTTTGTATTCAGAAGTATGCTGTTTCCTTACAATAGAAACAAACTCAAGTAATTGTGCCTTAGATGTGTAAAGTGCCTGATATTACATCAAAATGAGTAACACTGATTCCAAGTATTCATTTGATATAGACTAGCTCTTAAAACAGGAAGAAGTCTATCAAGTACATTATTTTAATAAGCCACAATGACAAATACACAAGTACGTATTTATAGACGAAAAGGTCTTTAGTGCTTAAGTGCAAATGCAACAAGGTAGGGTATTCCAGTTTCCCCACAACTGTCCTGAGAAAGCCAGAAGACAACTGTGCCTCTGGCAGCAGGTAAGAGCTAGTTAACACCCAGAATAATCATAATAAATACAGAGTCTTGCTTAGTTTCACTGCAGTAGTCAGTAACTGAGGATACCCCTTAAGAAGATGAAAATCTTGGCTTAAAAATTGATTTGACAGCTTCAGTACTCTGTTCAACCTTCTGCGTGCCTAGTATCTGGAATGGTAAGAGCAGTTATCAAGACTTCCTAAATTTGAGGATAGTAAGCATCTCTTGTCCAGCTTGCCTGGAAAGTACTCGTGTGCCTTCTAAGCCACCTTTCTTCATTGTTTCCAGAATTTCATCTGTAATTTAAAGTGCAGTGTTACAACTGAGTTTACATAGAAATCAGCTATAAAAGGCAGTGCTAATTATCCACCAAACATAAGCTATAAAGCAAAGATTATAAACTGTATCCTCTTTCAGACAGTAGCTTTTATGCAAAGTAGCCTTCTACCAGGAACAAATAAAGTTTACAGTTTACTAACTGAAGTTCTGTATTGTGGTATTGCTTATAGCAATGAACAATTCAGTTATAAAGCTAACTTGTAGGAGAAACTGAAATTTGTAGTACCATCTCCCAAAAGCTGCCTATCAACGAGGTGTGATCTTCTTGAAACTACTTGGTAATGTATAGCCATTAATTATTAGATCAGAAGGAGCAAGTCTGAATCTTTTCTCTACACATGTCAAAATGAAAGACATCCCATTTCCAACCAAAGGCTTTTGCCTTTTAAGTTTACAACACCATTCTCTTTCATGAGAAGGGTTGGCCTGGCTTTGTTACTTGGTTCAGAAGATGTACAGTCACCTTTCAGACTTAGAACTCGAGTCTTGCAGAGCTGCTAGCGTCAGCACCTAGATATTACCATTTTCTAAACTAGCTTAGGGAGTCCTTAGTTTTGGTACGTTTGCTTCTATTTTTTGGTTTAGCTCACCATACACGGGATGCACAAGGCATAAATTCAGAAAAAGGATTCCAAGAGGCATGAAGTTATGTAAAAGTCCCTCTGTAGATTAGACACCCCCACAAACTTAAAAGATGAGAAACACAGGACTTCACAGAGATGCCATGGTTTGTATGAAGCATGCAGATACACTCTAGCCTTCTACAGCATTTCTAAATAATGACCTAGAACACCTATATGAACTTCAATACATGCTGTCAATCTTCAATTAGTTGCTATTGTCACGTTAGATTCAACTGATGTTATGTATTACTTTTTCTTGTTTACTTAAGTCTGATAACCTAGAGAACATTGCTATGATCAATATTTTGTTTAATACAGTGTTAAATCTGGTTTGACACATTTAAGGATCCAAAGAAAGTGACCACCTGGATTATTTTCTTTAATTGTGACCAAGTAGAATAATCCTCCTGGTGAAAGTAGGTCTGGTACTAATGGAAAAACTCTATCCATTACTTCTCTGCCCTTTCTGCCACCAGCCCAGGATGCCTCTATTCCACGGCCTTCCACCTAGGAAGAATGAAGGCAAATATTGTCATAATACAGAATGATAGAAGTGTCAGAGAAACATCACCATAATCTCTAACTTTTGGCATCTGCCATAAGAAATCTGACAACTTTGATTCAGCAGATTAGTTTATGCAATAAAATTACTTCAAGACTACTTCCTACATGATGAACACACTACTTTTGTTTCAAATTCTATTCTTAAACTGAATTAAAAGAGCTACATTTTGTCATGTGCTTTGTATGTATTTTCTTGTAATGTTTCATGAGTTTGTTTGCCAAGTGGAAGGTGTCCAGAAAACTGTTTAAGTGTTCATTGATCAAATTCTGAGAGTAGGAGTCTGCAGAAGCAGAGGATATTTATTTTGCAGGGAACAAATACATTTTCCATTGAATGTCTTCTATAAGAACACCTTAGCATGCCTAACAAAAGTCTTACATGGTTTATACTCGATGGAGAAACTAGGTATTGAGAAGCAGCAGCTAGCAATCCTTATTCCCATGTAGTCTTTTAAGCATCACTAAAGCAGTGCTGGTCCTACAACATCCTTTACAATTTCAAAAAAAAACCCTGGACTTTTCAGACCAGAGCTTATTGGAGTTACCACCTCTCCTATGACAGTAGAAATGCCATTTTTATTGTGTATTTCAAATGTTTCCTACCTCTTCAGAAGGTGTTACCACGTATGGTGGATTAAATAGCAGTAGATCAACCTTCCCATTTAATCTTGGAGACAGTCCTTTGACCTATGGATGAAGTTCATGATTCTTTTGTTGTTGTGTTTGTCATTTGGGTTTTTTTTAAACATAAAGAATGCAAACATTTTGTAAAAATACAGTTACATAGTACTGGATGTTCTGAGCATTTCAGCCTGACTCAGGAATACTAAGCTTGACTTTCCATGTGCAAGAAGAAGGACCCGTGCATAACAGAACAATTTCAATAGTCTTTAGACTGTTATGTACGAGCAAGAGGCACACAAAGGTAGTACCTTATTCTTTCTCAGTTCAGAATTTAAGTTAGATATAAAGAATTTTGCATTTATCATCAGTTAACATTTGTTACCCCAAATGGCCAATCTGTAACAACCACCGTTCGGTTCCCAAGTACAAGCACTTGTTCATCCATTTTAGATCACATTTATTGTTGCCTATCTTCATCATCTTTTATAAACATATATATTCAGGGCATTTTAAATATGTTGCTAAAGAGATGAGAAACTTGGCTTTGTCCATACCAAATTTTGTAAGAAAAAGTAACAACATCCACAGTTCCTAATTAAATCAGAAAGAGCTGAAAACCAAGAACTGCATAGCATTAGAGGAAGGGCTACGATAACGTCAGGTCAGTGCCGGGTTCCTTGTGCAGCATTTTCCAAACTACATCATCTGGTTTTTTTAAACCAATTGAATGAGTTTTTAAAGCTTAAATTTGCATTTTAGAGTAGTTTGCTTTTCCCTTCTTTCAGAAACACTTTGGCATTCTGTTGTTTTCTTTTTGTCATCCATGCTTATTAAGAGAATGTTTGTTCTAGACTTCATGGTTACTTTTCAGTATCTCTAATAAGTATTAAAAAATTACAAAAACTATGAAGATATTATTGAAACATCTAACTTACCAAGTCAGTAATGACTGGCTGAAGGTGAACATTGTTAAGAAGAGCTGTCTCCAGTGTACAGTAAGCTGCCATGGGGTTGATATCTGTACATCTAAAAGCAAAATACTACAAAGTGTAAGTAACTGGCTACTGTATCTGGAAGTTTAACCCTGTGAACCACATGCTAATTTATGTACTCTCAACGAAGATATCTTTTCCAGCATCCTTTACTTGCAAGTAAATAACAGAAAACAGCCAGTGAATTATAATGTATCAGCAACTTAACCATTCAACACTACACTGGAAGATTTAATGACTGACTGAAAGCTGAAGCATAGGATTTCTTTTTCAACACTAGCTCTGCATAAGCAGATATGCATACAAGTCTCTAATAAAATTGAGTTACTGCCAACACCCAGGTAGCTAATATTATGTCATCAGACCTCAGTAAGACTAGTCAGTGGCTAAAATTTAGGATTCAAACCAGCAAACACAAGTGTAAGTTTAGCAATTTGTCTAAGAAGTAGGAAGATGGAATTCTAGTTGTGCCACTACTTCATTGTTACACAACCTGAAGTAAATAGTTCAGGCTTTCTTTGCTTTGATTTCTACAGCTATAGAATTGAGCTAATATTTCTTTGTGAAAAGAATAGTTTTTAAAACGAGAAAATGAAAAGTATATATGTGAAGGCCAAGTATTTATTATTGCATGCAACAGTTTAAGTGCTATTATACTTACATGTACAGTGCACTGGATCCAATAATGGAAGAAGCTAGAAATGTTGAAACCACACCAGACCCAGATCCTATTTCAAGGCAGATCTCAACCCTAACGAGAGAAAACTTTGGATGACTTGTTTGTAATGTATAAGAGCGCCTGCAACAGACACAGAATCGGTCAAGACAGGATTATGAAACCTGCTGCCCTTCTCCCAAAGACACTCAAACACTTGCTGGTCCTACGGCCCTCAAAGCCCACGCTGTGTTGTCCGTTCCGTGATGGCTGCCAGGCCTACTGGTGCCCATACAGACAATTCCTGGTTATCACAAGCCACTTTGGGAAACATTTATGTTTCTCCCGTGCCTAACATGAACGTTTCCATTAACTGCACGGCCTCGGCATGCTGCACAGGCAACATTTCTACAGCACCTACTGCACGTTTATTGCAGCAAGACTGAACTCAACAGAAGTTACGGAAGATCACCACGAAGCCAGGGAAGGAAAGCAGGACTCGAGTGCAGAATGCCTCGGGAGAGTTTCAGCCGGCTCCGCACGAACAGCAGCGGCAGGCAATTTCGGAATAAAACCACTCGTCAGATGAGCTCCTTCGGCGATTTCTAGAGCGGTTATAGTCACGCAGACACACTTCGGCCCGGGAGACGACAGCCACCGACACCGGGCAGCGACCTGCGCAGCCGTGCGCCTCCCGCAGCTTCTGCGGGGCCGGGACGCCGCCGTTTTGCCGCCCGCCGCCGCGCTGCTGCCGCCGCCGCCGCCCCCACCGGGGCGGGCATCGGCCCTCCGCGCCGCTGCGGGCGCAGCTCCCCGGGGTGCCACCGCGGCCGAGGAGCAGGGGCCGACGCCGCCCCCGGGAAGAGCCGCGGGCCCGGCCCCGCCGCGCTCCCCTCAGCCCGCCGCCCGCGGGGGCGGCCCGGGGGGGGGGGTGGGGTGTGGAAGGCCTCCGCCCGCCCCGCTGGCGGCGGGAAGGCGCCACCCAGCTCCCTCCGGGGCCCGACACCCGGCTACCGGCCGCTCGGGGGCCTGCGGCCCCGGCGGCGGGACGCTCCGTCGCGGGGCTCGGCGCCCCCTCCCCCGCGTGCCCTCCCCGCCGCGCCTACCGAGCCTGCCTGAGGCGGGCCGCGTCCCGCTCCAGAGCGTCCAGCAGCAGGAAGGTGTCCTCGGCCGGCTCGTACACATCCCGGAAGGGCCCCTGCGGCCCCACGTGCTCGTACCGCGGGGTAGGGAGCGGCGGCGGAGCCGCCATCGCTTCCCGCGGCGCGCATGCGCGGGCACGCCCGCCCCGCGCTGCCGCGCCGCGGCAGAGGGTGGGGGCGACGCTCTGACGCCGCGAGAGGAAAGCGGGTGCCTGCGGGGTGGGCGGGGGGGGGGCGGGGCAGGGGAGCGCCGCGGCACTCGCGCCACTGATACCGCCAATGGGAGCGCGCCGGCTTGGCCCCGCCCCGAACGCGGGTCTAACGGCTGTTGGCCACGCCTTAGGGCGGTGGCGGCGTCGGCGGCGTCGATGTTGGCGAAATTCAGACGGTAAGTTCCAGTGAAAACCGCCGTTCTCAGTGGAATTCCGACGTCGGGTTTCATCATGCTGAGGCAATTGGTCCAACGTTAAAAGTCTTCTCTAAATCCGCGTAAGTGTGCAGAGCGATCCCTGCAGTGGGCGGCCTGGCCGGCCGTCCCTGAAGACTGATGTGACAGGGACCTGCTACTCCGGCTTTTGTGTCAGTATTTTTGTGTCAGCTTCCCAAATCGATTGCTTTTCCATCATGAGAAGTAACCACCTCTGCGTGGTGAGTTAGCAGGAAGCCAAAGAGAAGAGGTGCTGAGGAGGTCTCTAAGTGGCAATCCTACAGCAAAGCACACGGGAAAGACTGATGTTGATGCTCCACTTAAATGAAGCTCTTCTTTCCAGTTACGAAAGAATATGTTTCTGTGATTCTTTGCCAGCAACACTTGACAGCATCGTTGGGTCCAACTCTGTGAACTCCAGAATTCAAAGAAAAATGAGGCTCTGCAAAACTAAGAATTGAGGGGAAGTTTCAGGGCACAGATCAGATTAATAATTTGCTCTACACAACAAAACACAAATGAGCAAACGAATTCTGATCAAAAGCAGGAGAGACAGGTGTACGAGTTCTAATTCCCACAAAACATCTGTGTTCAATTACTAATACACTGAACACTCAAATTCTGAGAGTGAGATGCATGTCTAGGTCAATGAAGGAAAAGGGTGATGTTAATAAAGAGGCCAGAATCTTAAACCATTATTTTTATAAGAATTTCAAAGAACATCAGTTTGGGGAAAGGAATTAAAAAAAAAAAAAAAAATAGAACAAATAATCCAGTAGATTAATCTTTGTTGACTTAAGTGCATTTAAGGGTTGAGGTGTGTCTTGTTTGCTAGCCTCCATTTTTGGCTCTGGAACTAGGGAAAGATAACCAATTCCCATTTTTCACTTGCAACTGTAAATGGTCTCTGTAAAACAGAGGGTATCTTCCATTCCTACAGAACAACTACTCAGTTTTTGAGAAGCTCATTCATAAATGCAGCTAACTCATTTTGAAGCTAGGTTTATCCTGTTTATTTCTGTATCTACCATAGATCAGCTTTGCATAGGAATATAGGAAAACACAGAAAGGGAGTTCCTGCTTCATGGGAGCATCTCATCCTTTACCCTCTGCTGCAAAGAAGTGTGAAATAGATACTTTGTCCTAAAAGTTCATAGTTTGTCTATTCCACATACCCGCGTGAGGGACAAAATTATGTCATCAATATACTCAGTCCCTGCAGTACCAAGAAATTTCTTTGGGTAAATTCTCTTAGAGAAAGGACTATGCCTGCACACTGGAGACAAAAAAAGAGCAGCAAAAGCTGAATTTCTGTGACTTACAGCAGGGGCCAGTTCCATTCTCACTACAGATGTGGTGACTGGTGTTACCTGGCCCAAGTGTTGGACACCAGCTCACCAGCAAGGTATCTGGAAGATTTAGCTGAAGATTCAGTATTAGTGCACCCTGCCTTGAAGATTCAGTATTAGTGCACCCTGCCTTACATCTGCTTTTAGCTGTGGACCACCTTCAACGTTTCCAAGTAAAATCAACACGCTACTCTTTAGCCCCGAAGCCAATGCCTTTTGAAGTAGCCAACAGAAATTATGGAGAATCATAAGTAACATACCAGAAATACATGCAAAGAATTATTATGAGTCAGTAGTAAGCAAGTGTCCTTTACTTCCAATCTTTTGGGTTAAGTCAATGCAATCAGATATCCAGAGATTAATTATCAGAGATCTAAAGATGAGCTTTTTAACTCAAGGATCATTTTTGTCCTGTCACAGAAATGAAACCATCAAGCTTTATCTTAAAACAGTTTAGCTTTCTTGCTCCACTGCCTAGCATGTAAAGCAATTCTAGAAACTAAGAAGTTCAGAAAACTTCAATTTCCAGTGTGAATTTATTCATGGACCTTATCTGGTACTAGTGTTACCTTTTAGTTTAGAATGTTATTTTCTCTTAATTTGTTCCCCCATATGAAGTGTTGTCGTAATCTATCTCAACCTTCATTTCACCAACAAAATTAACCGTTGTTGTCGGGGGATGCAACAAGTCTACGGAATTCCTGACAGTTCAAGAACAGCGCGACCTTGAGCAGCTTGTAGTATATCCTTGAGAAGTCTGGAAAGATCCAAGAAGACCAGTACGAAAACAAGATAGTGATAAGAAGAACCGTCCTGACAAACTCACCCATCATGAGTTGTTAGTTACTAACTAAGCCAATCATATACTAACACATACTCTGGAGAAGGGGATAAAAAGGTGTGTTAGAACAATAAAGTAGCCATTTTGCGTGATCTATTACTTGTCGTGTCCATCTCTACCGCGACAAATGGTGACCCCGATGCGCCTGAGCGAACAGATCATCTAACGGCAATAAATCCAGCACTAGAGAGAAGTATACCAGCGGCGACGAGAGCTGCGAAAGAGTATACCGGCAGTGACAAAAGCTGCGGAGACGGAGCCCGGTGAAGCTGAGAGCAGTGGAATCTGCCTGGTCCGGACCTGAGCCTAGACACCTAATAAGGTGAGCCACTGGGGACTAAACTGTTAGAATGGGGCAGCAATTAACAAAAGAAAAGGAGACGATTTTGTCTACCTGGAAAGCCCTATCAAAAAGAAAAGGGGTTAAAAACCCCAGAACAAAGCCTGAAACGGATTTTAATACAGTGTAAGGTGCAAGGCTTTACAGCCACAACAGTTACTGCATTCAGTGTGGATGCATGGCAAGCAGTGGGCTGGAAAATGTTTGATGAGATCTCTAAAGGACAGAAAGAGCTCTGTAAATTGACGATCGTATGGCATCTATTACGTGAGACCCTGAAGGAATGGAAAGCAGAATGTGATGCAAAAGATCAGCAAAAGAAAGATGAGAAATCAGAAAATGTTATCAATGAAAAAGTTTCTGCTCAAGTAACAGCTGCGGCCGATGCTGCAATATCAGCAGTTGCGGGCAGAAAACCCCTCATGAGCAAAATCAGATCATACCCTTATTCCCCTCCTCCTCCTACGCCATTAATTACTTTACCGGGCGATGAGGGGCCCTCCTCACCTACTGGTGCAGCGGCAGAAGGGGTGACTCCATCAGCCCCCCCCAAAGAGAAAAATGTGGCGATTAACACTTGAGCCAGAAAGCGAGGGCCATAACGAAAGCCAGGGCCGTACTGAAAGTGAGGGCCGAAAGGATGGTGAGACTCAAACCGAATGTGAGGGCCACACGGAAAATGAGAGCAAAAATGAGGCTGAGGCAGATGCGATCCCTGCAGCTCGCAGATAAAACCATACCAAAAGAACCCCTGCCATGGATTCTCCCTCCGTCCACAGTAACTGTGGTCCCGAGATCCCCTGATCAATTTTAGGAAGGAGTTAGAAGATATGCTGCCGACTCCAGCAACTGGGATCTAGTAGAACGCCTCAGCCGTGCTCTTAACACCTGCATTTCTAAAGCCTCTAGATAATGCAGCAGAAGCTCCTGTTACATTTCCTGTTTTCAAAGCTACTGCAGGCACCAACCGGCACGATGAGCACAATCCCATAGGCTGGAGAGTAGTGCAGGATTTGCAGAATAAAGTACAAAAATTTGGAATCAATTCTCCTTAGGTAATGCAACTTATTCGTATAATTAGCACAGATCTGCTGTGTCCATATGATATTATGCGTCTAGCACAAGTGCTGTTTCAGCCCGTACAATTGCAAGTATTTCAATCCACCTGGAGGCAGATGGCACGCGCGGCGGCGCTGCATAATTCACGACTGCCACAGGGTGACCCGAGATTAGGCCTTGGAGAGGATGCTTTGCTTGGTGAAGGGCAGTATAGTAACCCTCAGCTACAGGCTACATGGCCTCCGCTGGCTCTCGAACAAGCACGAAATATAGGCCTTATGGCAATAAAGCGAACCATGGATGTGGCAGCTCCGAAGCAAAAATACATCACTAATCCGCCAAGGCCCCACAGAACCCTTTTTACAATTTGTAGAAAAAATATCTGCTGCCCTGGAAAAACAGGTAGAAGATGAGGTCTTAAGACAAATGCTATGCAAACAGTTGGTAAAAGATAATGCTAATGACGACTGTCAAAAGATCATACAGGCTCTGCCAGGGGATCCTTCTGTCCCTGACATGGTAGCTGCATGTTCTAAAGTTGGGACACTGGCACACACAGTGACCACCATAGCCAATGCTATGAGAAATTCTGGAAAGTGCTCTGGGTGTGGCAGTGAAGGGCACATCACGGTAACTTCTCCACACAAAACATCACCAGGTAAACAACCGGTGCACCACTCACCGGAGATTACTTGCAAGAAATGTGGGAAATTAGGACACTTTGCAAAACAATGTCATTCCAAATTTCATGCTAATGTACAGCCGCTACAGGAAAACCACAAAATGAGTGTGAGAGGGCGTGCAAGGAGAACAAATCCCCTCCCGACAGCCGGCCAATTCCTCTCTGCGAACAATTGTCAGCTGCAACAGCTGGCTTAGCAGGGTTGGATGTATCCACCGCCGACACAGTAACTCTAGCCACGAAAGACATCGTTAAGGTCCCTCTTAATGCAAGGTGTCCTATAGGATGGGGACTGAGTGCATTGCTACCGGGAAGATCAGGTAGCACATTGAATGGAATAATCGTGCATGTGGGAGTTATTGATGCTGCTTTAACAGGTCAAATTTGCGCGATGATTTCAACCCCCTACCCACCAGTACCAATCCCTAAAGGTACTCGCATTGCTCAACTTGTTCCTTTTTCGAGTTCTATTTCAAAAGCAGAACAGCGACTGCGATGCGATGGAGGCTTCGGCTCCACGGGACCCCCTCAGGTCTGCTGGTCTCAGACTGTCTCATCATCCTGACCACATATGACGTGCACACTGTCGAATCACGGAAGATCTCCGACTACAGTAAGGCTTGCAGGGCTCCTGGACACCGGAGCTGATGTGACTATTATTGCCGATTATCTGTGGCCGTCTACCTGGCCAACAGAGGAGGCTGGTATGGGAGTAGTGGGGCTGGGAGGATCCACACGTGCAAAGATAGCAGCCACTCCAGTTCCGATTGCCAATCCTGAGGGCCAACAAGCAGTTATTAAACCATATGTGATGGCAGCTCCCCTCAGTTTATGGGGGAGGGATTGCTTGTCGCAGTGGGGGGTGAGAATTATCACAGATTTTTAACGGGGGCCACTGTGCTGCAGGGTGTTAGACAACCCATGCTTGTTTTAACTTGGTTAACAAATAACCCTGTGTGGGTGGATCAGTGGCCCCTACCAATTGAAAAAATTAAAGGCCCTGCAAGAATTGGTAGCAGAACAACTAGCTGCCGGACACACTGAACCATCTCACAGTCTGTGGAATGCTCCAGTGTTTGTGAAAAAAAAAAAAAAAAAAATCAGGAAAATGGCAATTTTTGCATGACCTGTGGCAAGTCAATGCTGTCATGGCCACAATGGGGACCCTGCAACCAGGCATGCCTTCACCTGCCATGATCCCTCAAGATTGGGAAATCATTGTCATGGACCTTAAGGGTTGGTTTTTTTTACAATTCCACTAGCTTCCCAAGACAAAAAAAAAAAAAAAAAAAAAAAATTAAAAAATTTTTGCATTCTCTGTGCCTTCTATCAATCATGCAGAACTGGCAAAAAGATATCAATGGAGAGTTCTGCCGCAGGGCATGAAAAATTCACCAACCACTTGTCAATTGTGTGTTGCACAAGCTCTGTCACCTGTACGGGAAAAATTCCCTACTAGTTATAGTTATCAATATATGGATGACATTCTGTTAGCGTCAGACAACAAGGAGCAGTTGAATGGCATGAAAAATTTGGCCACGAATTTGCTACAACAATATGAGTTAGTTATTGCCCCTGAAAAAGAGCAAAAAATAGCACCCTGGAAATATTTGGGAATGACAATTACAAATAAGCAGGTTGTGCCCCAACCTGTGAAACTTAACCCTGCAGTTAAGACACTCAGTGATGTACAGAAATTAATGGGATCCTTGAACTGGATCAGGCCCTATCTTGGACTGACCAATTCGCAGTTACAACCTCTATTAGACTTATTAAAAAATTCCGATGATCCAACAGAACCCAGAATATTGAATAAGGAAGCGTTAAATGTAATTCACAGGGTGGAACAATGTATACACAAGAAATTTGTTTCTCAAATTGATCTGTCTCAATTGGTACAATTCTTTGTACTAATTGACAAAACTGTGCCATTTGGTGCTTTAGTGCAGTGGAATTCTGAGTGGGATGTCCCATTACATATTTTAGAATGGATGTTTTTGTCATTTCTGGCCACGAAAAACTGCTCCTGGCTTGTTTGAACTTATTGCTGATGTAATCATAAAAGCCAGAAAACGATGTGTAGAACTAACATGACGTGATCCAGCTACTATTGTTTTACCTGTTCAAAATTGGTACTTTGAATGGTGTCTGGCAAACAATTACAAGCTGCAAGTGGCTATGGCGGGTTTTCAAGGACAGATCTCGTATCATCTACCGTCGCACCCGCTCCTGAAATTTGCTTGAGAAATACCATTTGGTCAGAAAAGCTTAAGCCAGCCGGAACCTGTGAAAGGCCCTACTGTCTTCACAGATGGTTCTGGAAAAACAGGTAAAGCAGCAGTAGTATGGTATGAAAACAACAACTGGAACAGCAAAGTAGTGTATCAAAATGGTTCTCCACAAATAGTAGAGCTGCGTGCACATGGCACACTGAAGCAGCAGCTTCAAAAACAAAAAGGGGGAATGATTGGGGAACCACCACAGGCATGTTTAGATAACGTGGTTTATGTTCTTAGCTTTCTCTATTATGGGGATAATTCTTCTCTACCTCCTTTTTTCAACACTTCTCTTTTTTCAACACAGAATTTACAAAGAGGCATCAAAGTACACATTAAAGATTTAGTTACTGGTCAGTGGAGTGGACCATGTGAGCTGTTAACCTGGGGGCGAGGTTATGCTTGTGTTTCTACCGATACAGGCCCACAATGGACTCCCGCTTGATTTGAATGACCATCATCATCTGGAACATCCCAGAGGGTGCGGCAATATGAATACCACCTCAACCAAAAACTAAGTGTAGGTCACCTTGACCAATATAACAGGTCAAGATTCTCCGTGCATTGCAACCGCATCACAAAGCCCATAAACCAATAGAGAGGATGACTATGACTCATGCAGCGCGCCTGGCCAGCGAGCGCATGCGTCATAGGTTGCAAATGAGGCGGATTTTTGGCACCCGCTGGCCACGTGTGCTGAAATCCGTTCCTCTACAAATGTATAAATACCGGGATTTTCCGAAGAGCATCGGACTGATGTACGGCAAGGCCATCGTTGCCTCCGTGGGGACGCCCACATAAAGCTGGCACCTACCGATTGCTGGGCTGAATTTGCGGAGCAAGACAGCACGAGAATGTACAGATGGTTCATCTACCTCACAGTCCTCGGATGGACGTAGGCATGGATACCACCGCAAACCAAAGAAAACATCTGGATGACCCTGGCTGACGTGACTGGACAAGATTTCTTATACCTTAGTACAACAACACCAAGCAATCCCTTTTTCACAGGTTTAATCACTGACATCGACAAAATTTAAGAACTTATTGATGGAGACCCCTGTGCAGCAGGTCATGGACTCAGTGGATGGGAATGCCTGGTTTTCACGGATCGGGCATTAACCCTCATTGCCACCCCAGGAATCACAAATTCTGGGGTCCCTGAATACAGACTGGTGTAGTATTATCAGATTTACTGCTAGACATTGATAGTGTCAGACATGCTACGCTATAAAATAGAGCTGCAATTGATTTCTTGCTTTTAGCACAAGGACAAAGATGTTCGAGGGTTGGGGATTGTCTGGATGGTTGATATCTCTGCTCAAGACTGTGGGGGTAGTGATCTTGATTGTGATAACTATGCTTCTAATGTTGCCCTGTCTTTTCGGCCTTCTGCAAAGGGCCCTGCAGAGGGCAGCCGGGATGATATTTTTAGCACAAATACAAAAAGGGGGAATTGTGGGGGGATGCAACAAGTCTACGGAATTCCTGACAGTTCGAGAACAGCGTGACCTTGAGCAGCTTGTAGTATATCCTTGAGAAGTCTGGAAAGATCCAAGAAGACCAGTACGAAAACAAGATAGTGATAAGAAGAACCGTCCTGACAAACTCACCAATCATGAATTGTTAGTTACTAACTAAGCCAATCATATACTAACACATACTCTGGAGAAGGGGATAAAAAGGTATGTTAGAACAATAAAGTAGCCATTTTGCGTGATCTATTACTTGTCGTGTCCATCTCTACCGCGACACGTTGTTGCCTCCTAATTTATGTCCTTATCGTGCTGTTTCGTGAACCTGTTCTGATAGGAGTTATTCTGTCTTTCAACACGGTACCCGCATACAGGCTAAATGAGATCTTAGCCTGTGAGAAGATATTAATGGTTTCCTTTACTGGAAATCCCTTGGCTGATGCTGAGTAGGATTATCATGTTTGTGTCAGGATGGCAGGTTCTGACAGAGGTTAACATTAATCTGTCTGCTCTTCCTCAATTACCTCCATCATCGGTGGAGCATGATAGGCTGCTTCAGGGGGCAGTAGTGAGCAGGAGCCTGGCTGGAGACAATATCTGTTTTTTAAATGCAAAAGAAAACCTGGTAGATACTCCTTCATTTCATCTGTCTTCCCAATGATTTGCTGCTGCACCAGAGGAACAAGTACTTGTAAACCATATTAAGCTTGCATAAAATTCCATTACTTTGGCAAAATAAAGTCACGTTAAGAGACAGAATTTTGCACTGTGTCCATATTAGGAAAATTAATTCTTTGGATGTATTTTTTTAATCGCTACAGGTGGTCAGGCTTTGGAGTGCAGTAGAAGAAATGACCTCACCATCTTCAGCTGTACTGGTTATTATTTTTGGCTGCTTCATCCTTCATGAAATCTGGTTAATTATTATTGGGGGTTTTTTAATACTTATAAGTCTTTCTGGGTGAATTTTATAAAACATTTATTTTTATTGCTTATATAACTACCTAAAATGTTTTTCTTGGTAGTCAACTGTACTGTTTTTGCCAAAACAGATTCTATTTCAATTTTGGGAAATTGTTGGAAAGCTAGTATTCCTGTTTTCAGTGGTGCCTGTGCCATGTTATTAAACTAGGCTTTATGGAGATGAAAAATTGTTCTTGACAGGAATCATAGCCGTTTGTTTACACTTACTAAGCTGTATGGCTTTATCCCATTTGGAATTCAGTGCTATTCCTCCTCTTAACCCATAAGTTCCTAGCTGCCTGTCAGCCCTCAGAGGTCTCCATTTTAAACTTCTCAAAACATTTCATGGCTGCATCCAGCCCTCAGCATCCCAGAAGAGAGACAGACCTGTGGTGGTCCCACGAAGGCTCCTGTTTTCAAGCATTTGAGCAAGTGGAGCCACCAGGATCACTGCAAAGATGGAACCACTAAGAGATGTCTGGAAGAAATCTCTTTAGCTGTGTAGTCCAGCAGACAACCACATCATATCATCTCTTCCTTAAGCTGAGCAAGTATCTTCCTAAGAGTAGCTAGGTTTCTTGCCATCAATATTTCTAATGAAAAGCCATTATAACACTTCAGTGCTCTAATGATTAGAAACCTTGTAATTCCCAACCTAAATGTGGTGGTGATAGGTTTTATACTCATTTAGTCTTCTGGCAAGTATGTAAGCCTAATTTCATAGTTCTTGCTTGATGGATTTGAAGACAAAGAAAGGCTTTCATTGACCTTTGTTTTGCTTGTCTAAATAAGACATGCTCTTAAAAGTTTCCTGTTGTAAGACATTGTTTTCATTTCTCTTACCACTTGTGGTGGGTTGACCCTGGCTGGACACCAGGTGCCCACCAAAGCCGTTCTATCACTCCCCCATCCTCAGCTGGACAAGGGAGAGAAAATGTAACAAAGAGCCTGTGGGTCGAGATAAGGACAGGAGAGATCACTCACCAATTACTGTCATGGGCAAAACAGACTCAGCTTGGGGAAAATTAACTCAATTTATTACAAATCAACCAGAGTAGGGTAATAAGAAATAAAACCAAATCTCAGAACACCTTCCCTTCACCCCTCCCTTCTTCCCGGGCACAACTTCACTCCCAGATTCTCTACCTACTCCCCCCCCTCCCCCCCCAACCAGAGGCACAGGGGAACAGGGAATGGGGTTTACAGTCAGTTCATCACACGTTATTTTCTGTGGCTTCACCCTCCTCAGGGGGAGGACTCATCACACTCTTCCCCTGCTCCAGCGTGGGTACCTTCCACGGGCTGCAGTCCTTCAGGAGCACACTGCTCCAGCGCGGGTCCCCCACGGGGTCACAAGTCCTGCCAGAAAACCTGCTGCAGAGTGGGCTCCTCTCTCCACAGATCCACAGGTCCTGCCAGCAGCCTGCTCCAGCGTGGGGTTCCCACGGGGTCACAGCCTCCTTCAGGTACCCACCTGCTCCTGCGTAGGGTCCTCCACAGGCTGCAGGTGGAGATCTGCTCCACTGTGGACCTCCCTGGGCTGCAGGGGGACAGCCTGCCTCACCAGGGTCTTCCCCACGCGCTGCAGGGGAATCTCTGCTCCGGCGCCCGGAGCATCTCCTCCCCCTCCTTCTTCACTGACCTGGGGGTCTGCAGGGTTGTTTCTCTTACACGTTCTCACTCCTCTCTCCGGCGGCCGTTTCTGTCTGTCCCGACTTTTTTTCCTTCTTAAAAATGTTATCACAGAGGCGTTACCACTATCGCTGATGGGCTCGGCCTTGGCCGGTGGTGGGTCTGTCTTAGAGCCGGCTGGTATTGGCTCTGTTGGACATAGGGGAAGCTTCCAGCAGCTTCTTACAGAAGCCACCCCTGTAACCCCCCCTGCTACCAAAACCTTGCCACACAAAGCCAATACACCACTCTTTTAGACTTTTCACATATGGATTCAAGTCTGACTACACCCTGAATGTGACTTGTTCAAAATATTCCAGGTAATGCCTTACTGATGCCTTGCAGAATTTACTGGCTGCATTATCTCTCCTGGAAATTTCCTGGTACATCCCAGGATCATGGTTGCATTTTCCTCACAGAAATGGTTTCTTACCATTTTGTGATCAGCTGGTTTTCCTCACTTTTTCCTCAATCGTTTCCAAATAACTGACTATAAAGTGAGAATTCTGTAGTGTTTTACTGTTTTTACTAGTCCACTTTGCATGCCTGTTGCTCACGTTCTGGTCATTTTGTTCCCCCTGCATGATGTCTCCTGACTTCATGTTGTCATCAGAGTGATCTCAAGGATATTGATAAAAACACTAAAGTAAGATCAGCCCCAAGACTGATATTTCAGGAAGTCACCATTAGCGACTTCTAACCTGATACTATTCCTTTTTAGTATGATGTATGACTATCTAACCTTTATTCATTTTCTTGTTCACCTCATGTTCCCTCCGCCAATTCCATCATCTCCAGCTTAGTTCATACTTTTCCATATAACATCACATCAAAAGCCGTATGGGAGTCAAAGTAGATTCACTGTGCTTCATTTTTCTTGTATAAAAGTGGAGATAGACAGTGCAGTAATGTAGCAAGATGGCCTTTGCTATCATGGCCAAAATCATCATCTGTCTATTGCTCTTAATTGTTACCCCAGCTTAATGGTACAGAGGTCCTGCAGGTTTCCATCTTGTCTTTCTGACATGTGTGTGAACCTTTTTGCTCTCTTTTAATATCTTAAGACTATTTCAAATTGATTTTAACAATTCTTATTTTACATTGTATTTTCTAGCTTCTAAGACACAGGGTTTTTACTGATCAGTCTTTTTTTTCTATTACTTTTTTTTACACTCTGCATATTCATAATATCTTGCTTGAGATGGTTATTTAACCAAATAGGTCTGAAGCCTATTCCCACACACATTCATTCCCATGCTTCCACCTTTAACCACAATCAAATATTTTCATCCCCTTTTGACCTGAAGCAATTAAGACATCTTTCACAGTCACATCCTGAAATCCCTTCTATAGTTTGATTTATTTCATTCAATTATTCTCTTAATTATTAAAGCTTGTCATTTTAGAATAGTGAGTTTTAGTTACAGACCTACTTTTGTTTATCCTTTAATTGTATTAAATTGACATCCTTGAAGTAACGTACTCATTACTCAGCAAAGGCATAAGTAGTATCATCTTTTTACTGCTTCTCTGATTATTAAGTGAAGAACTATGCTTACTGTTGATGTGAAGAACACTTAGATATTACTCATTTCTAGTCTTTGGATAATTAACTTCTTTTTCCAAGTGTCACATTTACATTTCACAATTGGATTTCCCTTTCTAATCATATTACTGAGTTCCCTAACCATACCAAAAGCCAGACCTTGGAGTTTATACTCCAATAAAACTTTTCTACTCCCCGTTCTCCATAGATACTGTCAGATGAGTCAATGCTGGTTATTACACACTGTTCTTTCTTTTGTATTTCTAAGATGAATAGCTTGAATCTTTTTTCACTTCCTTGCATCCCTACTGAGTGGTGAAAATTCTTGCCCTTACATCATGACATTGCTTCAGTATACCATGGCATGGTAATGTTTAATCACAGCTGTGGAATTTTTAGACCTGCTAAGGAAAGGTCCAGGGATGACATATTAGGAGGTAAGAATGATGGATACTTGTTTATAGCCCTTCCTGAAAAGATCCCAGAGCGCATGCTATACTTTACAAACCAATTACCAACTATTCTATTGAAAGAATTACATCACTCATCATTGAAATGCAGCTACCCCAGGGAGAAGGCAAGGAACTTTTTAATGGTGTACAAAAATATTTCAACACTTCGGGAGAGAAAATGAATAATAGTATAATCAACTGAGCAGAAAGAGAATGTTTAGGTAAGTAGTCATATATAGTTGTTTTAACTGGATGTAGGCCAGAAACCTAGGAAAAACCTACTGCTAATGCAAAAAATGGAATTGGGATTTTTAAGTCACAGATGATCAAGCCCTTTGGTTTACATTTACATCTTAAAACACAACACTTCAAGAAGCAGAATCATAGTGGAGCTTTCTTTTATAACTGGGTTACCAACATTGCCTCCTTCAGTGGATAAGAATGATGTCTGATTTCCCCAAGAACTTACAACAATGTGCCTGAGGGAAGATTGGCCCCTTTAGCTATTTTCAGGGCATTTCTGCTTTTTCTTGCCATTTTAAACTGTTAGTTTTTAGAGATTAAAAAATGTTTTCTTGCATTGGTTTCTGACAAACAAACTACCAAGGTAAGAGTTTTGCTGACTTCCTGTGTGCCCAGATACTGAAGAGGAGTCTCCATCATGGCTGCTAGTTTTGAGTGTGCTTTCTTATTTTGTCTCCAAAGACTTTGAATGGGGAATTCAGAGAGGAAGAGAGAAAACAAGAAAATGATGTGCAGTCACAAGGCAATATTCCTTCTTAACAATTGTAAAAGATCAGGAGTCCTTTTAAAAAAGGTTAAAAATAATGTGGATTACTGTAATCACTGTGTTAGTTTGTCAGCAGCACTCACGATAGTCTAAAATGTAGCTGTATTCCTTGTGCCTTTTAGATAGAACCATCATGTTCAGGAAGATGTAAGGGGTTGATTTGGAATCTATTACAAATAGCAAAACTGCAATGCAATCAAGCTCAGTAGGATCACAGCAAGGGATTTAACAAAGAAATAGCTGTTTTGAATGTATGCATACATAACACAGAGACTTTTGTTGTTTTTTCATTACAATATGAATGAAATTTATATATCTGCAGAGCAATGTGACACAGGAGAAGAACATACCGGCTAGAAGGGCATTCTCCTAAGGCTGTATACAATAGAAAAAATCTTCCAGGATACACGTTCAGCAAACGTGTTCTAAAAAGGATGAAAAATCTCTCCTGTTTCAGAAGTCAGGCTGAGCTAACATTTTCATTACATGAATAATGGATAATTTCGATATGTGTCCGTCCATTGGAACTGGAGTGAAACAGAACTTACTGAACAGCTAAGCAGAAGTGACTGAATAAATTCAGAAGTTATCCCAAGAGGGACAGTTTTGCCTGCATCTCCTTAAGAAAGCTCTGTGGTTGCTAAATCTTTCTCTCCTCTTTTGATAGAACATTAAAGTCTATGAGCTAGCCAGAGGTAACACCTTCCTTTTTGGCTTAGAGAATGTTTAACAGTGATATTGTAATATATGTGCTCAATTTCTGGGATAAAAACAGGTTGACAAATTGCTCAAATTATCTGAAATAGTTCTGACATCGTACAGGACTGTATAGAGAAGCAGCAACACTACAGTCAGTCGGTTATTTAAATTGGTCAATGTTAGAGAAATATATAATAACCAGCAATCTTGTCTTATTGTAGGCATCTGAGTAGGTATAATCACAGCAGATTAAATCTAACTATATTAAATTATTGTAAGTTTCTTGACTTCAGCAGTCATAGCTACTCTAGTGTTCATAAAAAATCAGTGAAAATCTGTTTAACAAATGCAAGAGATACCATAGAAATAGCTTAGGTTAGAACAGGAGAGAAAATAAAATTGAGAATATTATAATACTGTTATACAAATTGGTGTTGATGTATATAAGCATATGTATATTTATAATGGCATTATATAAAAATGGTATTGCATGCAGGTAATATATGTTACTTGATGATGTGTATATATGTTTCTATATACATATATAATAATATTAATTGTATATTTGTTTTGTAAAGAAGCTCATAAATGGGTGATGGAAAGCTGTTGAAGCCAGGGAAAGACTCTGACTTCCTAAAGAATATATCATGATGCTAGAGAAGGGAAGACTAAGAATAAAATGTGATTGAAGCCTTTAAAGCAGTGAATGCTGAAAACTACATTGCATGAACTAAAGAAATTGAAACTTTAAGTGAGTTCTCAGGAACTGATAAAACTTAAATGCAAGAAATACATTTTTTTTTCACAGTATATAATTAAGAAATAGAACTAATTTTCAAAATACGTAAATGAAGCTAACAGTTTGAAGCAATTTGTTTAAGGAACAGGCAATAAAAGACGCTAACACTTTTGCTTCAAATAAAAAGCGGCTGTCTACAAATGGGCATTTAGAGTAAGACTTATTAAACAGATTATTCAAACATTATGCACTTAGTTTTAATTCTGATGGGGTTACTCTACATTAAGAGTGACTACTGAGACTAGTTAGTAGAGAAAATGTCATTTTCTGTTGACTCGCTGAAGCAGGTTACACCAGGAATACCAGGAGAAACTCGCTAAGCAAAGTGATTCAGTTTGAAATAAGTAATTTTTAATGAAGAGGCCTAAGAAGAACCAAACATTGTGAGAAGGTTTGAGCTGATTTTTTCAAATCTTACTATTTCTATAAAAAGGCCTGTAACTACAGGATCAAAGAGTCACTCGGGTGGGAAGGGGCTTCAGGCCTCTGGTCCAACCTCCTGTGCAAAGCAGGGCCAGCTCTGGCATCAGACACGGCTGCCTGGGGCTTTCTCCAGGCAGGTCTTGAAACCCTCCAAAGATGGAGCCTGCATAAGCTCACCGGCGACCTGTTCCACCGCTTGACTGTACTCAGGGTGAGAATATTGTTCTTTATATCCAGCCTGAACCTGTCGTGTTTCAACATGTGTCCATTGCTCCTTGTCCTTCCACCACAGAAGTGGTCCTCCCGGTTGTTCATCTGAAAACTTGCTTGGGAGTCCATTATAATGCAACGTGCTTGTAAAAACACCAGGGAAAACACCCACCCTGGAGAAGATTTCGTGTGCCTTCTGTCTGACACTGCTGATACTGACTACAGGGACACTGATACTAGACTAGGCAGTCTGTGGTTCTTGCATTTGTAAATGTTATGTCTCTCTTTTTGTCTGGATGTATTATTAACATTTTTGCAACACCTTTTTATCCATACTATTTCTTGGACAATTTTAATGTGTTCATACAGCCAGTAAAGGAAAGCGTGACTATTAAACCAAACAAAATCTGCGTGTAATTATGTTTTGGGTGGCAGTTTTCCCTGTGTGTATTTTAGTATGAAAATCTAATAAAGAGATATTAAAAAGGATTTTCACTTCAAAACAACATTGAAATGTCTTTCGTAATGACATTTGATATTCCGTTACAGTCATGCTTCAAAAGCAGAGGGGTTAGGCAGCTATCTAAAAAAATACTGGATGTTGATGTAGCTAGCTTAGTAGGTACTGGATAGAACATGTCATCAGGCACCTCAGAGAAAAGATTTTCTTGGAGTTATATAAATAAAGCATCTCGACAGACTTAGGAAAAAGACACTAATGTTCTGCAAAATATATGTTGTCTATAGCTGTATATATTGTAGATGATTGATGAGTATACATTGTAGAAGTTCAGGTCATAAGTATTCACATAATGCTACTTTAGTAGAATAATTTCTGAAATTATACATTGTTCAGTCAAAAAAAGAAGAGCAAAATTTGGCCCATAATGAAGGACCTTATCACAGTACAAGGCAGTCAAGATAAGACTGCCACCAACACAGTCTAGCTTAATGCTAAGGACTATGGATGGGAATCCACCTTTGCTATGGCTTTCCATAGCAACAAACATCTGCTAGCACTTAATAAATAATGAAGCAGCCCTATATTTCATGGGCTTTGCAGGTTTTCAGTAACTTTATAGCAAGACTTTAATTACATTTCCTAGGGTTTTTAAGGAAAAGTAAAAGGAAAAGATAAAAAAAGCATGTCTGAAAGAAGAAACTAAATATATTGTGGGAAGGAGCCCGAAGATTAGCTTATTTTTGGCTGAGTTAGCCTGATCTACAATCAGAATGTGAGATTAAGGCAACTTCTTTTTTTTTTGGCTTGTAAGGCTACATAGTGTAACATTTTCATTGGACTGCACTCAAACTGAGTCTTTGTCCAGCAACAACAACCTCCTTAAGCTGTCCGTTTTTCACATGCACACCTGTTAATATATTTTAAAGGAAATATTAAAAATATGTTACAAATAGAGACATAACATCTGTCAGTAAGAATAAATGAGGTGATTTAGAATTGTATTAAAATCTTCAAGGTGCCTGGTTGGTGAGCCATGCTCCAGAGCGTTGCAGATTGACCTCAGCTGGAAACAGGATATAGCCGAGCGAGTAGAATTGCTGCAACAGATCCTTGTCACTCCTGCTCTCTTTGTGCAGCGCATCACGCTCTCGCTTTGGTCTCTTAGTGTGGAGCTAAAGTTTGTAAGAAATGTTGGGAAATATTTAGTGATCTGTGGTGAGTTGGGTCAAACATAGTCAAAGCTCTGTAGAGCTGCGTCTGTTGCACAATTGCATGTAAACTTGGAGGACTGAACTCATAGATCTGTTTGGTCCCTTTCCGCAGCAAATCCCCAGCTGCGAGCAAAGAGGCAACTAAGAGACTGCGGATTTAAAACTGCAAAGGCTGAGAAGTTGAGGAGGAACTCACAGGGACAAATTTCCCAGCAAGAAGAAACATTACAAAACAAAAGGCAAGCTCCACCTTGAAACAAGGAAAACTTTATTTGCTTTAGAAAGATCTAAATATTTCTTGTATTGTATAAGATAAATTGCAATTTGTTTTCCTTTTGCTGAGTCTGTATGTTTTTTCTTTAACTGTTACCTATATCAAGGGTAAATTGGAATGTGCCAGAAGAGTTGGGGGACATTTGATCTCCTGTGGCACCTTTGGTACCTAGACACAAAGACTGGCAGCACCTGGTTTTTTTGGAGACTTATTTCAGGAAAGTGTTTGGGGGAATCTGCCCTCATGAAACTTGCCACTTGGCAGATGGCTGGATCCTTCCTACTCAGGGAGAATCTAAAGTCTTTTAAGCCCAGCGTATCTGTATTGACATAGAAATAGGACGAATAACTACCGGAAGGATTAATTGGCAGTGTTAATTCAAATACTAGGTGACCATAAATGCAAATGTGAATATTAGTTAGATATCAAAATTGCCATTTTAGTTTTCTTCTAAAAGGAGTACTGCTTTCTAAAGGGAGTAAATGCTCCCTAAATTGTAGACACCCTCTCATTATCTATAATACCCTCAATTTACAAACAACAATCTTTTGAAATGTCACTTTCAAAACTCTAATAACTTGAACAGATGTTCAGTCAAACAAATATTTTATGAGAGATGTCAGTAAGCTCTAGGAGACAAAATTTGGGATGGAAAACAAAACTTGTAAATAGATAAGTAAACAAGGTCACTATTTAATAGGTCCATAGCAATTACACATAGAAGAAAAATTTTATAAATCGTTTCTGCCTGTCATAGTGCAGTACATATACTAAAGAAAGCAAAACTGATCAAACACTGGAAGGTGGGCTGGTGGTCTGACTAGCTAACGTAATTGTCCAAAAGAAAATTATTTTTTTCTAAAATATGCTAGATGCTACAGTTAAACCTATCAAATAAAAATTCATATAGCCATGTTTTTTTCATTTCCAGCTTAAAATAACAATACTGACCTTGGTGTGGAGTAAATTCTTGAGATTAATGACCAGCTTGGGTTAATGATCTGTGGCTATGCTGCTGACCTTCATCTCCTCCCAGCCGCTCATTAATCCTCAGGAAATTTACTGCACCTTGATTGTTATTACTTAGATAGCCCATGTACAAACCTCAGGAGCTGTGGCGAATATACGTGGTACTTCGCATCGAGAACTCTTACAACAGAAAACAAAGCAAAAACAGCTTTGAAACTTTAAAAAATCAGAAAGGCAAATCATATGACTTCGATCAAAGTATTAGTAACAGCCTTCATTATGCGCTGTTTTCTCTGTATGAGTCTTGGAGCAATTATTGAAGAACATTACAGAATACAAAAAGTGTAGCATTTGGCATTGACTATCTGGTTCAGGCATATCTAATACAGCCATCAATTTTTAATTTAAATGCCAAATACAATATTTTGCTTTGATGTAATACTTCAAAGTACCATTCATTCTCCTTTCACTGGAAATGGTGCAAATCAGAACAATGCTTTTATGAAGATATGAGTGGGGAGGGTTTTGCTCATCAATTATTTTTCCCTACACACCTGTCACAGAGTTAACTCTTGCACTTAGCTACATCTTATAGATAGAGATTACAAGGCAGAGAGAAGGTGTGATTTGCCTGCAACCGTACAAATAGCCATGTATGGAGTTAAAATTAGAAGATGAGATTTTTCTAGTTAATGCTGATGTTAGTGTTCATTCCTGAAGACCATTTTCCCTTTTCTGTCTCTGCTAAGGATGTGATGTTTATACACGTGATGATGGTATATAAACCAGAGTTGCCTTTCTTAGCACTAAGAACTTATCAGAGTTCCAGACACAGAAACAAATAGGAAGAAAAATAAGTGATATGATATTCCTTTCTACAACTGTTTCAACTGGCAGTTCTGGAAAACCAAACAAACAAACACAAAAACCATGACTGAAATCAGACATAAATACTTCATGGTGCCAAAGGTCTTACTGTTCAATTTGGACTTAACTAAACTTCCTTTTCCCTCCAAAAATGAACAAACAAGAAACCAGGAGTTTGAGTAGAAAGACATCCTAGACTACTTCAGACATGTAACTTCATGTCTGTGGAACTTATTTAAGCAAAGACACTTTTCTTTGCAAATTAATGGCTTTAAATGCCAAGGAGACTAATTACAGTGCGGACCACCCTCCTGTAGAACAGAAGCTATATAACTTCAGACAGGGTATATGGAACATCCTTTATAAAAATACCCATTTGATTGGCAGACTACTTCCTGCCTTGCATGTGGTACTTGGAGAGAAGTATGGCGTACAGCAGCACGCCCTAAAGAGGGGTGCGGGAATGAAACGAGTCATTCTTGGGTGAAACTCAGTGCTGGCAGGGTACAAAGTGCACAAGTTTACACTTTTCTTTGAAGAAGGCTGCTGGTCTCTTGGGTGCACACTAGTGGGACAAGGGCTAGTGCCCTCACTCGGACCCATGGGCTCCTGCCACGCCGGGGGTATGCTGGGGCAAAAAGAAAAGGTAGTGAGCCCTAGCCTGTGTTCCTCCTCCCAAAACCACTCACAAATAGATAGCCATGTGAGACACATCTTGTTTAAAGATAAATTTGAAATTTATCCTGCTACTAATGCTGCAATAAGAAGTCGTACCTAGGCAAGGGTGCTTATTCTCCATCTGTCTATGAGCATCTCCAGCATGCCATAGCAGGGGGAGTAGAAAAAAACTACTTCCCCAGTCATCAGCAAGATGAATAATGTCAGCCTGGCTCTGCATCATGCTGGTAGCAATCAGAGGCTAGGCTTGGCATGGTTTGCTTCACTGTGGACCCAGTGTTCCACTTGGAATGGTGGTGGGCTCCCTGCAGGTCTTCTGAAGCTGGCTGCTCTTCACTCAGAAGTGATGGGACTCCCATTAGAATAGGACGAAAAAAACCCCATTGTGTTCTTAACCCTTAGTCATTATTGGGTTTACAAACATTACATGCTTGTAAATGGTTTTGCTGGGAGACAAGATCTTATTTAATTTTAAATTTCACAGCATCCTCCATCCTCTTCCATTCTTTGTGACCTCCTCATTTCAGTTTTCTACCGGCCTAGGCCCTGCATTGCCTACCAGCAGTCTTCTGGCTAAGGAAAATTGGATGAGAAGGTGTGGAATTGCTGTATTTTAACCAACTAAGAAGATAACCAGTGAAAGATGTCAGGCTTTTTTTTCCCCCTAAACAATTGATCACAATGTCTTCCCAGCATTCCCAGGTCTGCCAGTCTGAGAGGCAAAAAACCCCAGGGACAGAAATAAACAGCTAGTAAATGTTTTATTTGCAGTGTAATTTCTGGCTCTGTGCAGATGCGGATGGAGCGAGTGAAGGAGTGGTTTTCCCAAGAGAAGAAAAAGCATCAAAATGCAGTTACTTTATAAGGACTGTTGTTACGGCAAAAGCACTTTTTAATGAGAAGGAGAAGAGTCATCTTTCTTCACACACTATATATAACTTTATAAACCTTCCCTTTGAACTATTTGCATACAACATAAACTGCATCCAAAATTCCATGAAAGTCTTTAAAAAGTTAACATTATATTGAAAGTTTCCCTACTACATTTTCATAATATGAAAGTACAAAAAAATTTGACTTTTCTCTAGATTGAAGAGGATTTTACTGAGGTAAAACAAGGAGAAGTTCAGAAGTTAGTTAAAAGTCTGGTTTAATGCAAATGTAGTATCTTGTAATGGAGGGGAAGAAGGAAGAGAACAGGTAAGGAACCGACAGATTTTATCTTTTGAAGCCCCATGATCTGATAAGGTAAAGGTGGAAACCTTCAGTCAGCAGCAAGATGTTCAGAAAAACATCTGAATTCAGCTAAGGACTTGTTTTCTGGCGACAGTGGTGGACACTGGATGTGGCAGTTGGTTGCCATAACAAGGGACAAGAGGCTGAAAGTTTCCAGGGGTCAGCCAACCTGGCTGCTGGGAAAAGAAGAAGAGTGAGTGGATGAATAATGAAGGAAGGAATAGGCGCTCTCCATCTCAAATAGCCTGCAACACCATTTTAATATACCAAGCAGCTTGATGTACATCTTGGACTACCAGCTAAGATGCAGATTTTTACTTATTTTCAGGGAAACTGAAAGAACTTAATAAGAAAATATGCAAGTAACAGAACTTCATTGTTTTGGCCAATCTGTAACATGAACTGAAATGGTTTTTTCTTCATATCTCTTTTGACCTTATGACATTTCACTAACATAAATTTTATCTAAAAATTCTTTTTTTCAAATATTTTTTCTAGTGTCACACTGACATTGGAATATGTGATATTTTTAGAAATGTCAGCAATACAGGTAATAAACATTAATGATTTAAGTAAAAGCAAAAAATTACGCATGGCTCATCACACTTTCAGCCCATTTCCAGCTCTGTCTCACTATCCCACACCTGAAGCAAACATCCTCAAATACTTGGTTACTGATTAACAGCAGCTAGCTTGAAAAGACTTCTAGAAATGGAGAGCTATTTTGACAAACAGACAATGAAATACGCAGTTTTAGTATCTCAACAGAGATTCCTTTCCTTCCTCCTGGCAGAAAAGGAATATATTAGTGAAGAGCTCAGGTTACAAAATATATATGACATGCATAAGTTTAGTACTGACAGAAGTAGCTTAATGCCAACTGAGATTTTCCAAAGTCCCTACAAATCCTTGCTTAAAGGATTTTTATGCGTAATTATGTATTAATGGAAGCAATTTGATGATTTTAATTAAAAAACACATTGAAGGAAGAAGATGCAGGACAGAATAACTGTCTTCGTAATAGATTAATGAGGGGATTGAATTAAATTGTGTAGGTGAATTTAAATTTTATACTCCTTAACTTTTGAATGCCTCACTTTACAAGCAAATTTTATTTTTGTGTAGTTAAAATGTATAATGCACATGTAAAGGAAGAAGAAGAAGAAGATGCACTACATCAATATGCTCTAAAATCACCAAAAACCTGCCGTAAAAGTAATGGATATCTCTGCAATAAAAGCATTTTGTTTGGAAATCTTCATGTTGATATTTTTCTTCATTGTTAATTGTAATGTTTAACAGCCTCTGACAGTCTGCTCCAAAGAGTACAGGTAAGTTTCATATTATCGCTATTAGCATCTTGCTTAACATGTTTTGCTGTGAGGAATTCACAGAAAGAAAAAGCAAAAGTGTGATGGGAAACAAGATTCAAAGGAATAAAAGAGAATCTCACCTGACATTTGTTGTGTTGAGGCTGCTGCATCTATGCTACCAATTTATTCTGGAGCTGTAGAGGAGTTTTAAAAGTAACTGCTTGCCTCTCTTTTAACATGCATTGATCCAACACGTGGAGTGGTTTCGCTATGTGTGAATGGGCATTGCTTTAGAGGAAACCAAACTGGAAGCTCCTCCTCAGCTGCGTGCCAGGCCTTGATGGGGATAGTGTGAGTCAGGGTGTAGGCTGCATCCCTCTGGGAGATCCTCCAGGTTCTCCACTCCCTGCCACTCACATCCACCACTGTCCTGTGCCAGTGCTCCTGGTAGATGTGCAGCTTTTTTTACGTGGAGTGGGAGGGGAGTGCTTGAGGATTATGGAGGAGTTGGGTCCTTTGGCTCGTAGCTCTGGAGCAGGGATCTATATGGCGAGTCTGGCTCCAGTCCCCCTGGAGATGTGGGCTGCAGGAGAGCCTTTCTGCGTAACTGCCGCGTGCAGCAAAGACAGCCCATGTGTTGGCCAGCCAGCCTGGGTGCCCAGCTCCCTCCTGGGGGACTGAGCCCATACAGCCCCCCCTAGACATCTCTACACAGGTGCTGCTTGGCGGTCTCCTCCTCACCCCCAATGTGGTGGGTGATGGCCAGGGGAACGGTGCCATGCCCAGTGGCAGCGCAGTGCAGATACTGTCCCTGTCACCAGTCACCTGAGAGGTGATCTCAGGCTGAAGGGTTTCCAGGGATTCAGTAGTTGCTGGCTGAGGAGGAGCAGCCGGTCACGGTAACTCTTTTCTCCCCCTCCTCTGCATTCCCACCAGCGCAAGTTACATGGCTGCTCGCCTTTGGTGCCACGTGCAGCAGGAGTGCTGGCCTGCCCCTGCGTGTCCTCTGCCATGGACAGCCAGCATGGCACCGAGCTCGCCCCTCGGCTTTGAGGGACGGGAGGTTTGCAGGAGCTCAGCAGCCTGGCTGCAGGATTTCTTCCCTTCCCACTTTCAGCAGGTGCCCCACAGACGGGATCTGCAAGGTGGACCTCCCCAGCGAGCAGGGCGGGTAGAGAAGAGCTGCTGCATTCACTGATGGGCCGTTGCTGCCTGCGGAGCCCTGTCTTGCCATGCCGTCTCCTGCACTGTGGTGGTGGGACGGGTGTGCGGGTGCTGCAGGTAGAATCATAGAATCATAGAATCGTTTAGGTTGGAAAAGACCTTTAAGATCATCAAGTCCAACTGTCAACCCAGCACCACCATGCCCACTAAACCATGTCCTGAAGTGCATTTTTTTTAACATCTCCAGGGATGATGACTCCACCACTTCCTTGGGCAGCCTGTCCTAATGCCTGACAACCCTTTCAGTAAAGAATATTTTTTTCCAATATCCAATCTAAACCTCCCCTGGCTGCATGTCGGCATGTGGGGAGGCAGCCTGTGGTGTGCGCTGCCATGTAAGACCACAGCTCAGTCTGGATGGCAGTAGCATGGCACAGCTACCAGGTAAGATGCCCCTGTCCTTGCTTGAAGGCAGTGTCAACTCCCTGGATCAAATCCCTGCCTCCAGCTGTGGACAAGAGCAGATGCCTGCATGGGGCAGATATGTAGGAATATTCCTAATACATACATGCCTTCCAGTACATAC
The DNA here is from genome assembly GCF_929443795.1 of Astur gentilis. Classification (NCBI taxonomy): domain Eukaryota; kingdom Metazoa; phylum Chordata; class Aves; order Accipitriformes; family Accipitridae; genus Astur; species Astur gentilis. Next base: position 2,857,013 of record NC_064911.1, on the reverse strand, counting down.
ATGGGATGTGTTTTATTTTCTGACCAGCTCCTCTTGCTCAAAATTACCTGCCAAAAGCCTGAGCAGCATCCATCCAGAATAGGTACCCCAGCCTTCCCCTCCTGATGGTGGGAGAGCACGTCCATCAGCACTGTGGCACAACTTTGAGCTCTCTCTGGATGACCACCTGCAAATTTGGGTGCACCAGAGCTGTGGAGGGTGGAGGGCGTAGAGTAGTGAAGGAGGGCTACACATACTGCTGAGCAGATTCAAAGCTACGTGGAACACTTGACACAGACGAGTCTTGGACAGGCCTGTAGAGTTAGGGTCTGTATAGGGGTCTTTTCTGACCCATTTTCTGGTGAGTGAGTAGAAAAAATGCTTACAATCTACCATTATGCCCACTTCCATCCACCTGAGGGGATTAGGCAGTCCATCCCCCTGTCCAAGGCAGGATCAACAGCACTGTGGTCATTCCTGACACATACCTACATGGTGTGTCCTTAAAGATATCTGTGATGCAGGCTCCATAGTTTTCTAGGAAATCTACTACACTTCTGCATTTTCCTTAAAATTAGAAATGACTTTTCAGAATGCCTATCCTCAACAGCTTTCATTTCAGTTCAAGCCTGTGACTCCTTTCGTTGTTTCCACCAAAGACACAGAGAAAAAAGATTACTCCTTGCAGTAACCTTCAGGGACAGATTGTTACCATGTCTGTCACTTAGGGTACCTCCCTTTGAGGTGTCTGCTCACTGTGTGTATATATGTATATTATGTCTTTTAAGGCATGATCTCTGAAAAAGCATTCCACTTGAGGTGTATGTGCTGAAATCTACAGCAAGGGCTGTACAAAAGTTCCTTCCCAAATAAAACTATTATTTAGTGCTTAATTATTTGCTACCAATTTGAATAGATGCTGCAGTTAAACATGGTCCCACCCGATTCACAACATACGTGCCAGAGCAAGAGGAAAACAATTAGTCCTTCTGTTCTATTCACATCACATTTACTGTGGAGAAAAAGTTTCTTTCTTCATGCAGGAAGATTTTTAAAAGGGTTTCTTTTTCTTTCTAGCCATGCCAACATTCCTTTCACATTAGAAAACGTGAACAGATTTAAGCCCCCATTCAAAGCAGGGTTCATAGTACAAACATGCTACAGTTGTCAACACACAATGCACAAACACACGGGGGCAAAAATAGACCGGGTGGAGTGGCCGCTAGCCCGTATTGCTAAACTGCTTGTGGGAGGGGGGAATAAAACTATTTTTACAAACAGCCAGCCAAGCTCTTCGAAGTCTCAGAAAGTCTATATTTGGAGTAATTATATGACTATGTTACATCTTGGCTAATTATGGCAGTCATGTTAAATAATGAAATTATTCAGCCATTTCCCTTTGTGTGAGAAATGGCCCCAGATGGTCACCCTCATCCATTTCATACCAGTGTAGTGCAGCAATACCACTTATTAAGAGCATATGGGGAAATATTTTAAGTACAGTGTAACTAACTTTATACTGCAGTTCATTTTTAAAGAAATAAACAAACTGCAGTAATTCCTCAAATTTTTTATTCCACAAATGTTCTATAAAATTCTTGTTATATCCAGGCTCTTACAACATGATTTTAGAAGTTGGCAAAGGAAGTAAGTGTTATAAAAGCAAATCACTATTCTGTATGATTCATGACATAAAAAGTGGTAAAACTAGTGTTGTCTATAGGATTTAAGACATATACTCAATAATAAAAAAGTTCAATCTCTATAAAATACAATTTACCTCAGCACACTTTTGTTTCATCTGCTTGGATCCCACAGGTTAGTTTTATAACACAACCAAGGAGACAAGAGTTACTATTGAAATTCCACCTGTCCCCAGTGGTATGTACCCCAAAATGATGCCAAGTCTAGCGTGATGTCAAAATGAATTAACTCACACAAGAGCAGAATTAGCTTAACTGCAAGCATTTGATATTATCCAGACACTCTTAGAAAAGAGAGAAAAGCTAAACTGGGCTGAATTTTGATTGGGGAAAATATTATGCAAAACTGAGGTGCTAAGATTTCTGCTGAATATTCATTCTGAAAATTATTTCATTAGCCTTCTCATTTAGTGCTTATGTACACTGGGGCACTATGATTCAAAGGGATGACAGTCGTATATACACAAGGCTATCTTGTTGCATCCTAACTGAACAATACAATAAACTCCAAGCGCTTATGCATGTTGTTAGGGAGAATATTCATGGAACAGCTCCTGCAAGACTTACTTTCAAAGATGACAGAATAAAGCCAGAATCAGAAAGATGTATTGCAGTGCCAGTCCCAAGCTGGTTTTCTAAGACAACAAAAATCTTTTTTTCACTTGTTTGCAGGTGGCCATGCATATTAGTTTTTAGCTCTTTGAGTTTCTTTGTGTAGGCTGGTTTTTGCAGTGGTTCCGAAATAGGAGCCATTTGGAACAGAGTCCTGGGTTAGATTTTTCAAGATTCCTTAGATTTATACTTAAAAAGAGTAAGTTATCTACATGTAAACTGGCAGAAAGGGGATCTGAAACTGAGTGGCTTTCTTTTAAGAAACATTTGGAATTCAGTGTCTTTAAAAATGTTATTTTCTGTAAGTGGAAGTCTGTCTTCAAGATATGGCCCATGAAGTCTTCTACTGATTCAGGATGCCGGGCCCTTCTAACTGTCAGCATCCTCTTCTTGCCACAGCTGCTGCTCAGTGATGTTGGCTGGCAGTTGCCTCCAGTCCCCTTCTGAAAGGAGCTCAGGCTCTGCAGCCTTAGCAAGTCATCCCCTAAAGTCCCTGGGGGGTGAAACCAGCCTCCCCTGGGAAGATGTCACACTGTGTGGGTGAAGGGACACTGGAGGAAGAGATTGCAAGGGAAATGCAGGTGTAATTGGGGAAAATTGCTTTGTGTGAGAGAGAGATCTTGCAGAGGAAATGTCAAGAGCAGAGGTGGAAATACATCAGGATGAAATTGAAGGGAGTTATGAGGTACAGTAGAAAACTTGAACAGATTTTGAAGAGGATACAGCCTCTCTTTTACCTAATGGCAATCATTTGGCGATTGACAGAACAGCGAGAGTGTTAACCATTAGCACAAGTGCCTATACAGTGCACTGGTTTTTGTGGCAATGGTTCCTGATATTAGTGGAGAAATAGGTAACTAACTCATGGAAAGGCTGGAGATAACATGATGTATACAAGTCTTTTGCAAGACACAAAAGATTGTCACCACTGAATGATTTAATGGATGATTTTTGTAGGCTATTGTTTTGCATTCAATTGCAGAGTCATCCCTTTTAGCATCCACGAGGTTTATTAAGGTCACAGCTTCTTTCTGGTGTCATATTGCAATTGAATTGCTTAATGTACTAGTTAACATGCAGCTCATGAATAGGTATTTTTCCCTTGAAAGAGATATTTAGGTGAGGATACTAGGATACTCGATATTAACTTGGGCAGATTTATCAAGAGTATACAGGACAAAAAACAGAAGAAGAGAAAAAAAGAAAAGCTCCAGTATTCCCTGGCAGATAAATCTGTGATAGCTAAATGTATCTTATGGTTGTAGCAGCATTTTGCTAAACAACGTTTAGAGTTCCTTTAGTGCATAGTTGGCAGAACACTGTTGTTCCTTGAGACTGTAAAATTCATATGCCTAAATATTGGGAACATAATTAAAATTACTGCTTTATTAATAGGTGGTTTGCGAGCTATGTGATACTCCACTCCAGGAAAATTGGAAATAGTACTAACGAGCTGTACTTGATGAACTGAAACAAGGCCTAGAAATTCAATGTAAGTACAATCTGTTACAAAGTGGGGAAAGCATCTGTATGGATCAGAGTATAAGTATGGGAATATAGGGAATTTGAATTAAAGCTCAAAGAATCTTGATTTCTAAAAATACAAATAGTCTTGTATTTTTATATAATTTTCTTTGCCACATTATACATGAGATCACCCTTTAAAAGTTCTTAGGAAGGCACTGATGAGACTGAATTTTGAGGGGGACCTGTCTTTTAAGATGTAGCATTCCTAACACAATTCCATTACGCAGGCAGTAGAAGGTGCTCTTGCAACAGCAAACGGCGTTCCTTGATTGACTAGTTAGAGCTCAGAATCATCCTGCCCCTCATGTAGCCCAGCATCCTGTATTTCAAAAGCAATGGAGCCAAATGATTGCACAACCTAATGGTTTTTAATCAAGCAAGGCCAGTTTTACTTACATTGAAGTGTACAGAGAGCTATACTTTTCAAAGTTTCAGTTGATCTCTCGGGTATCTTCAGACAAAGATTTCTAAATTGTATAAATGTATCCTATTGTTACTAGGATTGCATTTGTGTTTATGTATGAAGAACGATGTGAGGGATTTGGCTGGGAGTACGGAAATAAAGGTCGGTATCATACATGTATTTCATGCAATACTAGTGTTGGCATAGCCCCTACGGTCTCAGTACATGAAAGGCAAGTTTTGTAGCATTACCTCACTATTGCCTGGGATAAGAAGTTATTGGATAATAGTTTTTCAAAGTCTCTTCCAGGTCTTAACCTTACCTAGATCTTTCCATAGGGCTTAACCACTGTCCCAGCCCTTCTTCTTAAGCACTACCCAATGTCCTGATAAGATCTGCCTCTAAAACACAAACAGTACTGGCTTTTCCGCCTTGCCTTGACTCTCCCAAAAGTTCAAGCCTTTCATAAATTCTTCAGCAGGATACTTTTGTGATGTGGGGACTTACCCTGTTGCTTTTGCTCACTTTCTCAAGTCCTCTATCTCCGACAGTTGGCTTGTCCCTCACCCCTGCAAGTTCTGACAATTAAGATGGTGCACAATATTTCTCTTAAATAGAGTACAAAAGCTAATTTCTACTATGTATATGGTTTTTCTATGTATCCATTAGGATAGATCAGTGTGAAGCAACTTTTACTGTTTCACAGTGTCAGCTGTTTGGAAATCTATGCTTGCAGTCTTCAAGAGCAGGAGCTATGTTTTTTTTAGTTAACGGTGATGGAGGAAAACTCAACCATTTTTTAGTTGTTTTAACACCCTATCTGGTAGTGGAGAATATGTTTGTATCCGAGCATTGCTGCAGTTCTACAAGAAGGCTGGTGCTTTCCAAGCCTTTTTATGTTCCTAGGTAAAATAAAGCGTGCAATTGTAGAAAAGAGCTTGCAACTGAACAGTTGTTGAAGGTTTCTGATTCCAATGGTTGGGATGTGAATCTCGGCATTCAGAGAATGAGGTTCATGGAAGAGAAACAGATAAGTAACACATGTTAAGTTATTCAGAACATTTAAAAAAAAAAAAAGTTAACATTTTCTTTAGACATTAATGGATGAATTTAACTTCATCCCTCCAAGATCTAAAACAACTTACAGCTGTTACTTTCTGGAGGAAGATGCCTCCACTATTTTAATTCTGACCATGCGCTGGAAATGCTGGTATATTTTCACTTGCATTTTAGTATCAGTATACCAATACTACTATCATTATTCTCTAAGTAAGTCTCTTTTGTGGACTTTTATAGTTCATGATGCTGCCCTGTGTGAAGAAAGCACAGTGCCTTTTTGCTAGGCTTCAGTCTGCCAGAAGGTTTTAGCGTTGTTTTGATATATATGAAACCCAAGCTAAAATTAAACCTCATCCTTCTAATTATGTAACAGTAAGTTAGAAGATGCTGGTAAATGCAATTTTATGGGCTTAGTAGGTAGTAAAAGGATCCTGATTATTAGGACCAAGGTGTATCAATTTGGGCAACTACATTTCTAGTCACCTACCTAGACAAATGCTGCCTCATTTTCAGGGGTGTTTGAGCATCCGTAATGAGGTGGAGCAGCAGGAGGTCAGTAAGAGTGAAAACCTGACCATTTTATGGTAAGCGCAGATTGCCTATGAAAACCTGCATTACATTTTTGGCCCAAGGTGCTTATTTGCATGCAATTAATTAGGAACAGTTTAGTTAAAAGATTATTTACATAACTTTTTAACTAACACCAACGTCTACCTGCAGAATGAAGCTAGCCTTTCCCATTAAATGGGTTTAAAAAGGTAGAATAATCTACCTACCATATTTTAATGATCTTGGATGAAGTCTCCTAAATTTATTGTAATACGAGTAAGTGCTGGTGAGATTACACTAACAATGTGATCCTTTATTGGCTTGTTATCTTGTTCTGTTGTAAACTAAGACACTTGAATGCTGTAGACTTGAAAATGGGCCATCAAAGAGAGTCACACAATTAGCAGTGCAGATGTGTCAAAGCAGTTTGGAAAAAATCTGAATGAGGAGCTGGGCAATAGGTAAATTTTATCGTGTGTACTGAAATCCCAGACTCTCCGAGCTGGTGGCCACTGCCAGCTGGAGCAGTGTCATACCAGGGACCTGCATCATATATGCTGAAGTACTGAATTTGGGCTGGCAATCTGTGGTAGGCCTTTGGTCTCTTACCCAGGCTGCATGTAACTGTTATTGCCTGTATTTCTACTTACTTACCTTGCTTGTTTTTGGTTTTGTCTCTTATTAAACATGAATGAAGTAATACAACTTACTTTTCTTGCAACTTCAAAGGAATCTTACAGCCTTGCAAAAGTGACAGAAGAGTTACTGCAGAAGCAAGTCTTGGTCTATTTTTTCCTGAAATTTAAAGCTACATATTCTTAGAATCGTAAAAATAATTTTAGCTGGCACTAAGTTACACTTTCTAAACTGATGCTCTTTCCCATTTGAGTAGCACCATCACAGAATCTATTTCAAGGTCCCCTATTTGATCAGGAATAATCTTGCCTTGCCTCAGCTGTCTTTACAGCTGAGATCAAAGTATTTTGGGTATCTTCTACAAATGTACCTCTTGATTAGTTACAAGTAGCAAGACATATCAAAATGATACATGCTTAAAGAAGCCCCAGACATTGCAGGTATTAATTAATACATAAGAACTTGTCAATGATATTTTAAAAGCAAAAAGGAAACTGATGTTTTGAAGTCAAGATTTCAAAAAAATAATCAGCAATTTTGGTGCTGCAGTTTCCACACATTATCAACTAGAGACAGTTTAAATACAGAATATTTTCAGGAATTGTCTAATAAACACTGTTGAAAGTGCCACAGTTTGTCCACTCAAAACTAATGTAATCTTAAAAGCTGATTTCAGTAATGGAATCATATCTAGATATAGTGAGAAAGCTTCAATACACTTCTAAAATCCTTTTCTTTATGATTTTATGAGGGATTTAATTTTAAATAATAAATGTTACTATCTACAATTAAATGAATAATATCAACTTGGCTTTTTGTATTGACACTATTTCATTTAAAAGGGGATCTTTTCTGGGCAATGAAAAAAGTATCCTGAGGGGTACTGCAGGGCAAAACATTCAAGGCATACTTCCTTTTTATGCTGGGGAACTTGGAACAGTAATTCTAAGCATACAAAGTACTTCCATTTCCTTAAGCACTCACACAGTCTTCATTAATATAGTACTTGACCTCTCACAGTCTGTGGCGTGTAGGAGTTATCCATGTGCTGGTAAGGCAGGGAAAGACCACTGCCCAGTGAGACCAGTCGGGAAATTCAGGCCCAAAGAGGTGATCGGCCTTAGCTCAGGTTGCTGAAGACATCTGTGACAGAGCAGGGAACCGAAATCACTTCAGATCACAGATCAACACATAGTTAGGGAGATGTGGTTACTTTCTAAATTCACTTAAGTTTGTCTCATGTTTTCAGCTTCCTGTGCGCTCCTACTACATACCTCTCACATAACAAAAGCAAACATCAGAAGAAAATATCAAAGCCGTACTTCCATATGAAAGACTATTTTAGCAATGGAGAAAATTTTACCTACCTTCTTATGGTTGTAAAACAATTGACATCCTACTTAGGAATAAAGTAAAAAACCTACCCCAAACCTGTGAGAATATATACTGAAAAGCTTAGTCCATAAGGTGAGTACTTTGAAATGTTCTAGTGCAGAATGTGCAAGTCACTGCCAATTGCAAATGCAGCATCGGTTACATTTAAAAAGTAATCTATCCTGACTTTTACAGGATAGATTTTCATCTTACATTATAGATACAAGATGAAACTAAGCATTTGCTAAACAACTTTGAGCTAAACTCATCCATTGCTAGCAAACAGGAAATAATCAGATTTTCTTCAATTATATAGTTTTAGGAAGCACTGCCAGCTGTGCTGTCAAAGCACTGAATAGTGCCATGCTAGAAGCCATGTAATTAATTGCACAAAAAAAAATCAGATTATAGCTTGTTAAAACCATTACTTTTTCACACCTGAGATTATTGCTCTTTGAATTAACAGGAAGAATAGGAAAGGCTGGTTTCAAGCACTGCTTTAAATCCTATGTTTGCAGCAGTATTTTATTATAAACACTGAAAATTCAGGTCATCTAAATTAAATAGGATTCTCTGTTAGGATATTCAAAACAATTCATTAAAAGAGCATCCAACATTTTAGCTCATCAGTGCTGATCCACCTAATTTTCTGTCCCAGGATCCTTAGTCTAAGGCCTGTTCTCTATCCTTTTATTTGTAGCTTTTGTCTCCTATAACCAGTTTACACAAGGATCCAAACAGTCTGTTCCCTTTGTTGATAGTGATGTATTACAATGTCAGTTCTCCATATAATAAATGTTCACTTTGAACACTGCCTGAGAGCTGTAACAAGCAAATGCGTTGAAATACATAACTTTACTGTGGAGATGCTTTTGCAGTAATCCAATTCTATCTCCCATAAGCTGCAAGGAAGTTGAACAAAGCACCAGCTCCGTTGTCAATTTGGTGTGGCAACAAAAATGTCTTTTTGGGATTGTAAAAGAACCCTGCAATGTTGGAAAAGGCATGGATCCATCGCCAAAGCTAAGGAGAAGGCCACTGACATGGCAGTTAAACATGAGAAAGAGGCTTTCAAAAAACCTGACTGTTTAACATGCCTTGGGAGAAAAAATTGCCAGCCAAACAGCATGCCCATTCCGGTTTGCGAGGAGCTGAGAGCATCCACTTCTTTCATGCTTTCATCCCCATCCAGTGCTGCTGTGTTTATTGCCATCCACACAAAGCCACTTGCAGATGAATCAACGGAGATGGCAGTGGCTTTGGGGTCCAGTTGTACTTTGCGGTTTTGAGGGAGGAAGGAAGAGCGAGTCTGTTTGCATTTATGTTCTAAATGTGATTATTTACAGCCCACTGCAGTTGTGCTCATTAATGATGGTATGCATTACAGATTGAAATCTGTGCCAACAAGCTTCCATAAAAATTTTTTAATAAAAAGAAGAGAAAAGGAAATTTAGAATTGCATGACCACATGTCTAGTCAGTTGTTTCTTAACTGAAGCAAAGATTGGTGCTTTGCAAGGCACAGAATTCCAGATTCAACAGGTATTTCCCTAAATGAACTACCCTGTTCTTCTGCACAATATACAGACATTATCCCTTTAATAGCTTTTGGCCTTTGGGATGGCACAGTAACCCACACATCCTCAAACGGTACCACCAGACATCCTCAGGTGCTTTGTTTGGCAGGACATTTGAAGAGAGAAAACATGACAGCTAAAATGATAAATTCACTAGGAGAATCATTCCTGTCTCCTAAAAGACAACCCCACTTGTTACAGGCATAGTCACTGCACTAACATCTTCTAGTGGTTGAAGTTATGTTCATGCTTAAAGTAGCTTGAGCTTATGCAAATGATGCACTGCAATATGAACAGGGCTTTGGCCTCTGCTGCTTTAAAGACAGGACTGGTAGGGACCAGTGCATCCCCACGTATACAGCACAGTTTCCATTTGCTTTTTTCCATGCGTATTCTCTGCACAATTCACTCCTTAAATGGATCTCTCATTCCACCAGCCATCTCGCGCCCCACAACAGATACCCCGTCAGAGGACAGATCATCACGAAGGGAAAATAGCCAGTGTGGTTTTTTTCTTAGATGGATTTTTGGCAAACGGGCAGACAGTTTAGAGCATAGATGTTGTGAAATGCAGTTACCAAGTCACAAGGCATTTTCCTTTTCCTGATCAGCTTGCTCCTTTCAACCCTGTCTGATACAGAGGTTGCGGTGCAGCTACCTCATGATGCCTGTCCCCTCTAGAGCCATGCCATGTTGCAGCTGATATGTTTTGCTTGTGCTTCCAGCATCCTCCTCCTGTTTTTGAAAATTACTTTCATCATCCTGGTATCTGGGTGACCAGTGTAGTTCTGGTGCTTTGAGTCTGCAGCCTGTTCTAGCACCAGCACAAGGGAGGAGAGGGAGCACCAGACAGAGAAGTTTAAGGAAGATTCATCGGCCTTTGCAAACCAGGCACAATGTTTTTTGTGAACAGACATAACTATTAGCACTGGTCAGAGGCAGGCAAGAGGCAGGAGAATGCAGGCATTGTGTAAGCACCACACACACTTATGTCACAGTCGGATCCTGATCTCCAACACCCCCTTTGACCTCATGTTCAACTTTCTTTTGAGTACAACCTGCCAGTCATGTTCCACTGGGCAGTGTGTTTGCAGTGTGCAGGGTGACTTCTGAGGACATTGACGACATAATTAAGATATCTCAAAAACTGGGCAAGCTTTAAACCTTCACATCTGGAAGCACTAGATGTATGCTTGAAAGTCCTCTGATGTCTTGCAGAAATCCATATTCGCTGTATCCTGTCTCAGTTTTCCAAATCTTGCTTTAAAGGGAACAGAAGAGGAGGAAGTTTATTTTGCGCTGAACATGGGGTATGAGTCTAGTTCAGGACTTTGTAATTAGTTAGCTTATTTCACAGAATGCTGCATGTGGTGTGCCGCAAGTGATTGCAAAATGAGTAATAAATTAACCTGTAAAAAATGTGAAACTTTGGCTCATGACAGATTTCCAAACAAAAGTGCTGGACGTTGGATGTTATTTTGATTTTTAACACCTGCAAGCACATGGAGATTTATTTCTCCACCACACTCCTAGCCTGAAGACACAGATGTATTTTGCTCATATTGCAGACAGGCTTATCTGGAGTTTAGGGTTTAACTTCTGATTAAGCTTTCAGGTGCTAATGCAACAACAACGATTATTTTAAGATGGATGGTTGTACCTATTCCAGTTAGGCTGTGCTGCTTCAGCAAATTTTTAATTCTCATGTATGCATTTCTTTTGTAGCTTATCTTGGCATTACAAGAAACATTCTTTATGAATCCCTTGAAATCCCAGCAGTCTTCTCCTATATACATCTTTTACATACATTCTTATAGGAAAGAGTTTCTGACAGGCTGTAAGAAGTCTGGTAATATTATCTCTGACCTGGACATTAAAGGTTGTGCAAGTGAGCTGTGAGAAGCTTTTCCTTATTTTCCTATTCCTTTTTACCCAAGCAATTGGCTCAATCAGCTTACAGAAAGCATCATGGAACTACCACATATAACATCTGAATTTAGGACTCCCATGATATTGGACAGAGAGTGAATTAGTGAATTGACCTCACTACAATAATACAGTAGATTTTTGTTTGTAATATATTGAGACATGCTTTTTGTTTTAGTATATTTTTGTTCTCCTTTTGCATTCAAACTGTTCCCAGCAATTAGAGGAGAACATTGTAAATTCTCTTCTGATTTATGGAACCTTAAAGAATTTTCTTCAGTGGAACTTACCCTGCTGGTTGTATGGTCAACACATGTTAAACACTTGCTCTGTAAAAGTACTGCTAAGCTCATTAAACTCAGAAGAAAACCCCAAGAATTTAAAAGAAGCTAAAGTAGTAATCGAAGTTTAAAATAAATTTAGTGGTTTTCTTTGTCTTAAAAATGTGGTGTTAAAACAGAATGGATGACTTAAAAACATCTGATTTTTGGTAGATTATGCTTCAGTTTTTTAAAGCCAAAATTGTAGTTATCATAAATGAAAATCTATAATGCACACACACATTTAACTAAATATGATAAAGCCTACAGAATCACACTGTGATGGATGTGCAGATACACATGGATGGACAGAGGAACCCAGCGCTGCCACGCCATGTCTTTGTATATGCAGGCACTCAAAAGAGTGCTTGCTTTTTAGGGGCCATTTGAGAAATATAAGTTGCAGCCTTCAGGTGCTCACTCTGTGGCCTCAGGGATGATAAATTGGTGATATTTTGGTCATCCTGTGAAACAAAGTCAGCAGAGATACTGGGACTGCTGCCATGTAAACATCAACATGTAATCTGTAATAAATTAGCAGTAACTTTCATAGGAGAGACAAAAATGCCCCCCCCCCCCCCCCCCCCCCCCCCAAAGCCTTTGAAATCACATGAAATACATGACCACTGTACAGATAGTTAGGTTTATTTGGTTAGGTTTGATACATATTTCTAGGTCCCAAATCAGTGCATATTTAATAGCAGCTATAACTTCTGGTAGCTCTCAGTTGTTTATGGGAAAGAATTTGATAGTGTTACTCTAGTTCTTGGGGGCACATGTGCTTACATCCACACCTTCCCCTCGTGCCTTTGATGCTACGCAGTGGTTTTGGAAGATGCCACGTTGGCTGAATAAGCAGTGAGTGCTGTGCCAGGACATGCTTAGGATTTGGCTACTGGTGGGCAGCAGTGTAGGTACAAGTGCCTACCTCTAGTTACAGTGAGGTTTTCTTTCCCAGGGGTCTCTGTCAGTACCATGAATCTTAAATAGTACCACAGTTAGGCAAACTCAGCCCATGATAAGGATGCAGGCAATTCTGGGTGTTCACCTCAACTCAGATGGCTCCATTTGAATTTTGAAAATGCAAACAGCTGCCTCGTGCATTATAGTTCTCATCTGCAAAATGGAGGTAACACTGTCTTCTCTTGCCCACTCCAAAGTGGATGCTGAAATAATGTTTTTTATCTTTGCTCTATTGCTAGGATTTGTGCTTGTTATTTTAATTACTGTATGTAGTTTAAGTAGGGACTTTCCCCTCTATGATCAGGCCTTCTATTATTTTTTTAAAAAAACAGTTTATTTTCTTGTCTTAAATTTTGTTTAAAAATGACGTTCGGATTTGTTAACAGTTGATTGCTTATCTTGGAAAACAAGTTTCAAGAAGACATCCAAATAAAATGTTTTTGTGCAACTCTTTAGACTGCAGATACAAGTGAGTGACCTGTAGCCTTTAATTAATAGACACAATTCACTACTTATTGAATTGCGAATTTAATTGTCAGTGCTGTAAGAATTCCGGAAATAACTGAAGATTTAAATTCCTACAAAAATATGTTACCAAGTTGTGCTGCCTCAAATCTGCAAAAAGAATGCTTTTGTTTATACAGCCCTTAGAGTGATTCATCCACATATTTCTAAATACAGCTGATCTGGGTTTTTGCTAAGGGAAGAGGTTCTCTTCAGACCTTGATAAAGGCTAAACCACATCCATCTCCATGCAGATGCACAGGAAACAAATTACAGTCTCCTGGAGCATGTAGAGAAGAACAACTGAAGCTGTTTGTTTCAGGTGGAGTGTGAACTTACCTCCACGACCAGATACTGGGGTGGCCAGACAACAGAGAGCTGGCCTTGTTCTAAGAGTTTTATACCTTATTAGAGGGCTTATACCTCAGTGTACACTTCAGCCAGGCAAACTGAAAAGTCAGAAGAAAACGTCATTTGGGTTGCACTGAATACAAAGTTCTTTGATTTGTTTTCCAACCTGAAAAATCTCTGAAAGATTTTTGTGGAAAATTCAGCAGAACTGGGACAATGTGTTCCTGCCTGGACCACGTCTAATGGGAACGAAGGAAACACAGGAGCCAGCCTGCAGAACTTGTGGAGATGGGCTTGGTGGCAGTGCTAGTGCCATCTCCCTTTCATCCAGGCATCTGATAACCAGGGTGCATGTAGGGTTGACCTGCCTCTCTGCCTCATGGCGTTTGAACTTACCTCCTCTGCAAGAAGTACCGTGGAGAGACTTGACTTAGACCATGCTGCTTGGGAAATGAGTTCCCTAGTTAACAAAGCTCAGCCATCTCACAGTCCTTTTAAGTCATTATTACCTCACTAATGGGGGCCTCAGCATCAATGGTTCCAATCTGTGGGTCTACTCCTCCTGTGCTGCTTGGCTTGCTGATGTCTGCAGTCCCACACACCTACCCTGTTCTTTGGACTGCCCTACCCTTTCTTCTGATTTCACTCCCTCTCTCCCTGCCTCTGAGTACTGAGGTTCCCCTTCTACTTTGTTTAATCCTTGGCCTCCTTTGCTTTTGTCACCCCATCAAAACAAGGGAATGACAACCGGTGAACAGCAGATCATAAAGTCACAACAGAAATTACACAGACTGGGATTTTCCAGCATGAAGTGCTTCACCACCATACATTCAAACTCATCTAAGACCTTTGCTGTTTTTTTTTTTCCAGCTCTGTAATCTGGGAAAGATTGCACTTGCATTTGCGTTTTTCAGTTACTCCTTGTCCTGTTGTCAGAGAACTGCCTGTTGTCTCGTTATTTGCATACTGCTGTTCTCCCTGTTTCTACCTACACGTTGCACTGCATTCATTCCAACGCTGTGATAACAGAGCTGCCCATTTGCTGCGCTGAGGTGGAGTGGGCCACTTCACCTGACAAAGTACAGTAGGGATGTGGTGAGAGTACAGAGCTCTTAAGACATACTGAACATGCACCACAGAAGCCTGAAACAGTGTTTTGCTCTTGTAGTTGCCCTGTGTAGGTACTGCAGCTCCCCACACCCAGTACCATAATGCAAGATTCGGCACAAAGAAGCACGGATGGTTTCAGGATTGATTAGTGAAACAATCTGAAACCAGTAGCTGCACAGGCAGGAATTTGTGCAGGGATACAAGAAAGCAGCGTATATTCCGTATTTCTTATGAAAAAGGCAAAAAGTCCAAATCAACTAAATAAGCTCCCTAACGCACTTCCTGTTATTCATAAAAGTTCTAAGACAACAAGTTGCAAAATTAAGCACCTGATTTAGGAAGTGCCAGTCATAAGATTTTCTGGCCAACCTCAATGCCTCTGAATTATGATTCAGTTCTGCAAGTATTCTGGCCCACATCTCATTAACAGTGCATGACTTATATGTACAAAAGAAGAGGATTTGGTTTTGCGAATGAGACGTTCATCTGATGTAGATTGAATAAAGACCATGCGATGGTATCCTACAAGGGTATTAGTGTCTTAGACTTTGTCTGCAGTTTATTACGATATCTCCTGCTGAAGAGAAGTTTTATTGCCCATCCCAACCTAGGTATTGCACAGAAGATCCAGGTCAGCAAACACATACCAACCACATGCAAAAGCCTTTTTTCTGAATTAGAGCCCCAGCAAATGATGCTGACCACAGTATCTTTTCTTCAAAAAAAAAAAACTTCTGATGATGATTTTGATTTGGAGAGGTTTCAGTTTCACATTAAATAAAAGACATCTATAAACTTTGATTACTCTTTCCATACACCATTGCCAATGTTCATTTTTAGTATCTTTTCACAGCCCCTTTTCCATTGCATTTAAGCTGCACATTTTTAAGGCAAAGCCTACTATCCTAAATACTCCCTTGGCAGCTGCGGCTAGCAGCTCTCATAGAACAGAGGTACCCAGCACTGCACTTGGAAAATGTGTTTTTACTCATCTACTGATGATGTGTAAAAAGTGATGTGGCAGGTCTTGAAGGCCTCAAGCTGCCAGTCAATGGAAGCAGGCATATGTACCAGTAATTGTTTAGATATCCAATTATGTTTGCTACCAAATGGGTGAAGGGTTTTATCAAAGTGTCCTATCTAATAGAAAGCAAAATAGATTACATGCCAGGATCAGCAGGTGGTTGAAATGTATCATGTTGTTCCCGTGAAACTGTCTCTTACTGGTGTCTGATGTTTCATTGTGAATAATCATATGAAAGATTTTAGTACCATTCCTCACTATCTGCTTCTGATTTCATGGAGTTTTATTAAATTCAGATCAGCAAGGTAGGGTAGCAATGAGGAATTTGAACCTTGTGCTCACCTGTGCCAGACATTGCAACCAGACAGAGGTGGTTTGCACCACTAGCTGCAGAAGGGTGTTTTATTTTTCCAGAACAGTAGTGGTTGTCATGGCAGTAGCAATACCGTCAAGCCAAAGATGAAGCTTTTTCAGTTTTTCTGCCTCTGAGAGAGCCTAAAGAGGCTGGAGAAGAGTATGGGAATAGAGCTTACACATATGGTACTTCTACCTAATATTTTCCCAGCCTCCAGCTTTCTGAATCATATAAGGTTTCTGTATAATTCAGAAAACCTTTAACCTGTGCATTTTCTGTATTTGCCCATTGGTTCATGTAAAATTTTAGCATCCACAGCATGTGCATCCTGTGGGAAGCAGATCTACAGCATGACAAAACACATCCATTGGTTTGCTCAGAACTTGGATCCTATGAGGTTCATTTAATGCCTTATAGTTCTTATACTGCAAAAGAAAGCAACACCTCCGTGTCATACCATGGTTTCATAGACCTCTATCATATTTACTTTCAGATGTGTCTTTTCCAGACTGAAGAGGCCCAGGTAACTATCATTTGTGCATGTACTGTTGGCTGCAGAAACTGGCATCCCTACCCTTTGCAAACTCACTAAGACTTGGTTGTCCCTAGGCTGCAGGAGAGATCTCTTACTTTCATTCACAAAACACTGTATTTAGCAGTTGTGTTGGTAGGTCTCTGTGCCTCTGAGTCGTCTGGAGCTCCTGGATCCAGCCCCAGTGCTGGAAGCAAAGAATAAAACCATCTACACTTAATTTTTTGTAGGTCGCTCAAGCAGGCATAAATTATTCAGAGCTGGAATTTGTCCAGCACAGCAGACTTTAACAGCGCTCATCTCACAAAAAAATGTACCATAGGAATTTTTACTGCTCTCAAGGACTCAAAAACCTGCGACTTCAGTATCCCACCTAGCAGCATGGTGCTTCCTAGGAGCAAGCTGAGACACTGGATCAGACCTGGTGAATCACCAACACCCAGGAACATCCTGAGGACTCCGAAGCTAAATGTCGACTGTGTTTGACCCTGCATAGTTTGTACAAGATGAAATCCTGATTTCGCATAGCTAGAGCAGATCAGTAACATTCTTCATTAGTTTGCTGGCGCCTCCTCAAATTTGGAATTGTGCCCAGATGTATTGAGTCCCCAGAACTATTTGTTCAAACTGGCAGAGGTTTTGTCTTTTTTAACCATTAATCACTAAGTTGTGCAAGTAAAGAGTGGGAGACAGAGCGAGAGCAGTGTATAGCCACAGACATAATAAACTGTTTACCAAGAATATTAAATGAAGTCACATGTATAATTCACTGGTTATTTATCTGTAGTACACACCAGCTATGAGCAGACTGAAGTACATTTGCTGACAAGATTTGTGTGCCATCAGGAAAACATTTTATAGAGCTACCACAATAGTCCAGATATTACACTAAGAATAACAATAACAGGGCTAACATAGTACCTGAAGAACTCCTCTCAGTCAGAGGACGGTTTTAGGTGCGTGGATGGAAAAGATAACAAATATGCCTCATCAGGAAAAATGTGAAAGCCAATTAAAATATTTTTCCTTTGCAAAGAGTGTGATTTGGCAGTTAATTTTGTAAATGTTCTTTAACTCAAACAAAAATGTTTTCCCTTAAAAACCCCCATTATTCTTTTTCTCTTTGGTTGCATAAGACAAGCCTGAGACAACCATTTTATTGCTGAAGTCTGTTTAAATATATCTTGTGACTAATTGAGCTTTGATTAAAGTACAATAAAACATTATGTGTCTATAGGCTGAATCTGATGGTTACTTTTCCTTGTTCTCAAAAGATAGATGGCTTTTGAGCCTATACGGCCCAATATTTCAGGGTTCTTTAGTCTAAGGAACTACTAGTACTGTAAGTACTTGCAGCAGTACTTACAATTTGTGGTTACTTGCAGTGCGTAGCAATTTGTGGTTACTCACAGAAGAAAACCACCACATAATGTACCATATTGCTGTGCTACCTTTATTAAAAAATATCATGACTTGATTAGCTTGTAGAAACAGCAGATCTTTACTCTTGGGATGGGAGCTGGGAACTCCATGTCTCCAAGACTGTTTATGAAGTATTCAAAATGTCTCTTGCTCTAAGCATCTTCTGTAAAATCCTGGGACTAAGCCCCTAACTTAATGTGGATGGCAATTTATATCCTGCTTGGAATTACGATAAGCTGAAGAGTCTGCATTCATTGAGCATAAAGAAAAAAGGATATAAATATCGTCAACATACTTTGTATGTTAACACAAATAAATACTGATTTCTTCCATCCTTCCCCTGCCCTCACTGACATAAAACTGAAGTGCCCCTAATGGAGGAGCTGGCCTCAGCGTCAATACAGAGTGGGGGGTAATGCTTGTGCTTTCTCCTATCATTTTTATACATTTTTTTTAACACTCTGTCTTATTTTTCTGACTTTCTTATGGGCCTGCTGTTGTGCCAGTAGGAAGACTGTACATGACCCATTCAAATGCAGTTGTCACCACTTCTGACCACGGTTGCTATCGATGTGCACTGGGTTTTCAGATGTGTTGCTGTCCTAAAAGCTCAGCCATGCAGAAAAAAACCTGTGGCCCAAAACCTGCAGCTGTGAAAGTGTGAATTTATCCCCTAGCATTGAAAGGACAAATTAAAAATTTACATGTGCAATCTGAATTTTTTTTCCTCCTCCAGAAAAAAAAAAAAGAGTACAAAATAGATGCTGAAAGGCCTTCTACACTACTGAGGTCATACTCTGAACAATGGCACAGAAAATATGGTGTGATATAGTTTCACATCTATGTAACAGCAGCTTTTATGGAATTTTGTTGAGTTTATAAGACATATTTGTCCACCTGCCAGATCTGCAGGCTTCTGGTCTTCTTGAAATCCAAGCTGCATTCTCCTTGACTTCTTCATTGTCACCATAACTTTCCACCAGCCAAACCGTGCCTTGCATTGTATTTATGCAAGCACACGCTCTTCAGATTCTGTTTCTAGTTAATCTTTTTCATTCTCTGTCTCCCAGACGCTGTCTGGAGAGACAGGATTATGGCCTTGGATTTGGAACATATTGATATGTGATGCAGAAAACTGTTAATTCGTGATGCAGAACAGTAAAACATATCAATCTATGATGCAGAGCAGAGTCTTACTCATTCTTCCTTAATGGATGTGGCTTTGCAGTACTTAGAAGGGGTAGAAATAAGAATAAATACCTACTTCAGAGAGTTTATGACTCTTAATATCAGCAGAAATATATTAATTTTACAGATCTGTGTTCCAGAGCAGGAACCGACTCTTATTATGGGCTAGAGTTGACATCATGTATAATTTAGAGGCTAAGGCAGGGTGGTCCATAGGATGGGTAGCAGAGGACTCAAGAAGGTCCAAGCCTCTCCTTTGCTGTAATTTCACTTAAGCAAGTCACTTGAACTCCTTGTGATTCACTTCCCTGCTTCTCAGAAATGTTATGAAAACAAACAAGCAATATTTGGGGTAAACATGTCTTAAATGGATTGCGATGACTAGGCTTGTTAATCTTGTTATATGCCTATATAATGCCAAATAATCTTTATTCTATTGTATTTTCCAGAAGGACCTGTTAAAAGCATGACGATGATCAGGCACAAATTGCAAAATTCATTAATACAGTGTTTTGAAGTTGTTCGTACTGAAAATGTTTTCTTCCAGCCAGCAGGTTAGTCTATGTGGGTATTGTGAATATTCCTTAAGCTGCAGGATGTTGCTTCTCAAAGCCCAGATTATTTTGGGACCATGTGTGCAGTAAGTTATGCTTGGTAGTTCATTGCCATTAAACCTTCTGCCAAAATTTGCAGAAGGTTTTTAGCACATGTGAAGACAGATCCTGTGGCTCCTCCTTGAGGGACACAAGTTCTCCTTAGTGGCACAAACAGAGCAGTCTGCCAGAAAAATGGGTATGGGATGCGCTTACACCTTGCTGACGGTCCCCTACACTTTGCGCTCCCTGTGTTTGAACACAGTGAATGTGACATAGTCCTAGTCCTCGTTGAGCAGCAATCTGAAATGCAACTAACATTTCTGTAGGCTTAGTTTACTTGAGGTTATCCCTTGAAGGACTGTGGTGAGGAGCAAAGAGCAGTGTGAAGCCTGTGGCATGTACTGAGGTATCACTATGAAACATTAATGCAATCTCCCTTTTCCCTGCCTTGCAGCCTGATGTTTTTGCTGATGAATGGACAGATCTCAGATCTTCCAGGAATAAAAAAAATTAAAAATTAAAAAAAAAAAGAAGAAGAAAACCCAGCATGAATCAAAAGGAGAAGAAAACCCAGCATGAATCAGACATAACTCCACCAGTAAAAAAGTACCAAATAACGCCTAAAGAATAACATTTCACACAACTTGAACACCTATATACATTTCTCAGATAGGACCCCACCCCCCCAACATCCCCTTTGCTGCTCTAGAAATTTCAGCAAATGGCCCACACTAACCCACACCCATGTATAATCCCAAGATGACTCTGCTGGCTGTAAGGTGGTAGGGGTGTTTCAGGGCCACCAGAGATGAAGCTTCAGGCCTTCATCACCACAGGGTCCAGAAAGATTTCAGCAGCACAGTGAGAGCTGAAAGGCTGTCGGCAGCTTAGCTTAACAGCTTCCAGAGTGCGATGGCTTCAGTTTCCATCCAGTGGTACATGCTACTGACTGAAGGCTTCACATCCCTGCCCTCAACTGTTCAGCTACCATTTCCCAGAGCTGGTTCCCAACCAGTGCTGTCATGTTGACTAATACTATATTAGTCTCTGGCACTCTCCAGAGAGTCTTTAAGTCTCATTTACTGTGTTATACATGGACAAATTCTTTCAGATAGGAACCATCACTTGTGCGACATCTACCCCTGCAGTGTCTTGATCCGTGGCTGAATTTCCTGGTCACCGTGCTAAGGTGAAAAACAGCTCACCCATTTTTCATCTGTTCCTTTCAGAGATCAGCTCTGCTTTCATCAGGGAGGAGACCCTGCAAAGATCCTTGCCCTTCATGTTACTTCCTCATATGCTTTCACATATTTTCATCTACTGAACCTGTCCTATGTCTATCTCATCGCCTGCATGCCTTGTTCTTAATGCTTCTAACCCTCCTTGAGAGAACACATCCAGAATTTGACACGTGCCTCTTCGCCCGTGCTTTCACAGAATCACGGAAAAGCTGAGATTGGAAGGGACCACTTGACGTCATCTTTCCTTCTCTGAAAGTGGGACCTTAGGTTTGGTTATCCAGGGCCCTGTCAAGCCAAATCTGGAGTATTCCCAGTGAAGGAGATTCCACCACTTTTCTGAGCAACCATTTCTAATACTGAATTGTTCTCACAGAGAATATTATTTCCTTATATCTAGGTGGCATTTCTCCTCGTCGCTTGTGCCCATTGCCTCTTGTCCTGTTGCTGTGCATCCCTGTGAAGGCAATACTTCTCTGTACCTCTATCTACCTCTCTAAAACTACCTTTTGGTATTAGAAGACTGTGATTAGATTTCCCATGGACCTTCTTTGGCTGAAAAACTCAGCTCCTCCAACCTTTCCTTCCACATCAAGTTCTCTAGCACTCTAATCACCGGTGATTATCATCCACCAGGCTGTCTCCGATTTTTCAATGTCTCTTTTGAGCAGAGAGAAAGCAAAACTGGGTGAAATAGTCCTGGTGTGGCCTGACAAGTGCCAAGTAGAGAGGAATAATCACATCTTTTGGTTTGCTGGCTGTACTCTTGTTGATGCAGCCCAGGACACAGTCTGCCACCTTTGCTGCCAGGCAGGCTGCTGGCCCATGCTCAGCTTGCCGTCTGCCCAGACCCCCAGGGCCTTTTCAGCAGAGCTGCTCCCCAGCCAGCCGGTCCCCAGCCTGTACTGCTGCTTGGGATTGTTCCATCCCAGCTGCAGGACTCTACATTTGTCTTCATTAAACCTCAAACATTTACTGTTTTAACCTCATAATAAACAGCAATCTTGTTGGCTCAGTCTTCCAGCCTGTTGAGGTCTCTCTGTGTGGTGGCTCATCTCCTTCCAGCATATCTCTTTTCCCAATTTGGTGTCATCCACAAACTTGGTGTGGGCATTCAGTCCCATTATTCAGACCATTGAAAAATATGTTGAATAGTATTGGACCTCACATCAACCCCTGAGGAATGCCATTTGTGACTGGCTGTTGGTTTGATTTTGAGCTGTTAATTAACCATCACATTTTGAGCTTTTAGCTGGGTTTTCACCCATCTCGGTTTGACCTATTTTTTGGATTTCAAGAGAGGATAATGGTGTCAGTGCAGATCTATGGGCTGCAGAGTCCATCAGACAAGGCAGATTGAACTTTCATGTTGGAAAAGGTGACTCTGAAAAACAGTGAATTTAGGGGGGACACATTGAAGTGCTAAGAAAGAGGAACAAAAGCTGAATCAAGAAGATGGAGGGAGGGGGAGCAGTCCTGAAAGTAGGAGTTGGAAGCAGTATGCAGTTCTGGTGTTGAAAAAGGACAAAAGTTGGCAACAGAGAGGAAAAGCTTTGCAGGTGTGAAGAGCTGGGTGGCTGTAAGTGGCTGAATTCCTTCGTAACAGAGAGAGGCCTCTGAGAGACAGCAAACAGAAGGAAAGCAGTGAGCAGATGAGAGTACAAAAGTGAAGGAAAGAGTGTGAGAAGACTAGGGAAAGGAAGGAAAATGAACATTGAAGAGAGAAATGAAGGGGCTCACTGTGTGAAACTGAAAGTGACGGGGCAGTACTGAGAGTCACCAAATGAAGAGGACTAATGAAATGGAAAAAATAGTACACCCAAGCTGTAAACCTATGGTGTCATTTGAGTATTCTACTGCTCTATCAGGCTAATTCTTGATTGGTTCAAAATTGTCATATAAACCCACATAACTCCCCTGATTTGTTCTAAGAAAAGTTAGAAGTTTGCATTTCTTTTCTTGGTATTCTGAAGATTTTATTTTGGCACCCACCTTTGTCATGTTCCAATGCCAAATGGAGCAGCTTGCCATGTAAATGCACTCATTTATCATCAAAACCTCTTTTAGAGCCCCCTGTATTTCTGATACTGTAATGAATGCTAAAATTTTCAGCTGGAGCCCACAGTACTGTTGGTATAAAACATAACAGGGTGTGATCATAGATTTTTGGCTTAATCTAGCTCTCACTGAAATTATTGGAAGATTTGTCATTGACGTCAATGGGAAGAGAATTGGACCCATGATAGGAACTACAGCAGTAATAACAATGCATTTGACTTATATAGCCCTCTCTCTGCTTGCCAGAGGCCTTTGGGCACTGCATGTAAATGAATACAAAACAATAAAAGAGATTAAAATGTCTCTGATTCCTGCAGCATTAGAACAGACAAACAGTGAAAATCAAAGTATGCCTATATATGGGCCACTTCTTATGCAATGGTTCTAACTGTGTCATCACACAGTTTATGGCAGGTCATCACGTACTTGGTCTCCGCAGAGCTGTTGTGGATTGATCCATGAAACCACCGCCTGCTTAGAATTTTCTTAGCATGCAAATAAGCAAAAAAATGGATATTGATAAAAGAGAATATTTTTAGGCTTGCAAATCAGCCAGAATCGGTCAAATTCTTGGCCCCAGCCGTGTGCTGCTGAGTAGTGTCAGATGCTCACACATACACAAATTGACATTTACAAGGCGCACCATGCCTAGTGCCAAGTTCAGAAATAAATTGCCTCTTTTGATAGGTTCACCAGAGCCTCCTAAGTACACCAGAGCCTCCTAAGATTCATTTATTGTTTGCTACTGGAGGGACTGGAATGCTCCTGGACACAGAATGAAAATCCATTCAGCACAGCATAAGGGAAACTACATAAACTGAAGTATAATAACTGTGAAGCTGCAGTTTCATAGGGTAAAGTATTCGGCATGCTGCATGTGGAGGATTAGGTGCTTGGCTGTTATTAACGGCAATGTGGGCTGCGTAATTAACTCCACGTGTATGCTGCTGAAAACCTACTCCAATAAATACCAATGACGCTTACCTGGGGAACATAAAGGAGGCTGGGTCTGACCCCCAGAGCTTTGCTTGTAAAGGATACAGCCCTGAAAGGATTTCCTTCAGCTGCACGGGGGTGATGCTGACTGCTGGTAGATCTCCCCAAGAACACATAGTATTTTGATGCTGGAGGAAGCTGAAGATCCTCATTTTGCCTCTTCCCTTGTCCAGAGCCAATGTGAGATCAAGTTCTGCAAGTCCATGTGAGGCAAAATCTGTACACATTTATAGTGCAAGAAAGAGGATAGCCTCACCTGGTCAGATGGTTCATTGATCAAAAATACAGCACGCTGTTCCTTAGGCTGACCGTTACAGCTCACGGTATCTCAAAGGAAACACATAATTCACTTAGGCAATTGTGCAATACTGTACAATAATTAGATATGACAAGTATTAGACACAGCAGCCACAAGCTTATTTCTCAGAGCCTGCAAAGCCTATCTAAACATCTTCATGAAGTCCTGAGAGTCAGCATTTGCCAAATTCAGATTTACCAGGCTTTGTCCTCTTCCTTGGACTGTTTTGCCTCCTGGAGAAGGTACAGGCACTGACTTTGCTGAGGAGGTCAGTTCTCAACAGCATTGTCTTTTTGCAGATAATTATAGTATGGGTTTGGACAGTTAAAAATTATGATCTCTACCACATGGTGCTGTAATAGTTATCAAAGGAGCTGAAGAAGACAAAGCTTTACCACAAACTGGCCTAGTTAGGCAAGATGGTGCCTGTGGTGAGAGGTTCTATTGCCTGTTACAGTAACTCAAAACATTGCAAGAGGAAGACACGCAGAAGCCTTTTTTGTAGTAATCGTTCTGAAAAAGAGCTTGCATGTCTGCCAGCTTGTCTGTTTTTTCAAATCTGGGGAAGATCTTGAGTTGTTGTGTTGGTGCCACTAGCAGTAATCGTGTTGCTGTGATGGTCTCCCCTAAGTGAGGGAAGGTTTCTAGAGAGAAGTATGGCCCTTTGTTGGGCTAGCTCATACACATGGGAAAAACTGGACAAGCTTTGGGGCACACAACCCCCTTTTGGCTCAGAAGGGTCTCAGCTAGGGTGCTTCATAGCTTGCCTGTTTATTCCAGTTTTACCAGTTGATCTAATAAAAGGTATTGCTTCACCCTGAAAACTTTGCTGTGCTTACATCCATACTCCTTAGAGTCTTCAGTAATGCTTCAAGAGTATTTATCCCATTTAAAACTGACCTATGCAGCTTCAAGCCCTAGTGTGAAGTGTCATATGCATGACCTGGCCTCCGCTTCAGCAATGCCAGTGCTGACAGCTGTGGCTGGGATGGCTCCTCTCATTTTAAAGAAGTTTAGGGATCTCCATACATACGTCCCTAAACTTGATTAATGTCTCAAGAATTTCTTGCAACCATAGTTAATGATGAGCTGATGAAGTCTGCAGTCATTTGATACCTCTGGATACGGTGAGCTGTGAAGGCCTGCAGGGAGGATTTCTGTAACCACGTACCTGTGTGCCAGCTGCCATTATTGGAACCAAATGTCCTGAAATTAGTTATTAATTACATTGTCACTGTTCATAATTATTTTCTGTGGTTGTTACCAGCCATGAAATGTGTTGACTTGACAGACTGGAAGACTGAACACTTCCCATCTACGCCCACTGCCCAACAATACCAACAGGCGAATGAATCTCTCAGTCTTTAGATAATGCTTGTATTTTAAGGGCCTATATCAAGACAAATGGGAAGTAAGAAACGGAGTGAGCTAGTCTTCTCTCTGTTATATGTGGTTTTAAAGGCAGTGGGAAAACAAGTGCCTGACAGGCATTGTCTCAGATATGGTGGAAATGGAGGGACAAAGCTGGGAGAGCTCATACAGACATGGTACCCTCTCACCCCCACAGCCCCCCACCTCTGCTTTTAAATAGCCTGCTATTAAATATTTGCCCCCTTATGGGGCCAGAAGGTAGAATCACCTTGTGGGGAAAAGAAGGGAATATGTCCAGGGAGCATCTTTCCCACCCCTTGCCCTTCCTGTCAGAGGACTTTGGACATTTTAGAGGCAGAATTTGTTTAAAGTGCAAAGAAGCTGAGAAATGGCTTGGGAGCAGCTTGTCGGGGAGGATGGGAACAGCCTGAGGCTCAGAGATGTGAACTCCCACTCTTGCCTATTGGTGCCTTAGTAACTGTAACCAAATAGTTCCCAGTCCATTTTTATTAGCAGGCTTTATGTGTTTAGGGATAAATATTAAACTCTACAATTTGGTGTGAATGTCAGCTGTTGATGGAAAGCAGATCCCAGCTGGGACAGCAAGGACATTGCATCCAGGCTATGTTTGAAGTACATGAGTGGATCTGTGTGGGAAAGGCTTGGCTGAGTTTATTGCTCAAGGCCAGCTCAGGCTGCTGCTTTTCTGTAACTTCAGCCAAAGTAATTTGATCTACTTGGGCATGTGGCTCCATTCTGCCCTCAGAAATACCTCTCTTAGCACAGTGACATTAATTCCTCCCTTTCTATTCTCTCACATTAAAAATAAAGAAAAAA
This sequence comes from Astur gentilis, assembly GCF_929443795.1. Taxonomy (NCBI): domain Eukaryota; kingdom Metazoa; phylum Chordata; class Aves; order Accipitriformes; family Accipitridae; genus Astur; species Astur gentilis. Next base: position 2,830,506 of record NC_064911.1, on the reverse strand, counting down.
ATCCAGCTTTTATTGGCAGAGCATTCTGCTTGTGCCCCTTGGCATCAGGGGACTACACCCACATCTAACTTCCAGCTCCTAGGCGCGGGGGATGCCTGAGCACGTACAGTGGGTGTATGTGTCCAGCGGTCAGGCTTACAAGGTCTTGCAAGCGCTGTTGGAACATTTGCCCCTGAGTTCAGGGCAGTCACCCAAGTGTCCAGGGCTCCTTCTGCGGCCTCCATGGAGAGAGAGGGAGACGATGACTCTGGATACTTCACAGCTTTAGGTATGGTCTTGCTGTGAACTGTTCTCTGGAGGACCCTTTCCTAAAGTACATGGTCTATATGGTATTAGCAACTGTGAACTATTCATAACAGGGAGGCCCGTTTTTTCTCCATTTCTGTAAGAATTCACACTGCAGATACAAGGGACATTAAGTGCTGTGTCAAGCGTCAGTGCAGAGCTTTGCAGGGCAGCCCTGAGAGCTTCTTTTTTCCTCCATGGGGCCATGAAAAGCAGGAAGGAGAGGATGGCTGGCTTTTCTTCTGGCAGGTTTTGTCTTATTTGCTTTCTATTTTCACCCCGTTTTATTTAATCCCATCTCCTAAGTCTTCCTTGCCCTTTTCCCTTGAAGACATCTACTGGGCTTGACCTGTAATGATGGCTTGGAGTAAGCCTACACCATGAAGTGAAGCATGGTGCAAAGATCGCAGAGCTCGTCTTGAGCCCCTCTGGTATTGGGTGGCTGGCTGGAGAGGACATAGCTTCAAGCCCAGGGCTGAGTACCTGGGTGAGCTCGGCACCGTGCCTAGGCTGCCCAGCCCTGAAATCAGCAGGGTTAGGAGGCTTCACGCGCTGCTGACTTGGTTGCCAGTAGCTTGAAGATCTGTGCCAGCTACCCTGGCACAGTGTGGATGTGTCCTTTGATTGCCCCTGCATATTCTTTTATCTAGCCTTTCTCTTACAGATCCCCAGCAATCCTTCTTTTCCTTGCTCCAACATCATCCTTGATCTCCCCACTCTCTTTGCCTTACAGGCTGAAGAGAGAAAAGAGCTTAAGTTCTTGGGAGTCAGGGTGGATTAAAACTGGTGTGAGGATGGTGTCTCATTAAGACTGGAGAAGTGAAGATTAGTCAGACCTTCTAATTTTATTTGGGCCAAACTATATTCATATTCTTCCATAAGCAGTTGCTGCTGGTCACTAAATACTGATGTAAGGGTACCTGTCAGCTGATCAAAAAGGGCCATTTTTGTGTTTCATAAACTTTCACCCTGATATTAAAAATGAATAAAGGTAACAAGGACATAGAATTATTAGTGATCTGTATAATTTCCTGAATGCTGAGCCAATTTTACAATTTTTACTGTTAAACACTTTTTTGAGTGACTGTCTTTAAATGCAGCTCTACCATTAGGCTAAGATGGAGATAGGGCTAACAAGTACTTGCAAAAGCAGAAACTGAAATTAAAGTTTATATATAAACTTAGTGATTGCAACCACTAATATGCTGGGGGAGCCACACAGTGTTCTGCTGAAAAAAAGGTATATCTTATCATGCTGTAACAATTTACAAGTTAATTCCCCCGAGGTGCACATTTAAATGTTCTGCACAAGCCACAAGATGTCAGTCTGGCTACATGAAAATTCAATAACAGTCCTGCACACTGATTCATGAGGTATGATTTTAAGCTCTAATATCTCTGGTAACATAATCTCTTCATTTACCTCTACAATTTGTCCTGCACTTTTTCCTATATAGCCATAAATCTCCTTTCTCTTTGCAGTGACTCCTTCACATAAGGCAATACATTGAAGATAAAAAATGATGTCAGGGAATATAATTTACCTCTTTTAAAAATAGTTTTTAATATTGATGTGTCCTTGATCTTTATGTTTTGGCTACTGTTCTGCTATGCTAATGCTTGCAAGGATGCATACTGGCAGTAGGGATTAGTTGTACTATTACAAACCATTTCCTTGAAGCAGTTTGTGCAGTAAGAGCATTATGTATTAGACAAGCCATGGATCACTTTCTCTCCATGTTTCCCTATGTGATCCCTGTGGTACAGTTCAAATTTCCACATGCATTCCCTAAGACCTTTCCTCCAGCAATTAAATGTGTACTTTTTTGTGTCATTTGTATGTGGGGAACTGCAAGTGGCCAGTTCAGGGTGCCCAACCTCATCAGCTATGGGGCTGGATCCCAGTTCTGGAATCCCTCTTGCTGATTTCCTCGATGTGATGGCTTTTCTGGCCACGTGCCAGCATAAGCAGGCTCAACCCCTGCCTCCTAAGAGACTCCTGGGTCTAGTACTAAGAACTACGATTTGACCAGGCACTGGAAGAAGCATTTGGCTCTTAAGATAAGGCTGACCAAGTAGCTATTTCCCCACTGCATCACAAGGGCTGTAGCTGTAAGTGTCCAGAAGGCAGGGTCTGGCTCACGGGCTGCTAGTGAGACAGTGCTAAATCTTTCAGAACATGACAGTCACCCTGAATAAATTTCTTGAGATTATGGATCTTTTCAGGCTCATTCTTTCAGATCAAAGCCTACCAAATCCTTATGTTATACTAGCAATATTGAAACAATTTACTTCGAAAATTTGCTCTAGAGCAGGGGTTAGCGCCAGAAGCATGAGTGAGTTTCCAAGGCAGTGCATGGGTGGATTTTAAATACCAAGCAGCAGGGCAGAGACAGCGCCAGGAGCTTGGTGCTGCAGCAGCTGATGGCTCCTTACTCCTTACTCTGATGACTTCTGAACACAGCGAGAGCTGAGAGCTGCTACCTTACACAGAGGTGAGATACCACTGATAATATGTGGCATCTTACCTCTCGAACAGCCAGTATCCCCCTGGCTCCCACTGAGCTCCCAGCAGCATGCTTAATCTCTAATTCGGGAGAGGATGGTCTGCTCCGACAGCCCTGTCCCCTACCAGCTTGGTGTTCCCAGTGCTGCTGGGACCTCCTGCACTCAGTGCCTCGCTCTTCCTCAAGAGCAGCAGCCTGTTTTGCAGCATACATGGACACTGTGATCAATACCCACTGACTGACGTGTCACCTCCTAGCATTCGAGGGACAAGACATGCAAAACCAATGTCAAGGCACCTGTTAGTCACTCAGGTTCTGGCAGGTCTGACTTACACTTGAGTTATACCAGGTCTTAGAGTGGTTATGGTAAATGGTGCAGCTGAGCTGCTCCCTTCAAGGCAAACTTGATGTTCTGAGGTGCCTTGTTTGCTATTTGACACCCGGTGGATAGTCTTGATTTATCTTATTACTGTAAAACAGTCAGTTCTTTCCAAGCCACTTTTTTTCATGCCTATTTTCTCTTCTTAATCCAGGACCTTTTTTTTTTTCTTTTTTTTTTTTTTTTGGAGAAAAGATCATTATGATTATCCAACAGCATTCCTGGAACACACCTGAGTTAAACTCATTTGTTTCAACAGCCCCTAGGGGGTTATTGTTTTACCTCTCAGAGTGGGGGAAGTTTCATGGAGGATCATGGTCAGCTGTAGTTGCTCGCCACTGGTGCATGGTAGCTTGCTAAGCTACCGTACCTTGCTACATTCAGCCACATGGCAGTACCTTGATGGGCAACGACCCAGAGCCATTTTAGCTGATCTGCTTCCATAACCTAGAACAGAGAACATATTATAGCATGTTTTTGGAGTCCAGGCAACTTTTGCATACAAGAAAAGTTGTTTATATTTCTCTGGTGATAGGTGGTAGGGGATATATTCTATTAAAACTTAATTTTAATGCTGCAACTATAATTACACAAATTAAAACCAATTTCCATATGTAGCTAAGACATCCTGTGCGACTTCTAAAATGCTCTTACTTATCACCGTATTACAAACTTTCTGGGTTATTAGGTGTGTGTTGCACTCTGGGTCTGACGTTCAGCTTCAGTTAGCAAAGACAGCAGAGAACTGAGATAAACCAGAAAATAAAATAAAAAAAAAAGCTGGAAAAAGAACAAACATAATCTTGAAAAAGAAGAATATTTTGATTATAATATGATAATATTTGTGGGAAAAAAATCTGCCTGCCACTGAACACTCCTAATGTTTACAAGGACCACGCCATTGCTAAGGTCCATGTGAATCTGCTGGTTTAGAAATCTGACTTTTATCAGGAGGCTGCAGATGGCAGTACAGGACTGCAGATGGCTGGATGTTAAATCAGAAATTGCTCAGGTTTGATCCAGTTTTGTAGCTGAGTTATTCACTCTTTGTTATTTATGATTAAATTTTGTGCTGTAATGAAGCCTTGCTGCTGTTGTGTGCTTACTCTGTTGACTGGATTGCAGGTAATTTTCCCTCGCGTGACAGTCCTTCCAAGCCTAGTCCAGCAAGTGTAACAAATGATAGCAGATGGAAAGAGCGATATACTTTAGTAGCAGATGTAAAGAGGATTTTACATTTTTTAATTAGCCCTTGTGATACCATTGATCCATACATTCATGTTTCTGACGATTTTCACTTGTTTTCTGTAGGACTAATATACCATTGCTTTAACAGAGCATGTTGGGAGACTTTGAGAAGAAGAGATGACAGGTATGTGCCTAGGCTCTGGCAAACCTCTAGGTTTCCTCCTAAAAACCTTCTGAGATGTGGCTTAGCTCTTCGGAAGCTCAATAATTTCTTACAAGAATGACTGAAAACAAGTCTAGGCCCTAATCTTGCAGATGTGTTTTAGTAGTCTGACTTCAGACACTGCGTAGGATTAGTCACATGCAGAAAGTATTTATGGAACTGATGTGTGTGATGTAATATAAAAACCAGAAGGCCCTACTTCCAAATAATAAAATAAGATGCATAACATTTTTGCTACATAGAATAAATTAATTATAAAATTATAGTCAGTTTGGGATTTAAGAGACCTGGATTTGAATTCCAGTTCTTTCACAGACTTCCTTCTGTGACCTTTGAGCAGGGCAGTTCACTTAAGCCGTAACAGAAAGCAAGGCTCTTGGAGAGAGACCGCAGGAACCGAAAAAGTCTTGGAATACTTATTATTTGTTTCTAATGAGACCGTCAACAAGAGATAAATTCACTTTCCATCCACGAATCTACGTGTGTGACTACTGATGTTTTGCCACTGCAAGCAGGGAGAGAGATCGTAGCTCCCATGTTTGACATAAAAGCGTAAGAAGCTACAAGAGAGATCCGTGCACCCTATAAAAGATTTTGTGCATGTGGGTGTGTGTCCCCACCTCGGCCAGCGCAGTTACATCATTAGTGCCGGGTGCTCTCCATTTCCCGAGGTACTTACTGCGAGTGCTTGGGAAGACCAGAAATGCAGCGTGCCGAGCCAAGTGTTTGACTTTGCCTCCACCTACAAGAAACCGCACAGTTTGTGACTGTAAATTGTGCTTGGAGAAGCCTCACTTTTGCTGATCTGGAAGATTTTTGGGAAGTGAGAGCCAGTATCCTGTGGTTTGGAAGAGGCTCTTTGGAGATTAGCAGCAGATCAGTAGATTCCTCCACTGACTCTTACTGTTACGAGCAGAAGGAGGGACATCAGCCCGGGGTTTAGGAGAGCCAGGATTACGTGCTGTGCCCTTCCACATTCTCCGCTGTGACCGTGGGCCATGGGGCTGGAGCCTGGGTGAAGCTCCAAGCGCCAGGGCATCCCGGGAGGAGGGCAGGGGAGGAAGAGAAAGCCCTTGGCAGGCCAGGTTTGCTGCAGGTGCTGCCGTGGTGGCCTGAACCACAGACCTCCAAGGTGTTCCTTGGTAGGCCTCTGTGCAGGCGAAGCAGGCAGGGCAGAGCCTGGGGGTGCTTTACCCTCCTGCTGCAGGTGGTCTCTGCTTTGCTCAGTCCAGAGCTGGTACTGCAGTAGTCGTGCTGAGCGAGCTGTGTCCCTGCCCCTGCAGCCCCCTGTCCCCTCCATCAGCGATTACCATCACCTCCGCTCTGCCAGGATAACCACTCTGTGAGTTGATTGCCTTGATCTCCGGCGCTGTAAACAGCAAGTCTTTGCTAGCCCTTACTATTTTTCATGAACTGGACGAGGGAGAGGTTACACATGCAGTGCTGCTGGCAGACCTGAGCAGGTGTCAGCCTTTGGTGAGGGGGGGACGAGGGCAGCTGGGGACAGGAGCGTGGCGACAGCCAGGGCGGGAGGTATGGAAAAAGCCTCAGGCTAGCTTGTCACAAGCAGGAGGCACCTAACAACTGTTCGTGTTGGAGTCTCTGTGGGTCCAGGCCTCAATTTCTTCATGCCTCATCTTCCTGTCAGGAAAGGGGAGATAAAGATCTCTCCTCCCCTCAAGCAGAGGGGTTAGCTGTGTCAACGTTAGCGTTACCGAAACAGTCAAAGGGCACATGCAGGTACCCTTAGATTGGAAATAGGTTGAAATGCGTGCCTGTTTGGTTATTTTAATGTAATTCAGAAGCCAAGTTAGAGGTAGAGTTACACTCGGTGCTGGGATAGTGCTGGAAAGCCTGTGCTGTGGGTGGATCATGGGTGTGCCTTTAAACTCACCCTGATCCATATGTGAGATAACAGGGAGAAGCAAAATGTTTGGGCAGGCATGGTAAAAATGCAAATATTGACACCGACTGCCACATCTGAAAAAAATGCCTGGTTGTGAGAAGATCCAAACTTCAAGGCTGTGAGTGCGAAGACCTCTGTTTATCCACAGAGCGCTTGAATAAGCTTCTCATGTTTCATCATCAACGTGCCGTCGCTTTGTCCATCGGGGACCACTGGTGAGTGATGCCTAATCAGTGCCTGGCATGTGGCCACTAATTCATGGCACGTAGATTTCCAAACAGCTACTAGAGGGCTTTGGATTACTGCTGGCCATACCTGGACTCAGACCAATGACTGGGAGGGTTGAAAAGATCATGTTTTCCTTCCTGCTATTCAGGCAACTCATTCTCCCAGGTTTGCAGTTTTAAAAGCTGGAAAAAGAAGCAAATGAGCTTTGAATCTTTGCACAGTGTCAGTTTTCCATTGTAGGGAAAGGACGCCTTCTTAATTACACCTGTACAGTGGTGCGCTGTCTTCAGGCTTTCATAGGTTGGAAAACACATGTACAGCTCTGCTTACAGACTTCCACAAGAGAAACAGGTTTTGTTTTGGGTTTTTTTTTCCCCTTCAAGAAACAGCTCGTGAAAGTGTGATTGGCAAGATAGAGGTGGTCTTTATGTAGGAGAGTGTTTATAGTAAAAGTATACAGATGGGATTTGGAAAATGATCTTATATGCAAACTATATAGTATATGGAAGGAATAGACAGGTGAGGTACAAGCAAATTGTCCAAGTGATAAAGTACACCGAGGAAAATATTCATCTGGACTGATTAGAAGTTGCAGAGGCCTTTGATTGTTTTGAACACTGCAAACTCATTATAACTATTAAAATTGTCACCGTAAGCTTTTTTTGAGTCTTTGATAGCCATTAATGAGTGACCTTCTTCCTTCTCAGTGTGATACTACAGCAGCTTTAAAAGACAGTACCTCATTCAGCTGATATTTTGAAGAAGCTGGACTGATTTAACAGATTTTAGAAAATAGACTAACTGACCTGCTTGACCTGAGGCAGCTATTCCCACCACCTTAAGCTAGTAGATAGGAGTTAGATGTGGAGTCTGGTAGCTGATGGGAAGAATCAGGAGGAGTTTGCTGGGAATTTGTGTTAAAATTGTTCTGTTCAGTCATGACATTCAAACACTGCAATTCAAACAACAAAAACCTGTTACATTAAGAACAGACAGCTCATACCGTGATGTCTCCGCTACCAATGCTGTTGTTAGTCTGTATACTCAGTTAAAAATAGTGAAATGGCTTTCCAGTGGTGATAACTTTATTAAACTTGTATCCTAAATCACTTTTAAATGAGAACAAGTGATTATGCTTTTCTTTTGGAGTACTGTGAAATGTTTGTAATGATTAAAATATGATCAGAAGCAATTCACAAAATTATAATGCTTAAGCTGAGCTCTGTCATGAAGATTTGTAAAGGTCTTAAATATCAGAATATTTTATGACTTTAATAAGCTTTTAGAGTCACATCACCATCTGATGCAAAGCAAGACACCTCCATTGGGATGCTTGTATTTTTCCACTGAGAATTTAATTGTAATATAGTAAAATTCACCATTGTTGAACTCTTTTCTGTGAGTTCCAGTTGTAGAGCAACAGTATATTCACTCCCACAGTCATGCACCATTTCACAATCTTAATTTCTTTTTTAAAACTGGAGCTGTCCTGCTAACAATATTAAAGACATCCTCAGACAATTAAAACCAACAATAAGTTCTGCAAGTACATAATTATGTTAAGCTGGAAAAAGACCCGCTGCTTATACAACTTAACTAATACAAATAACCAAAGAACAGCTGCCGTCCTCTTTGGCTCAGTTCTTACAAACTTAGTTCTGCTTTCCTTTTTCCCTTCTTCAGCCACGACATTGCTTGCTGTAGTCACATGAATGTTTGTAGTGCCTAGTAGTATGGGCATCCACTGAGAGGCACAGCCTGCTTTTTGGCACAGGTATGAGGGTATATAGTGCATGGGAGTGCTGAACATGAATTTGCGGGTGAAAAAGCGGAGTATATAATACTACATGCTTTAGCTTTGAATTTCCTAGCTGCTGTGAGATATTCTACATCTGAATCATAATGTGAAATACTTTATTATTTTTGTTCAGAGGGTGTTTTTCAGTTGTGAGAACAATAAACTTAATTTCATGACACAGGAACAGTAAATTAAAATTATCCAATGTTAACCAAGCTCTTTCTTACTCCAAAACTCTATGTGATTCACTTTCTTATTAAATTTTACACAAAAATTTAAGTAGGTTTTTTAGTTAACTGTGAAAAATAGGAACTTCAAGAACAAATTCCATCTGGAGCTGTAAATTAAAACCTGTCTGAGAACTTCATGAAGAGAAACCAAGTAGAAATGATAAAGAGAACTCAAGGCCATTAAAAGCTAACACTGTGAAATGTCACAGGTAGTGACCACTTGCCTATGACCCCTTCTAAATCTATTTTTGAATGCACCATTACCTGTGAAGCCATCTCTAGGTACTACCATCATTCAAAATTAGCATGCTACGTGGTCTGTCATCTCTTGTACAGCTTCATTGTTGGCACTCCTGTGCTGGAGTGGCAAGCAGGTGAGGGAAGAAGGAAGCAAGGGCCCGCTGTGTTCCTGTGGTGTGTGGCTGAAGATTGATGGTTCTGGGAGGAGGGCTTGGCCGGTCTTCATTTCTGTTCTGTTGGCAATGGCTTGATGTACCTGTGACACAAAATCAGTGATGCTGCATCTGTGCTGAAGCCTCTGATGCCTTGGGGTCTCTCACCTAATACTTCTCCATGGGACATTTGGAGGAGAGTAGAGCGTCAGATAGAAATTCACGTAGCCTTTACAGCGGAGTCTGTTGTTTTCTGTAAAGGTGGCAGAAGCATTTATTATAAATAAGAGTGTGAGAACAGCTGCTCTGGGCCAGTTCATTTAGTCAGTGGTCAACAATGGATGCATAAGGAAGAATGAGAACAGGGAAGTACGCAGCAGTACTTCTGCAATGCTCTCCAGCCTCCTCCCCTGACTAAACATCTCTTTTTTCATGTTATTGTTTTTATGCATGCCCATATCCATTCCCATTCAGACCCTCCTTCCTGTGCCAATCCAGAGTCAAAGGGAGGGGTTTCTGCAGGCGGCCACTGTTTCTTTCACTTGGGGAAAGGGGAATAAAGATACACAGAATGTTTTTCAGTCGGACATTTTTGGGGCTGAAAAATGGCTTTGCTTTGGAAACATAAGTGTTTTTATCTCTTTATTGCTTTTCAAACTTGCAAGTTTTTTTTGCTCAAAAGGCCAAAGCTCACCATATTTGAGAACATTCTGATCCAAATAAACCCCAAAGCAAAAACTGGAAACATTTTCTTCCCAGAATTTTCCATGGCAAATATTTTTGGCTGATTTTTGCTAGTTCTTATGGGCATTTCTCTGTGCGTCTTTCTGATCCCCTGAAAGTGCAGGCACAGGTCCCCAGGCTCAGGGCTTCCATACCTATGGCAGCGTGGTGCTTCCCACTGTGCTTGCATCTCTACACGCCCAGGCTGCGTGCATCTTGCATAAGAGTGAAGCCCAGGCAGTGCTGGAGAAGACAATCGTCTTCTGCCTCCTGGCTCCACGTCTATAGCTGTCTGCATCGTAGCCCTGCGTCTTAAACCTCTCACCCAGCTCACCATTTGTTTCCTAGAGAAAGCTGTGGCTGTTGGCTGAACCCAGCAGGATCATGTCATTTCAAATCACTCCTTTGGGCGAAGGTGCAGGCAGTGACTGTCAGGGAAAGCATTAAGCCCCCAAGTCTAGCAAGGTTTAAGCTATGACCTTAGCAATGTTATATGACATAACAGACCTGTTTAGGAGCATAGTATTACTTATAGCTGTGGCCTTCATGAAAAATCACTCCAGATTGAATCTGCTAAGGTGAAAAGAGATCCTGATAAACTGAGAGATTTTGGGGTTAAGGAATTTGATGACATCTGATCTTTGAATGTATTGCAGCAAAAATTCTTAACAAAAGCAGCTCTTGTTAGCCAAGCACAGCAGATGAACAACAAATACAAAAAGAAGAAAAAACCCCAGCAATGTGCATCTGGTTTAAATACAACTGAACAGTGTAATGCTCAGAATAAATTAGCAAGCAAAAAGGAAAATCTCATGTTGCCTAAAAGATGGTAAAATAGATTTGGTGGTGTTCGTTACTGGCTTTTGGAGCTGCATGACCAGTATGTTAATGCATCATATGCATATATTTCCTAGGCAGCAGTTTGGTGGGCTGAATTGCCCTTTCATGTTCTCTTCTGTTCTCATTTAATGTTAAGTTCAAATAAATGAATAAAAAAGAAAAGCAGCAATCTAAAGTAGAAGAGCTGGGGATTGCACTTCACATGAGCCAGTTCAGCCCTAAAAACTGCACAGTATTTTTTATCTGGGAGTGCTCCCAAGCTAGCAAGGCTTTTGGAGGGACTTCTTAGCTGTACTGCCTGGTCTGGATCAGCCTTAGCGCAGGATTTCTGCACTATCGCACCCTGCTGCACGGTATGGACATATTAGTCTGCACTTCTTACAATGTGCTTCAATATGGGCTAAGCTACATCGGTTTTCTCCAGAGCTGGAGGAGCAGAATGGGAGCCACCAACTGCTGCTGACGCAAGCCCAGGCCCATCCCAGCTAACCCATGTGGCATTCCCAGCTATTTCCCCCTCCCCGAGCAGCTGAGGATGGTAATCTGCTTTGATCTCAGGAGCTCAGGTTTGGAAGGAGCTGAATAAATCATGTGCGTAGCAATTAATGGTCCTATTTTATCAGCTCCTCCCTCCACTCCCCACAGCGTGCAGAGCAGTTTGGGAGGTGCTGAGAGATGTGGGGGGCTGGCTCTGGGGGATGAGGAGGACACGTGCTGCTCCTGGCACCCCGTGAGGTAGAAACGACCAGATCCTGGAAGCACAACCCATGGGACTGTGATCCCTTGGCAGGACCACGTACCCCCTGAAGACTAGGGAAATCCTGGTAAGATGCAGAGCAGAGCATTTCCTTTATGCTGTCCTTTCTGCTGGTTTCTTGTCCACATCAGCATGTGGAGACCCAGGCTCAGGGGGACACAGGGGGCAAGTTGATGCTGGAGGTGCCAGCATTTACTCCCTTGGGGACATACGGACACCAAAAGCCAGTTCCCAGCAGGGTCACTGGAACAGTCCTGCAGAAGTCGGCGGAGGGTCCTTTGGCTTGCCAGAGTAATACTCTATGGACAACAGAGAAGCTTTAAAGAGTGGAGAAAATTGCCTGGCACAGGGAGGGAAGTATATTATTTGTGACATATGTACTTCTCTCATGCTTTCTGCAGGCCCGTTCAGAGGTTGCTCTTTTTAACGGCAGGAATGTAGAGTTTGCTGTGGATGAAAGTTGTATGCAGTAATGAACCTCCTGAGGCTATTTTTCTTTTAAATGCATGAATTGTAGGTAAGTAATTTTAAATTCTTATCATGGGATGTGGGGATCATTAGCAACCCAGTTAAGTAAAGCAAAGTTCCCTCATTTCTGAAATGCCCAATTCAGTATGACTGTGATTGCAAAACATACAAACTTGGTGGGATCCTGACTTGGGAGTGCATTCAATGCTTAAATTTACAGTTGATTTAATGATTTAGCACAGTGAGAGTAGTCTTGGTGGTTATTTTTTAAATTTTATATGGTGCTTTTTCACATAAATGGCCTGAAAAAAATACTTCTGATAAGAAAGCAAGCATGATACCCTGAATCATGCTGACTTCCAGCTTTTTTGGCTAAAAAACCCCAAGACATTTGCTGACATCTTGCATTGCCATATGACTGTTTTCCATGTTTTCCATGACTTTTTTCCTGGACCACATTTGTTTTTAAGTGATGTATTTCCTAGCCAGGAATTTTAGCTGTGCTCTCCCTCCAGTTGAGCAGCGCATTGCGAGATTCCGTCAGAGTGGCTTGAGCTCTCAGAGAGCTTCTTGGCTGCTGTGCAGTTCAGGCACATATGGAGAAGATATCAGCTGGAGAGATCGTGCAGGCCTTCAAAATTTTTTTCACTCAAGACCTGTTTGAAAGCTCCCATCAATTTTGTTTTTAAACATGTTTATGGAAATGGTCTAAATCCTCTACATGTTGATTCAGTTTGCTTTCCGAGACCGCAGCAGATCATTTACTGGTTAGTTACACTCTTTCAAATTGAGAAACCCGTAAAGAGTCAGTAAGACCTGGAAATCTAATTATTAGTTGCTTACAGCTTCCAAGGGTGAAACCTTGCACTCAGGTCCTTACCACATACTGCTGATTTTAATAGTAATTTATGTGAGTGTGTGTGGGTTTTTTTGTTGTCAAGAACCCACATTGACTGACTTGGACAATTTTAGCTGGGGACTGATGTGGTCAAGTGCTTCTCTGTGTCAAGAAGATTTGACAGATCTCCCCTCTTGCAGCAGCACCCTGCTGCTCAGGAGGACTGGGCACCCACGACGTGAAAGCAGTGCAATTGGCCAGTTGGTGGATTTCTTTGCTCAGCGTTTCAGTCACTCCCCAGTGTCGGAAGGGCACCTTCTGGAGCATGGTAGCACTGCACATGGGCGGAGCAGTGATTTGCATTGTGGCACCTAGGTGGACAAAGGAAGCAGTGTATTTTTCATGCTGGCGGTCATTTCTTTTAACTCAGTGTTCAGCCCCTATCAAGATGAGGTGTAGATTCCTATTGGGTGAAAGCTGTCATACCATGCATTTAATAATATATCTTGACTCTGATGTCAGCAGGACATATATAAGCAAAACATCTATATAACTGGCTCTCAGCAAACAGTTAACACAAGTTTGTAGAGTAAAGGCAGCCTTTGGTCAGCCTCCAATTACTTTCACAGTTTACTATCAGTTGCTGCATAAATCCAAGGTAGACAGTGATGAGATTTGGGCAGGAAAAGTCTTCCAAATAGTTGATTTTCCAGATATGCACGAGTAAATGGCTAAGATACTGTTGGTGTCTTGTCTAGGGAGTCAACACTATTTTTGTAAAGAGTTCTCACAAGTTTGATCCAGCATCATTGAATTAGGAGGTATCTTGCAGTTTAAGTTTAAACTAACCAGAATCAAGTGAAGTGGAAGAATTACTGAGTGTTCTGATAAAAAGTAATTTGATCTTCTTCCTCCTGATAAAGCTTTATTATCCCAGCCAGCAAGTATTTTTATTATCCATAAAAAGAAAGTATGCCCTTGCAAAATAATAATTTCCTAAACATGGTGGATGATAATGTTAGCACAGACATTAAGTAGGAAGCTGGAGCTCTCTTTTGAGCTATCTGAAATCACTCAAACAGACTTTTACATTGAGCCAGGGAAAATTTAAGAGACAATGTAAGAAGCTGTTAAACTTGCTATGTATTTTACATCCACTTGGGGAACACCTTAATTCCAGTCCAAAGATGCTGAAAACACCTCACTCAGCAGTATAACTATTATTATATTAGTAACAAAAAATTCAGTCACAGTGTTAATTTATCAGTGGAACAAGATGTATAAAGATTTATGGGTGAAATTCCTCCTTGCTTCATAAAATCCAGTGACTTTTAAAAGGTGACTAGGCTTCTGACTGACCTTCTCCATATGGAAGAATTTCATGGTGGGTGAAAGAAAAGGGACATCTGTCTTTGAAATTGGTTTCCAGCTTAGTGCATACAAATCTAATCACCAGAAAGAAGGTTTAATCAAGAGAGAATTAAAATTAAGAAGAAATTGCCCACTCAATAAAATTCAAAACCTGTGATTGCCAGCTGTTCAGGAAACATGAAATGAGGATTTCTCTTTTACTTTTACTTTAGACTCATAGTCATTTTACTGCCTGGAGATGGAAATATTCATCTATTACTGTGTAAAATTAAACGAATACCTGTTGACAATAAGAATGACAAGAGCATGCTTAGTCCTTCCTTACTGAGACTTCAGAAGCACCTTAAATATATGTACTCCTTTCTGATCATTGACATGGTTTATATGTCTGGAGCTAGCTGATTAAAGAACAAAATAAAGATAGAGAAAAGTGATGGAAGACGTCAGCAAAGTGATCAGGCAAATAATACATATACCTCTTATTATGTACAAATACATTTGTATACATAATCCTTATTTTTGCCTTTACAGCTGAACTCTATTTTCTGTTGAGAACAGATAGAAAATCTTCAGTTATTCTAATCAATAGACGTAATTGTGGAGTGAGACGCTTCCCCAAATGAGTAGAGAAACTGCATAAGAACCTGGCTTTACATTGTTCATAGTACATAAACACTGCTTCTAACTTTTTCCTGTTCTGTCATGCATGCCAACACATGCACCTTTACACTGCTGTAGTGCCTTATGGTCCAGTATGGCCGAAGCCTCACTGACCCGGTGCTGTGGGTTCAGCCCAGCTGCTCCCTCACTCCTCCCACCCCTCCCCGGTGGGATGGGGGGGAGACGGAGGAGAGAAAAGGGAAAAAAACCCTGGCACCTCGAGGATTGCGATAAGGGCAGTTTACTGGGACAACACAAACCCAAAGAAGTTACAACAACAGCAACGGTACCAATAAAAGGAGTGATGCACAGTGCAACTGCTCACCACCCGGGACCCGACGCTCCGCCACTTCCCCCACCGAAAAACAGAGAGCACCCCCCGGCCCGCTCCCCGTTTATATACTGAGCATGATGGCACATGGTATGGAAGAGCTCCTTGGCTAGTCCAGGTCAGCTGCCCCGGCTATGCCCCCACCTCCCAGGTTCCTGTGAAAATTAACTATCCCAGCTGAACCCAGGACACCAGGTATCAGTCAAAAAGGAAGATTGCCCCAAATGTAAAATGGAATAACAACCGTAATTTCTAGCATAATGCACAGTAGAATCAGCACCTTAGCCAGCTAATTAATTTTAACATTTTAAAGGCAAACAGCAGTTTTAGGAATGGATTTTAAGAGTAATGATGAGAGACTTCATCATGGTTTTTTCACACATTTTCAGCTTTGAAGCTATATGCTCTTCCCAAGCATGAGTGAAAGCATGAAGCACTACCTTGAAACAATTTTTTTTCTTATGTTTCAGCTCTTCTGGTTCTTTCATTTGTGACTTGTGTCTGTGCAAATTCTTCAGGCATGCAGGTGAGTTCCTTGGCTTTATGTTACAGAAGGACAAATACTCTTGAGTTTTTGAAGAAAAATCTGCAGTGAAATGTGAACAAGAATTTTTTCTACTGCAGGATATGATTAACTTCTCTTCAAGTAAATGGGAGTTATTTATATGCAAGACCTTGGGAGGTTTACATAAGTAATAGATGCAATTAGACACTATTACAGAGAATAAATGAACAGAAATTACAGGTGCTATGTTCAATATATGCAGGGAGTTCAATTTATTATAATTAATATTTTTAAACTATCCTTTAGAGGCACCTCTGGAAATATTATTTCTGAAGTGAAATGCAATTATAGGTACAGAATGTGAGAAATTAATATTTATATTCCTATGTATTGTGGAAAAAACACAGTTTGAAAGAGCTGTCATTAAACAAGCCAGGACTGAAAATGAAGGAGAGAATTGCACAATGCACAATTGCACATGATGGTTGAGAGATGAGATCACCAGAGCAGATAGGAGTTAAGACATGTGGTTTGAATTAGGGGTACCTACTTTCTAGGTGCTCAATGTATTTGATAGAAGATGTCTCAAAAGCATATGAGAACAGCCCCAAGGAGAGGAACACCTTCAGAGATCTCAGACTTCACTGTTCTGTAGCCATAATGTCCTTTCTTTTTTCCTCCTTCTGTAGTATACAAATGTGGAAATCAAACAACTGTATATCCATAGAAGTATTTTTCTCATCATCAATTTAAATCCTCTGGATGTTAGGGATAACATGAGAACCTGAGCTGGATCTTAATGAATCACAAGAGGTGATTAGGAGAATATTTGTTTCTTTACAGAGGCAGTCATTGAAAAAAACTAAATGGGAGTTTTGAAGCACAGCTGTTTAGATATTCAATACTATTTAAGTATACAGGATTGTCAGACAACCGAGCCTCTGAAAGAGGATAGAAAAAGCAGTGTATCTACTCACATGTTCAAAAGTATAATATTCCGTGGCTTTTTAAAATAAAGTTTTTGTATCTGTATACCCTACTGGAACAAGTACTATTTAAAATACTGATATTTTTTAGTTGTCTGTATGTTTGCACTCAGAATTACACAGCAAGGAGGCTTCTTTGAATGTCAAGAAGGGTAATTTTACCAGCTGTAAAATGAATACAAAAGGACAAACTATTGTTCTTTTTTGACTGCATTCAGTAAATTGTTTGGACCAGCAAAAAATAGATTAATGCTGATGTGAGCTTAAGGTTCTAAAAGTAACCAACTTACCTGCTGCTAACTAAGAGGAACCTTCTTCAATATAAACCCAAAGGTTATTCTAACCTGGTTCTGCAAGGAGCCAGCTGGAGTGTACTTGTACCACAGTCCTGGGACCTGAGTGTTGTGGGGAGGGATGCCTGGCGGTGGCGGACTGCTTGCATATTCAGTGGGGCACTTTCACTCAACCTGCCTAACCGTTCAGTGCGGTGCCTGAATGTGTATCGGCACTGCACTCCGGGATCTGGAAAAGCTTGTTGTGCTGGGTGCAGTGTTGCGGGAAGGCACCAGTAAGGGGTTGCACTGTGCCACATCTGTGCTGAGAAGCCTTCCTGGATCTGGAAATCACTAAGGGTACAATACAAATATCTGAACAACCTCTGCAAGGTCCACCCTGGGTCTCAAAGCCAATATTTTCATTATTTGAGATACCTTTGGCCCCTGCTTACATTGTGTAATGGAGTATTATGTCAGGGTTGCATAAACTCAAATGTTTTCCTTGGAATTGGTGAGGATTCATGAGGCCTATGGATTTGGCTTAAATATACACATATCTCTTAGACGTGTTACTGTGGAGAAGTTCAGCCCTTAGTGTCTGAGCTCTTCTGCTTTGCAGCCTATGTGAAATTCCAATCAGCTGAGAGTGTTTGTTTAATTGTAGCACAACACTTGATGTCAATTGGGATTTAGATTATGCCATAGGGATGCTCACAAGCTGGGCACATTTGAGGTATTTCTGCTTCTGTTGATGTTGATAACACAACCCCAATCAATTTCAATGAAGGCAAGGTGTGCCCATGCCAGCCTGCTCTTATCTTATATACTTAGTCGGAACGCCCCCCCAATTCCTATCATAAGAATATGAGAAAGAGCACTATAATTATAGCTCTAGCAGTGTTTACACAAATGATACCACTGTCCTTTCTTCTCTCATGTTACAAAAATAACTTTGTCTCATTCAGTGTTGGTTCTTATGGTATCAGATCTTATAGAAATAATTACAGAGCAGACTTACTGTTGGGGTCTATAAATCTCCACTGAGAAGCTGTTAACATTGCTTGAAAAATACAATGCATTTATTTATTCATTTAGTTTTGCAGAAGAAGAAAAACATCCCTCAACTATTGGAAAGCTATGAAACAGTTTCAAAAAGAAGCAAAACCAACTTCCCCAGAAGAAACAACTGTAACATACTAGGACATCTTTGGTTGTCATAAAACATCTGGTACTTCTAAGGAATATTTTGATGACTTTAAAAGTGAGCTAATTTTATTTTATTTTTTTTTTTAAATAATGTTACTCTTATTACAGGTCCAAATGAAAAGAAAGTACAGCAAGACATCAGGTGCACAGGAAAGGTTAGGGGATACCTACCAGACCCTGTGCATCCAGGTCCTGTGCAAGACAGAGTACTAAATCAACAGGTGATATTTCCCAGCTGTCTTGATCAGGTCAGTGGTGCAATAAGTCTGGAACTGCTGATTACTTTTGCTGAGAAGTTGCTTAATAGCCTATACTGTGCTGTCAGGGAAGGAAAGCCTTCTCTCAGATGAGCAACTAGTTGAACATTTGATTCTTCCCATGCTACAACGGAGCAGATACATGATTACTGGGTCCTGCTTTCCCAGAAATGTATCTTAGCTGGAATTGGTCAGAAGAATCTTTTTGCTAAACCTTTGCTCTAACTGTATGCTCTATTTAGGAAAGGGATTTAATTTCTCTTTTCAGTGGCAACCAGTGACAGGATGAGAGGCAATGGGCACAAACTGAAGCAAAGGACGCTCCGTCTGAACGTCAGGAAACACTTTTTTACTGTGAGGGTGACCGAGCACTGGCACGGGTTGCCCACAGAGGTTGTGGAGTCTCCATCCCCAGGTATTCACAAATCATCTGGGCATGGTCCTGGTTAATTGGCTCTGGGTGGCCCTGCCTGAGCAGGGGGGTTGGACCAGATGGCCTCCAGAGGTCTGTAATTCCATGTTTCTGTAATTCTCCATTTCTTTCTTGTTCCCGTGCTGTGCTGGGCTCACAGACTATTTGTTTGTGATGTTTGGATGACATTAGCTGTAAGCATCTTGAATGATCTAATGTAAAAGAGTCAACACTGTCCCTGGGGTTTGTCACCCATTTAATGTTTTTGGTACCTGTTTCAGACCAGAATTCCATTAGGTTGTACTCACTTCATTTGCTTTGTTCAGTGTCAGAAACTCTGCTAAGGTATACATCAAATAAAGACTTGGTAAAAGAATACCCAGGGAAAGCAGCAATGACTGTCCATTATAGACCAGTCCAATGGTCAATCAAACACTCCTCCCAGGCACAGTGACTGTGCATGCAGTCTCTCTATCATAAGCAATGAAACAAGCAAAAGCAGCGTATCCCTCTCCCCCAAAGTCTTTAACTGTTCTCTGATATATTTAGAGAACTGAGTTGGAAAAACTAAACTTTTTTTTTTTATTAAGAACCGAGTCCACACCCGCTGTGGTTCACACCTCCTTTATTGGCTGTGGCTAAGGCAAATAGCACAACATATAAATGAATAGCAAGCCACACATTTCAGAAGAAAGATTATCTTTTTTTTTTTTTTTTCTCATAGAAAGAGTAGAATTTGAAGTAAGGACTCTGGGACAATTGAAAACACTAAGATACCACACAGTGACAACAAAGAGTAGAACTGCTGGTACCACAGGAAAAATCAACTACAGCAACAGCTTGCAATGGTGCATGCTGAAACGCCTGTGAGCCGTGCCTTAGAAGGCATATGATATCTTTGCTGCCAATGTCATATTTCTCAGACCCATATACCATTTTATGGGTCACAACTGCACTGACTGCAGCTCTGGTAGGAACAATTTGCATTAAGGTGTCACTGAATTTTCACAATGTAGTTGTTCAGTTGGTTTGAAGAAACAGACAAGGAATAATGAGAAGAAAAGGAGAAAGAGAGAGAAGGAGAGAAAGAGAAAAAGAGAGAGAAAAACAGGAAGGAAGGAAAGAAGGAATAAAAAGCAAGAAAACAAGAAAGAGAGTAAGAAGAAAAGGACAATTCTCCCCCTCATCCACCAAGATGAATGACTGACTAACAAAAGGGTTATTCAATGCTGTGCTGTAATACCTTATTTTAGTTTCTGATCTGAAATCCTTTGACGTCAATGAACTTCCATTGACTTTAATATGCTCCGGATCAAGCTTGTCATGTGGATCTCAGACTTACTGTCTGTGAACTAATATGAATCTGTGGATTAGTTTTCCAGAACAAACAAATAACTTTAAAAAGTAATTAGGCTGGTATTTTAACATTAGTAGGTTACAATACACAGGTTCCTAGGCAGATGTGTAGCACAGTGGTTTTGAATGGTGTATGATTAAGTAATTTTCTTAACAGTGTGTCTTCTGTTGGGGTTAACAGTATTTACATTAATGGAAAAAATTCATGTCTTGCAAAGTATTTCCACCAGAAATATTGGAGTCTGAACAAAAATCTTTTCCTATTCTGAAAAACATGTGGAGCTGCAGTAATGTGCTTCTTTCCCTTTTATGTATCTACCTGTGTAACTGAGTATATCCATGACATTATAATATGTATATGCAGTAGCCCACATTACATAAATATAGAAAAATGTAGACATACCTACCTTATATATCTATAATAAATATCTCTAAAGCTCTAATGCCATGTATTATTCCAGAACTATGATTTCTTGGTATCTGTCCACTTTTGAAATTTCAACAAATGATTTTTCAAAAAAACTATTTTAACATTCTTTGCTGTGGTATCAATTAATCTTTCAGCTCTAATTCACTGCTATGTTCGAGTTTTGTACCTGTACATGCGCGTGCAATAGTAATGTGCACTGGTGGTTGGCAATATACTGAAATATACCCTGAAATATCATGGACTCAAGTAAGAAATGCTACCGAAGCTGTTAGACATGGATGCTTTCAGGACATTGTCCCCCCTGCCCTCAGCCAGCAAATATTCCTTGGGCCCTTCAGGGGTGCCCGTGGGACAATGAATCCCATCTTTAGGCTCTGGGACTGGATGAGGCCGTAGGTTGTACCAATGTAGGAGCCCCATGGGAGAGGTGTCCCAGGCAGAGAAGGAAGAGTAGGGTCCAGAATGCCTCATGACATCTCCATGTGAAACTCCTGGGGCAAATCCCAGCTTGCAGAAATATCCGATCACCTGGCAGCAGAGACAGCTGAAGAGAGAAGAGATGACCCTTCCCTCATGCACAGCTCCAGGACCCTCCTGACCACTTAGAAAGTTTAATAGTGTCAAATACTTGGTAGTATTGGAAATGGTTCAGATTGCATCAGCTCTCAGTAACATAAGCTTAATTGAGGTAGTTGGCATGTAGCAGAGAAATCAGATTAGTACACTAAAATAATTGGTGTGAACAGAAACTGCTAACAAGTCCTAGTAGCACTATATGGCACCCAAATGAAAATAAAATATTCAATAAGATCTGAAAGTGCTGTGCAGCTCCCTAACAGAAAGGCTTGAATGCTTGGAAAGGAGCTAGCATACACTTTATGTTTAGTTCTCTCTGTTACCTTGATGTTTTTCTCTCCATATATTTCAGCATGTTCATGTGACCTTTTATTAGAACTGATTTACAATTTGTTATTAAAATACTATTTTTCAATTAAAATGTGTTCTGTCCCTCAAAATGATGAATCTAAACATTAAAGTAAAATCTTAACTGAGAATTTTTGTTTTACATACTTTTATCCAAATGTTTTTTTCTTTACAGGAGACTTTTCTGATTCAGCAAAGTCCTTAAAATCTTTTTAAAATCCCACTGCCACTCAATGAGAGTTTATAAATAGTATTATTTTATGGAAACTGTAGGGGATGCATGTGTTTATGTGCATATAAAGAGGATAAAGAATTTTTTTGTTAGCCAACTAGGACTAGTTTTAGATGTATGATATTCTGTATTATATTTAAATGTAGAACTACCTATTTTAAACCATTTACTAAATTTGTCTGATCAGTGTTCCAAACACTGCCATTTCATGTGGCCATATCATATTATATTGCAATCTCTAAATTGTACACACTTGAAGATTCTGCAGAAGTATACAATTTAGTACACAGAAATTAATGGTTGTGGAAAAATATATGTAGTAGTTAGCATATTGCATATAATTTCTATGGATTTTATATTTGAATATGTTGGCAGAAGCAATTACAGGGAGACCAAAATGACACCTATTGAGTAGAAATGAATTCCAAAGTCTCTGTGTTCTTATTACATTTTATTTATAAAACTCAACAAAACTTATAACACAGCCCTTTGGAAAGGAAAAGCTCAGGGAACAAGACAATAGAAAATTGATTCTGTTAAAGGTAACCAGTGTACATCAGGTTTCCAGCTTCAGGAAAGAGCATGAATAGGCATAGGGATCCCTTTATGATTGCCTTTCTGAGGTTGTCTCCGAAGAGCAGAAATAAAAAGAAATGGATGCAAATTGCACTGTGTCTACTGATGCTGTATTTTTCCTACTGAAGACTAATAATTTTAATACCTTCAGTGAAGTTTCATGAGGCAGGACAGGGCTGTCAAGGAAAGGTGCCACTGGAAAGGTGATGCTGCTCCTCCTTTCAGTGTCCCGTCCCGCCCCGCTCATTCGGTTGCTGCATCCCCGCCACCTCCCTCAAGCTCAGGAGAGGTGCTCTGCAGCCCTCTGTTCGCATCAACAAACTGGCAAAAAAAACCCAGCAACCCTCTCCTCCTCCTCCCTCAAGGAAGACGGGGCATTTAATGGGTTGACTCTGCTCACCCAACTGCCAAATGAGAGCCAAAGCCAGCACAAGGGGAATGGGGCAGTGCAAGGGGAGATCAGGACTGGGACGTCGGTGAGCTGGGACATGGGCTCTGCCCCACTGGACCTTGCACCTCCCGCTGTCCTTGCCCACCTTCCCAGCTGAAATCCTTGGGTTGCTCTTAAGAGACGCCAGACACCTTGGGAACCAAAAGTTAAAGACTTAACATGTTCAGAAGTGTTTCTTTTTCTAAGCTATCAATTTCTTTTCCTTTCTCCTCACTGAATCAGATGTAGATTTCATGTTCCTCTGAGCTCCTCTGTGTGCAGAAAATATTTATACCCATTTAGTGTTAAATTAGTCCCATTAAAAGAGTGGACCAAAATACAGCAATACAGTTTTGCCCCCTGTATTTGGGGGCAAAAAGACTCTATCTAGTTCAGAATAGAAACAGGACTTGTCTATATGTTAGACATTGTTATTTCTTTTTCCTATTCTTCCTTGTTACACTCTGGTCAGAAAAAAACGTACTGAAAGGCTGAAGGCCACTAAGACTCAGTCTCAAGCCACATTCTTCTTTGTGTGTATGTATGCATTTTGTGGTGTATAATTAAAACAAATGATTATATTTTTTTCAAACAGAAGCTAATCTACGTAGCAGTGTAACACTGACCCATCAGATAAATCTTGTGTTCTGAGGTTGTAAGGGGATAAGATGTTGGTGTGCTTAAAACAAAGACGCATTTTATCATTGCATGCTCTTGCACAAATGCCAGTAACCACAATTGAAAACTCCTTGCTTGGATGATGTAGTAACACTGATCTGATTGTGCTATTCTGATATTTTCTCCTTACAGATGTCAATCAGTCTTCTGTTTTCTGTGGCTTTTCTTCAGGAGAACTTGACTCCTTGCTAAGCCAGTGTCGCCATCCTTGTAGTAATGATCTTCTAAAGACATTTATGGCTTGACTCACTTGCCCTTTGAGACACCCGTGACTGGACCAGGGTATAGCTGCTGGACCCAGGAATGGAATTGAATCCTGTTGTTTTTGTTACAGTTTCTAAACATTTTCTTAATTTACAAAACCAAAGAAACATAACCGATGCTCAAAGAAAATTAGATATTAGGGTTATATATATATCTACATTAAAAAACCCCTATATATGTGTTTGTGAATCATAGAATGGTTTGGATTGGAAGGGACCTTAAAGATCATCTGGTTCTAACCCCTCTGCCATGGGCAGGGACACCTTCCACTAGACCAGGTTGCTCAAAGCCCCATCCAACCTGGCCCTGAACACTTCCAGAAATAGGGCATCCACAACTTCTCTGGGCAACCTGTTCCAGTGCCTCACAACCCTCACAGTGAAGAATTGTATTATTATAAAAGTAAGAAATCTATACTTAAATATGTATGGGGTGTAAGTTCTACTGCACTGGAATAATTTTAGCCCTAATCTGAACTCCACTGAAGGCAATAAACTACATTTCCCTAATAAAGAAGAAAATACAGAACTATTCAGAAGACAAAGTGGAATTAGTATCCTGTTGCTGTGACTAGCTACTAAAGCAAGTCATTCTGACATGTATATTGCATAGAGTATTAATAAACTTCATTCTACTTCGCTCTACTCTTTTTCCAAGATATTGTGCAATGGAAATGGCATGTGAAGGCAGCATTTGGATACTTTCTGTCTGGAAGGAAGTGTATGGTACATTTACTGATGTGTGAAAGAAAGAAGGCTCAGACTCAAGCCTGATTCCAGTCCCACACCAATTTTGCAGACAAAGAAGGACTCGTGACCCAGCTTAAGCTGAGGTGAGAAGGCTCTTCTAGGTGCTGGGTGTCTCTCACATACCAGAAAGGTTTGATCTGAAGTAAACAAAACCAACTTAACTTCCATGGGCTTTGGGAAAGGTCCTAATTAGGAAGCCCTTAATCTGTCTTTGCTAAAGTACACATTGTGGCCATGGCAGACTGCAGTTATCACTAAAGTTTCCATGTATATGTACTGCAGAACAGGGGGAGAGAGTAGCAAGAAGAGAAAAAAGCAAAAGCACAAAGCTGAAGGGCAGGTTTTGGTTGGCTTGGCAGTAAAATTCATCACACGCTGAGGACTCCTGTGTAGTGTACCTCACTCCAGTGGGATATGTTCAGTGTGTCTTCATCTGGTTTATCAGCAGTGTGTGTGTATATATAATTTCATCACATACTTTACCATTGTGGTGTATGTTTAGGTGCCTGCAGTGAAAATTTCACACAAACTATAAATGCTTCTTTGCTGCTATCACTTTGCTAGAAAGTTTTGCATTTCATTTTCTATAATGCCACTAGCAGAGGATCACTCAAACTGCCCCCAAACTGCTAAGAAATAAGTGAACAGGGGAAATGAGAGGAACCAAATGTGATGTTGTGAGGCAGGAAGAGAAGGAGTCAGGGAAACACCTGGCTTGTAGGAGGAGCTTCTGTTTTTACTGGATTTTACATGGTAGAGAGGGGAGGGAGGAACAATTTTACACAAGAAGACAAAGAAGTGACAGAGCTTTGTCTGGATATGAAGGAAGAAAGGCAGAGAAGCTTAAAGCACAGACAATATCTAAATATGAAAATTTGATTTTGAATAACTAAAGAAAATGTGTTTGTTTTTGTTTTTTTTGTTTTGTTTTGGTTTTTTTTCCCCAAAGTGTCTGAAACAGTTTTGTTCTTTGTTTTATCTTATTCTAAATGGAGGGGGTTCTCTTTAAAATTTGAATCAGATATCTTTATAACCTTTCAACCGTGAAAAGAAGCATTTCACACTAAATGGAAAAATATGGTATAAAAAAAAGCATTTTCCATGAAAACTTTTTATCCAACATATTTGGATTTGTTGTCTTTAAAATGGGGTCAAAACTAGAAGCCAAAGTAAAAGGAGGAATTGTTGACTATGACAGAAAAGTCAGTGGACGGAGAAATTTGGAAAGATAGGTGAAATTTTGCACAGCAAGACAACACTATTGAAAATTGTGGTGTTACTTGGACGTAGCTGAAGTCTGAGTTTGTGTTTATGACTATAAATACAATGTCTGTCGCACAGAATGATTGCTTGTTATACTCTCAGAGAGACAACAATAAAAAAGTCTTATTTTTTCATACTGGAGAAACAATAGGAAATGAAGTCAGGACCAAATGGTTCCTTAAAGGGCAGTTGCAAAGCGACCACCCACTTTCATGAGATCAGGCTTTGGCTCATGATGCTGCACTTCAACACACTGAATTTAAAATAATGCTGGGACATGAAGGAGGAGACGTAGGAAACAAGGACACAGATATGGCACTGGGCCAAGCTGGAAGGAGTGGGGTCTGAATGGCAGAGCCAAAAGAGGCAAAGCATGGCCACAGGACCTGTAATCTCTGTACTAAAATATACTTCTGGTGAGCTGTATGTACAGATCTATGATGAGGAACTTAAAGGAAACAAGTGCCCGCTTCTGTTGTATTTTGCTCGCCCCATGGTGCCTGGCTGCTTTGGGATCCTGTGAAAAGCTTTTCTTTGTTTTGAAGTCCATGAGCTTTCATAATGCTTTGTGCAATGTTTTAATTTTGATTATACATAAAGTGTCTACATAAAGTAACAACTACTTTCAGTTCAAAATCTTTAAGAAAAATGAATAAGGGGAGAAAAGGAACTCCAGGGAGTACAGACTGTATCTAGAAAAGCACTCTTAAAGTTGAAACCAGGGAAATTTCTTAACCCATCTCAAAATCACCAGGTTCCTTGGAAAGTATTCTGTTTTGACTAGACTGGTGGCCTGATGACTTTGGCAATCTTTTGCCCATGAAGAGAATATGATGTCAGGGTGGCTTGATACACTCCAGTTCTCTCCGTAGTCCTAATCGCCCTGGCTGCTATATTTAGATGCCAGCCCGTGCAGGTGTCCTTCCAAAGGTGTAGTATATGCATCTTGATCTTTGCTGTAGTTTCTTCATCACCATGTAGTGAACTTGGCCTAGATGTTTCTTGGCTGACAGACTGTGTTATGAAGAGATGACAAAGTCAGTCAGGGAGGTGAGAGATATTAAAATCAGGATGATAATTTCAATCAAACTATACTGCTGGAGTACCTTTGAGTACTGCATGGATTTTCAGTAGTAATTGCTACATGAATATTTTACGTAAGAGAATTCTGAACATTTAAAGGAGAATTTACCTAGCATGAAATCATTGCAAAGTTGTAGATTATGGAGTCAACTAGTACCAGTGTAATTTTTTAAGTGGCAGAATATACTTCAGGAATTTCACTTTAGCTGAAAATTGAATCAAAGTAGAACAGCACCCTTTACCCAGAAATGAGAGATAGTCTCTTAAAGCAGGATTAAAATCTCCATTTGACTTCTATTGCCTGCCATTTTAGTGACACAAAATTTTAAAACTAAATTATTTTGAATGGGAAAATAGAAATGTTGTAAAGAAATTATTTTCAAATTCCCTAAATCTGAATATCTACATACCATGCTTGGAAAATCAGGTTAAATATCCCATATCACTTATCACTGTTCAAAAGTAGACATAATTTCCAACATAGAGCTGAAATGATGTGAATATCTTCTAAATTCACAACATCAGTAATTCCCAAAGTAAATCTGTGACTGATAAGACTCATTGCACTCAAGATTTCAAATTGATTTTCAGCTCACAATATCTGGGTAAAAATCTTCCAGTAGTTACGACAACTTTCAAAACTTTCTGCAGTTTCAAAATGTATCATAATTCAACTAAAATTTACTGTTAACATTTTTCTTCAGGCATTTTAAGCAATCATTGTTCCTCTTGTCTTCAGTCCTTCTGAGCTCAAGACCTTCCTCTGCTTTCTAAAACGGTGTATCTTGTCTCTACTGTTATTTTATTGTATTTTGTCTTGTGTTACATTGTATTTTACTTTCCCAGTTAAGACAGATTTGGAGAAGAAGGCTTTATGTGCAAGCAATTATTATTTTGCTGTCATTTGCACCATCTCAACCTAACAGCTATTACTATTGACTTGTTTATCAGGAGTAACTCTTTGGAGTGACAAGAATTGAGTCAGACAATGGGACTCATTTCCAAAACAACTTCATAGACACCTGGGCCAAAAAGCATGGCATTGAACAGGTATATCACATTCCCTATTGTGCACCAGCCTCCAGGAAAATTGAATGATACAATGGACTGTTAAAGACTACACTGAGAGCAATCAGTGAGTGATTGGACCTCCAAACATTGGAATACATATTTAGCAAAACCCACTTGGTTAGTTAACAGCAGCGGATCTGCCAATTAGGCTGGACCTGATGAATCAAAACTTTTGCATACTGTAGAAGGAGATAAAGTCCCTGTAGTGCACATAAAAACATATGCTATGGAAAACAGTCTGGGTTATTCCTGCCTCAGGC
Source organism: Astur gentilis (assembly GCF_929443795.1). Lineage (NCBI taxonomy): Eukaryota > Metazoa > Chordata > Aves > Accipitriformes > Accipitridae > Astur > Astur gentilis. Next base: position 2,802,425 of record NC_064911.1, on the reverse strand, counting down.
AAAGGCATACCCATTCATGGGGACTGCATTTGCTCAAGGTGCACTTGGTGGGTGATGTGGGAGGATGGGGAGGTCCGATGTGTACCTCAAAGGGATTTGATTTTGGGTGAGAATAGCATGAATTAAATTCTATGATGTTAATTACTATGTCATCACTTCTATAGTGTCTATATGCCATATCAAGGGCATTATAGTATTGGACAGGGTGGGACATAGGCATGGCATAAATATTATAGAATAAGGGATGGATACTGTCCTGGTTTCAGCTGGGATAGAGTTGATTTTTGTCCTAGTAGCTAGTATAGTGTTATGTTTTGGATTTAGGATGAGAATAACGTTGATAACGCTGATGTTTTTAGTGGTTGCTGAGTAGTGTTTATAGTACATCAAGGACTTTTCAGCTTCTTGTGCCCAGCCAGCAAGAAGGCTGGAAGGGCACAAGAAGTTGGGAGGGACACAGCCAGGACAGCTGACCCAAACTGGCCAGAGGAATATTCCATACTATATGACATCATGCCCAGTATATAAACTGGAGGGAAAGGCTGGCCAGGGGCTGATCGCTGGTCAGGGACTGGCTGGGCATCAGTCAGTGGGTGGTGAGCAATTGTTGCATCACTTGTCTTTTCTTGGGTTTTATTTCTCTCTTTTTTTGTTATGTTCCTTTTCATTACTACTACTACTACTATTATTATTATTATCATTATTATTAATTTTAGTTATTAAACTGTTCTCATCTCAACCCACAAGTTTTTCTTTTTTTTTCGTGACTGACCTCCCCATCCCACTGGCAGGAGGGAATGGAGTGAGCGAGTGGCTGTGTGGTACTTAGTTGCCGGCTGGGGTTAAACCATGACAGCAGTTCAGCACTAACGATAAGCATAATCTGTGCCCATGCAGCTCTGCTGAAATCAGTAGTGTTTCAGGGTTGCTGAGATGAAGCTCAGGACCCAGGTAATTTTAATTCCCATGATAGACATCTGGAACAAACCAATGACTGTCAATACTGGGACACAGATGATAATAAAAATCCTATTTTTCTTATTTGTATTTTACAAGCATTAAGAAATGAAGTTTGATCCCATCACTGGTATTAAATAAAGGTTGAAACAAGGAATACCTACTAAAAAAGTCATGATGACTTTCCTACTTACACTCAAAGACAGCAAAAAAAGTTAATCTAATCTGCAGTACATTTTCTATATCAAGATAGACTATGTAGTGTAACTTCAGGATTTAAGATGAAAAAAAAGAAATAACAAAACTAGCAATATACTCCTCCCCCTAGGGGGCCTCCACTGTGCGCCCTTGCTCGCTGTCCCCACAGCTGCATCTCAGCCCGTGCCTGGGCTGCGTTGCACCCATGCCGTGCCCAGCCTCCCACCTCAGTGGCTCCACCGCTCAGGGCTGTGGTGGTGCCTGGTGATGGCCAGGCTGTGGCTGAGCCCATCCTCTCCTGGCTCACCTTGCTGAGGGCTGCGGGATGGGGCCCGACTGGAGAGGGAGGACCTGGCACCGCTGCTGCTCACTGCTGCTCTCTGTATGACATCACTTTACCTGCGTTTTGAGAACTGACTTGTGTGACCACATCGGGGACTGGCAAGTATAATTTGTTCAGCGTGATTGCCAACCATCAAGTTCCAGTCAATGGAAAACTTGGGGAATGATTAATTTGGGTAGTACCCTGTATTAAGTGTCAGTAATGCAGTGGTCTGTTCCCTTTCTAAAGGATTTTTTTTCCTTTCCAGATAGACAAACCCCCAGTGGGCCAAACTGCATCCAGCCATGTGGCACAGAGCGTCCCTAATGTTACCAATCAGCATCATTGGCACATGTGTTAAAATACTTATTTTGGGTAAGAACGACAATCAGAGAAGAAGATGAGGAAGGGTCAGAAGACCATTTCACTGTATTTGGTTTGGGATCATTTTACCTTCTTTGGTGCAACTGGGACAAATTCAGATAGAGTTCCTCTTCAAAGGCATTACACATGCTTATATTGGGTCTGAATTTGGCCTAATTGGCACCAGGCATTTTCTTGGCACTATGAGCAGACAGCAGTTCTGGGAATCTAATTACAGTAGCAGGAATTCAGAGCTCCCAAAACGGAAACAGCATCTTTCAGAGCAATAATACTAGTCCAAAGTCCCATTTATCCACATAATTCATCTATGAAGGAACAGCTCTATCTATAAGGATGTGTTTATCATTCTTGCAAAATGTTTCAAAAAAGGCCTGACCCCCAAAAGTCTTACCTGGATAAACTAATCTCACACTGTCAACACCTTTGAGTTCTACAGAGGAGGTTCTTCAGAGGAGACGAATCCTACCCAGAATGGGCTTATTTCTCCCACAGGCTAGAAAAGGGGGACTAGATATCTAACTCAAAAGTAGGTATCTAGATACACTGTGGGTTTTATACTGAGGTGCTCAGAGTACTTTTTTCCTGCAGATGATACTCAAAACCCAACTGGACATGGTCCTGGGCAACCTGCTCTGGCTGATCCTGCTTGAGCAGGGGGGTTGGACTAGGTGATCTCAAGAGGTGCCTTCCAGCCTCAGCCATCCTGTGATTCTGTGATACGAGGCTTTTACTATGTAGTAGTGGTAAACTTCAGCCCAGAGACATAACAAAAGGCCAGTGACTCTCCATCATAGGATTAACTAGTGGAAGACTTTTCTGTTGATTCACCGATGAAGGTAAATTTTGGAAAAAACCTGGCAGTTAAATTTAGTCAGCATTTCAGTACTTTTGAAACTTGCCGGATTCATGGTAATCAAGTCTTTCTACATTAAGCAGACAGCACGAGAAGGGGTGCTAACACTCTTCTAGTGTGTGCCAGCTCTGTTCTGAGTAGAAAGACCCCTCTAGGAAGTGCTCAGTGTTCTGTCTGTTAAGGCAGCAGCTCTGATGGTAGTCGGAGATGACAAATGTCTGCCTCTTAGGAACAGGCCAAGGACTGCAGCTGGACCGTTAAAAAGCCATCTGGGACTGAAAGCTTTCAGGTAATTTCTAGGCCCTGTTGGAGCAAGTGACAAAATCCCCATGGGGTTCAGTAGATCTGGGATGTCCTCCTCAGCCATCATCAAGCCGTTTGTAATGTAACTGCAACTGGAAGCTACAGGCAGAGATGCTCTATGGGACAGAAGAGGTCGTAATGTCTTCTGACCAGAGAACACTGATGTGTTGGGCCAGAAGAAGCTTTGGGAGGAAAAACAGCAACTCTATTGAACAAGGACTTTCCCTTCTCCGCAGAGGGCAGCTAGCATGTAACTTGACTAAATTACCCTGGAAATGGGAAAGTACTGGTTTCCTGTCCCAGTCCCCTAGAAATTCAAAACCGTCTTTCTTTGCTTTTTGAATAATATAAACAATGAAGTGACAGATAATGATTTGTATCCTAGGCTTTCTCCTCTTGCTTTGACTTTTCATTTGGGCAGTCACAAAGTCCCTCTGTTTTGACATGAACAGATAGTTTCTTTCTCTGTTCCTGTCTCTTTTGGTCTACATTAAATATGTGTCTTCCTGAAAATAGAAGCCTTTGCTTGCACATTGACTGTGCTCTCTATATTTTGAATTGCTCCTCCTTTAGCTCTTACTAGAGGTATTGGAGATGCAACCAACATATCACAGTATTTCCCATCATTTTTCTTGCAGTGCTAATCTGAGAATAGTTCTTTCCAAACATAATGTCTAGGACCTGCTACTGGATTATTTCCTCTCCCTTTATCACTTTGATAAACAAATGATAACAAGGGTAGGAACAGAAGGGTCCCGCAAGAAAATTAGCTTAAAAATTAGCTGTAACACTCTCTGTTGACAGACTATGCAGAGATGCACCATATGTGCAGAACTTCCTATGGCACATTGTATTTGGATAGAAACAAGAACTCTTAGAAAAGTGCTGGCATAATTGTCAGCATCAATTATATAAAACATGCTGATTTTCACTTCTCTGCAGGATAACTAAAATTGATAAACAAGTGGTTTTTCCTGTGTTTTTCATGTGTGTGTTAGCTACCTTCAGAATTTGAAATAGATACTGCTATTCTTCAGCAGTACCTGCTAATTTAGCACAAATTGTCTCATTTAATTCTTTTTAGTCACCAGCTTTAAAATTGCATAAAAGAATAATTTATGAGAGCACTGACAGAAAGCTGTGTTAGATGGAGTCAGGGAGGATAATAAAGACTGTATCTATGGAAAAAAAAGGGCCATTCTGGGCAAAATTGCCAAACTTGACTCATTCTATGCACAAAAGGTTGGAAAAGATATGAAAATTCAAGTATGGAAAACAAAGAGAGGAAATGACTTTGCAGGACAGTAGCCAGTGAATTATTTAGTTCTTTGGAGGACTGAAGTACAAAGCAGCTTTAGTTATGTGACTTGGAGAAGACTGGAGAAGACTGACGCTTAATTTTCAGACATAACTACCTAAACACATCAGATATACCTCAGTTTTTTTTTTTTTTTGGTTTGGTTTGGTTTGGTTTTGGGTTTTTTTAAGGTTTTCTGCTTTTTCCAGGTATCTACAAATCTTTGGATATTCAATTAAGACATATGATAGTACTGTGAAAAGATATGTTCTGATTAATATTCTGTTGCTTCCTTTCCTGTTCAGCTTTATATATGTTAATGCACTGAACAAAGGTCTTTTTGCATATGAGAGACAAGCAGTTACATGGAAAAGTGTGACTTACTTTTTTTTTTTTCTCCCAGGATATGAAAGACAGTGACAGTAGCCTGACCGTTAATGGGATGGAAAAGAAAAGAAGAAAGGCAAGAGTATTGTGGGACTGTCATGTTATCTCAGACTGAAATTCAGAGGGAAAAAGATAGTTTGAAGATTGGGCCCCTTAAGACTTGAAAGAAGGAAAAAGAAGCCTTGTAAAGGCCATGACATTGTCTGACCCCGGGCAATACTCCCTGTTTGCCATGGAGATAAATTAATGGGGTTGATGGCAGGAGGCATATCTGGCATCTTCAGTTGGACATCTTGGGGCAGAAGCTCAAGGAGAAAGAACAAAACTGAATCCGAGGTGAGGCTTTAGTTGGGAAGGTGCAAAAGAAATCAAGAGAGAGCAGTCAGGTCCTTGGTTCATATATGGTGTGATGGGTTAACCCTGGCTGAACACCAGGTGCCCACCAAAGCCGTTCTATCACTCCCCCATCCTCAGCTGGATAGGGGAGAGAAAATATAACAAAAGGCTCGCGGGTCGAGATAAGGACAGGAGAGATCATTCACTATTACCGTCACGGGCAAAACAGACTCAATTTGCAAAACATACTCAATTTATTACAAATCAACCAGAGCAAGGTAATGAGAAGTAAAATGAAATCTCAGAACACCTTCCCACCACCCCTCCGTTCTTCCCGGGCACAACTACCCTCCCGGATTTCACCACCAAGCCCCCCCAGCGGCACAGGGGGACAGGGATGGGGTTTATGGTCATCACACGTTATTTTCTGCCGCTTCACCTCCTCAGGACGAGGGCTGATCACACTCTTCCCCTGCTCCAGCGTGGGGTCCCACCCACGGGAGACAGTCCTCCACGAACTCCTCCAACGTGGGCCATTCCCACGGGCTGCAGTTCTTCACGAACTGCTCCAGCATGGGTCCATTCCACGGTGTGCAGTCCTTCAGGAGCTCACTGCTCCAGCGCGGGTCCCCCACGGGGTCACAAGTCCTGCCAGAAAACCTGCTCCGTGGGCTCCTCTCTCCACAGATCCGCAGGTCCTGCCAGGAACCTGCTCCAGCACGGGGTTCCCACAGGGTCACAGCCTCCTTCGGGAACCCACCTGCTCCGGCGTGGGGTCCTCCACGGGCTGCAGGTGGATATCTGCTCCACCGTGGACCTCCCTGGGCTGCAGGGGGACAGCCTGCCTCACCAGGGTCTTCACCACGGGCTGCAGGGGAATCTTCGCTCCGGCGCCTGGAGCATCTCCTCCCCCTCCTTCTTCACTGACCTGGGTGTCCGCAGGGTTGTTTCTCTTACATGTTCTCACTCCTCACTCCGGCGGCAGTTTCTCTCCGTCCCAACTTTTTTCCTTCTTAAAAATGTTATCACAGAGGCGTTACCACTATCACTGATTGGCTCGGCCTTGGCCAGCGGCGGGTCCGTCTTAGAGCCAGCTAGTATGGGCTCGCTCTCTCTCGAACACAGGGGAAGCTTCCAGCAGCTTCTTACAGAAGCCACCCCTGTAACCCCCCCCCCCCCCCCCCCGCTACCAAAACCTTGCCAAACAAAACCAATACATATGGCCATGGTTTAGTTAGAATATTTTGCTGTTGCTGGCTGCTCTGTTTGCTTATCACTGCATCCACTGGTCTCCCAGAGCTGCAAAATAGGTTAGATTGCTCATGACACTATTCAACATAATTTGGGTGCAGAGATAATACCCCTCTTCTTCCTCCATGCCATTAGATATTTCAAAGCCTTGAAAGCATACTTTTATTTATCGTCTACTAGTGGGTAAAGATCATATGCATGTATATATACACATGTATACACAGCTGTTTCTTTCAGAAGCAGTTATCCCACTAGTGGTAGGTGTCTTTGTTCCTGAATAATCTGTGTCTCTGTCTTGGAAAACTCGGACTGATTTCGGTTGGACATGAAAGGGAAGAGGCATTAAAAGCCTTCTGGATCACAATGTCAATGTTTGAGTCCCTGGCTCTCTGAGTGGACTGCAAGGCATGGTCAGGTACCTAGGTGTCCCATACTTCTCCAGCTTAGGGAAATTTAGGTGTTTCCATTGACAGACCAAAACCTGGGAGTGGTGGGAGTAGATCTGCTTAGGAAGCCAACAGGAGACACTGAGCACTTGTGTCTGCAGTCCCTTCCATTTGCTTCAGCAAGTAAACCAGGGAGATGGGCAGGTACTGCTGGTCAGTCAGGATGCAGAGCCCAAAGCCACACCCTAGGGTGGGAGCTTCAACCTGCTAGTGGAAAGAAGTCAGCAGAACAATTATCTTTAAATGTGTGACTATGGAGTCAGCAGGGCTTGCAACTCTTTAGAGGGGTGCCTCCTGGCCAGAGGGGTGGTCTGGTGAGTGGGGGGCCCCAGCATGGGGGAGACCAGGTGTGCACCCAGCCTGACAGTCGATTTGCCCAAACCATGATGCTGCGCAGATGGGAACAAAAGAGCTGCTGACCCCTGGAGAGAAAGAGCTCTTCTGCTGTGGGAAGTGGGGAATGATGACTGAGCAGCAGTGCCAGTGACTTTTAAACCAAGACATTCCTGGAGAAAATACAGTGCCCTCCCTGCTTAACACAGAAACTGTTGGGGATGATGTTTTTCTGTCACAGGATGGGAGTAACCCCCTTGGCAGTCAATTGAATATTTTAGCAGAAAAATAAGGCCCAAGGCTATTATGGTCTTGAGAAACCTTGCACCAGAGAGAGCAGGAGGAGAGAGCAGTTGTCTTAAATATTCCAGCACAGGATGGGAATAAATTCCATTGACCTCCAGGAGAGTAACTCCCATCCTCACACAGGAGAACTAGTTTTCAGGAAAAAACCCACAGGCTTTATTGAAATACTACACTGGTGTCCAATGTCCTTCTAGAACAATGAAACACTTACGGTGACTTATTTATCGGTTACTCTTTTATATGGACTCTCTTACTTGAATTTCTACTTACTTACACTCTGTTAAGTGCAGGGAGTGATTCTAACTTGCATATAATGATACAATTCTGCATGCCTTTTTTCCCTGACCACAAAAAGGATGAGTTGTATGGAATGGCAGGATGTTTGGAGAGAAAGAGTTTTGGACAAAACCCCTACTACTTCAGTTTGCAAGGAAGAGACATTTCATTAATCTGGGGGCACAGAAACACTGAGTATTTTTATGCTCTGCTTTATATTTGCTTCTGTTGTAGTTTCAGCTTGTTCCTTCAGGTTTTTATCTTTATTCTGTGTGCTTTTTTAGTGAATTATGAATAAAAAGACAAATATCTATCTATCCCTCAGAAGGTCTGCTGCATTTTCCAAAACAAAGCAACAGGCTGAGTCAGAGGATGTGACATTTTCATTTGTGCAAGTCACGGTTCATTGACGCCACAGGTAATTATTAATTAGGTGTTTCCAAAGCAAAGCATGGAACAATCTTCTAGTGTTGGGATTGGCACATAGAAAAGTATGATTGGGAGTTTACAAAAATGTAGAGGAAGTTCAGACATATTCTGGACCAAGAATGGGTTAGAATCTAAAAATATATAGTAAAAATTGAGTGCACTAAGAATGCTTATCCATAAACATAGGAATATTTCTCCTCTAACCTGGCTTATCAGTCATATATCAGCATATCAGTCAGAGGATGTGAATAGGGTTCCACAATAATGTGTAGCAATCCAAGGATTTTTGCAGGGTAACTGAAAAGGTAAAATGGGTTGTGTACAAACCATGTAAATTGAAGCAACATATATATAGATATATATATACACACACAATTTTTATAAGGCATATGGCTATTGAAACACTTGATACTAGGATGAACTTCTTTCAACAAGGTCTTTACTGCTCCATTAAACTGGGGGTTTTGGAGGGGGACAAATTTTACTAATCTATAACTATGTAAGCTTGCCAGGCTCTGTATAAGCATCAGGAGCAAGTAGTAGTACTTAGCAAATGGGAGCTGTATCTGTCAGTGTCACATTAACTTTTCTTTAACTCTTGAAAAGTTTGCTAACAGGCTGTTGATTAATGTGATGTGCATTTAACTATGAGTGACTATTTCTTATCCTTGCAATAACTAATATTAACTACAGTACTGTTGACAAGGAGGGTGATTTACAGGCAGAGTGTGACGGTTTGGCTGAGCTTGGCATCAGGCTGTGGCAGTTGGAGAAAACTTGAATTTTGTTCTGCCCTGTGAAGCTTTTGGTCTTAGGCTTGGTTGGACATTGGCTTACTTCCTAAAATAAAATTGCCAGCTGTGAGGCTGCACCTTTACCGGCACTGGCAGACTGGTACCCGGAGAGGAGACCAGCTCAGGGGTCTGCTGGGCAGGAAGGTGGCTCCTTCACTCTCCTCTGCCTGGGGCTGTCCTGGGAGTGGGGAAGGACTGTCTTCTTGTTGCTGGAGAGGTTCCCACAGCAAAGGGCCTCCTCTTTTCACTTATACCAGGCTAGCAGTTGCTGACCCCATCAGAAGTGACAGAGAACATCTGACTCTTCCAGTGAATCTTGCTTCACGAGGGGATCATTAGATCCTTCAATAAAAGAACTATAGACCTGAAGGGCTCTTCTGTTCCTCTCAAGCACCAGGCTTTCCTGGGCACAATCCATAGGGGAATACAGCTTCAGGATGAATTCAGAGCAGCATGCTATTCTCATGTTCACTGTAATTTTCCAATACACTGGCTGCTGAGACAATTTGTTTTGGGAAGCTGGGGCTCATTTAGAACTGGGAGGGAATATGTGAAAAAGCAACCTCCTTGGCGTTCTTCACCAGGCTGTGTCCATCTGCAAGTGACTGAATACCACTCGCTTCTACAACCATGACTTTTGTAGGTATTGGATGAACAAGTAGGTGGATCAGTTCTCATTTTGCTGTGTTATAGCTCCCAGTTCTCTTCCGATTTCCCTAGCCAAGACACAACCTACCCCCTAAGTCAGTGCTGAGTGCCACTGGGTGTACTCCGGCTTCCTGCCAGCTGCCTGATCTGCAGCATGTATACATCAACCCAGCCAGGCCCTTCAGCCTAATGATGATGACTCATCTCAGTTAAGGAGCTGGTTCATCTTTTTTGAATTATTTCTTGCTTCCCACATTTTCAATTCATTTTAATTGAGTTTTCCCTGAGGTCACCGGCTCTGTGTTGGCTTCCTGCTATTCTCATTAACACTGCATTTGCCCAGGCTGAGAAATTCAGCTCTCACACGTATTCAGTTCAAACTTGGTATAAGACTTTGTCATTTGAGTTAACCTGCTTATTAAAACCTCCTGTTACCTGAATGGTAGTAAGACGCTTTTCTCCTTCTTTATCTCCCTCTTGTTTTTTAATTGGCATGTCACATGTATTTAGCATAGGTCACAAACATAATATGTCTTGGCCAGAGTCCAAGTGATAGCACAGCAAGAGTTTAAATTGGTGTGCTGTTATTTCCAGCTGGTGAACATATATATCGAGGATGGCTTTTTCTTATCTCTCCTTGTGAAGTCTCTGACAGCTTTCAGTCTCCTTGGAGGCAGGATACTATTTCAATACGATCCAATTTGATATTGCTGTGTTTCCAAGATGCTTACAGAGCCATGCTGGTGATCCCATGGGAGGACAGCAGCTCCTTATAATCCTGTTTAACACTTTGCTACCATTCATATCCAGTTATGTCACATCATTAACTTTAGACCACCACCATAAGGGCACTTTGTGTAGCTGCTGACTGAGTGAAAAGGCTATTCCCTGCTTCTGCCACTGACGCACTAAACAAAATCCTCCACTGTTCTCTACATCCACCTTTCATAAGCATGAAGATGAAATTATTAGCTTGGCACCTGCTGAGGTGCAACAGAAGGGCAGGTAGAATGACTAAGCTATGTATATCATATCTGTAAGATGTTCAACTAGACCAGAGACAAGTGGTGTAAAATAATACTTCTGCAATGAGTGAATCATAGTTCTGTATAGCATTAATTCAGGGTTTTGAGTAAAGAAAATAGAGGGTGATGATTTAATTGTTTTATATGGCCACAACGTAATTGTTACCAGTTTGTGATTTCCTACACTAATTAGTTTCATTCAAAATGTACCAAACCCCTAAGATTTTCTCCTTGAGGCAGATATAGATACATATGCTGTCTAGCCATTCCTCTATGGGTGTGAACTGTTCTAAATTTAATGGATGTGGCACTGTCTATCTGATCTATAGCTGCATGACAACTAGATTAATTCAGTCAAATCACCATAATAAAGCAATGTTTTTATAAAACTTAACCAAGAACAATATGAGATGAAACAGATGGAAATAAACTGTATTTTTATAGATCATATCTTTCTTTCTTGCCAATAACGAAAAGTAATTAAAGAAAACTGATTAAGTTCTTGAGAAAGGCTTACAATATTTGAACAAAGCCTGCTGGAAGCATAAAATTTTACATTATTCAATATATATCCATTATACTGAAATACAGCCCTAAAGAAAAGCATGTATATGAAACAGAGAAGCAATGTGGCAACAACTAATAGCTGATAAATTAATTTACTCTTCTCTGTTTGTTAAGATAATGATAATACAATAACATTTGTTTTGATATATAGGACTATTTAGTGTTTTTTCCAAAAGGGACCAGCCATTAGCAATGTGAGAAATTACTAATTCCAGATGAAGAAGAGCAGTTTCATAAGAAATTTGTTGTCTGGTTCATCTCATTGAATTTCTGAATCATGAGCTCATCTTTTGTTGTTGTTGTTGTAATATTTAAGGTCTTGCATTACAGATGGCTGTCTTAGAGTCTCCTTCATCGGACAATTTCCGGTGTGATATAGCAATACATGATACCTAAAAGCCAGGCAGTGCACTTCAGCTAGTAGGTAAGTTTGTGTGTAGAAAACACACCAAGTATATGTCCTGGTTTCAGCTGCAATAGGGCAAATTTCCTCCAAGTAGCTGCTACTGTGCTGTGTTTCGGATTTCTTGTGAGAATAATGTTGATAGCACACTGATATTTTAGTTGTTGTTAACTAGCACTTATCCTAAGTCAAGGATTTTTCAGTTTCCATGTTCTGCCAACAAGCAGGTGTACAAGAAACTGGGAGGGAGCACGGCCAGGACAGCTGACCCAAACTAGCCAAAGGGATATTCCATACCATAGGGTGCCATGCTCAGTATATAAACTGGGGAGAGTTGGCTGGGAGGGACCGATCACTGCTCGGGCACTGGTCAGTGGATGGTGAGCAATTGCATTGTGCACCACGTCTTTTCTTGGTTCTAATTTATCTCTTTTTCATTACTATTATTTTTATTATATTTTATTATTGTTGTTATAAATTTATTTTATTTTATTTATTAAACCTTTCTTATCTCAACCCACAAGTTTGACTTTTTTTTTTCTATTCTCCTCCTGATCCCACTGGGAGGTGGGACGAACGAGCGAGTGGCTGTGTGGTGTTTAGTTGCTGGCTGGGGTTAAACCACAACAGTATATAAAATACATCTCTTATAGGTGTAATCGGAAGACACTCTAAGAACATTTGCAAGCCAACATAGAGTTTGCAGTAATAAAGTGGAGCAGGCTTTGAATAGAATTAGAATGATGCACTCTTTCAAGCTAGGGTTGTATTTTGGCAGAAGCTGGATTACGTGAGACATGGCGCATTTGGTGGGCAATGTGAGAGATAAGCAGTCACCCTTATTTCATGGTTTATCTTGGCTTTCAACCATAGGATGTCTTGGAAGGAGAAACCTCTCTGAGTTTGAACCTTGGTCAGTTGTACAAGTCATGCTCGCTTCTATCCAGGTAATCTAGTCCTAGTTCATAGACGAGATTTGTATGTTTGTAGGTATGGATGAAAAGGGGGAAGACTCTTATTAAAATTCAGATGGAAACCCAAAACTCACTCTGCACCAGAGACACACTAAAATGATGAACCCCAAAGTGTGTGCATTTAATGCAGTCTTGGAATTTCACAAGTGCTGTATCAGGTCTTTAAAATTCTGCGTGTTAGGCACTTCTCTAATATGTATTCATTATCTTTTCCAAGTAAGCCATGTCTTTAACATCAGCCATGAATGTGGCAGTTTCCATGGGTGACTGTCTGGAAACACTGCAGTAAGAAATATGGGGCAAGAGGAGTGCCAAATGGGGACAAACATGCCTAAGCTCTACTGGTTACTAGAAAGACAGACCAGTGATGAGAGTGTTATGTGGAAGTGAGACAAAGTAGTTGTGGGTGAGTGGAAGATGGGCCACTGCCACTGCCAAAGTGTCTTGGTCTGGGTTTGGACTTCTGGGTTTCTGAAAACCAGAAGTCCACGGGCTGTCAAAAAACAGTAATGGACTTAAAAAGATTTTTCTTCAGGTCCAGAAGGGGTTGCAAAATTACCTGGCTGCTCTAAGAGCCAGGATGCAAGGGAGTTCCCTGCACAGGCACCCGCTGTCATGCTGAACGTCCCCTGTGAGCTAAACAAACTCAGGACAATTTTCCATCCTTGGATGGTGTCACCTCTGGTATCTGGTGCACAGTATGAGAAGAAAGTGTGATCTGAGATTGCAGAACTAAGCAGCAAAATCAGCTACAGCAACCAGAGCAAATGGTTTGGAATACTCTGCTTTGCTTACTAATTTTACCTCCTAGAAAATACTTGTATTACTTTCCAATTTTCAGCAATACAACAGTTTCATGGATGAAAAACTGCTGTGTGATCCCCATTTTTGTTCCATAAGTGGTCCAAGTGCAAAAAGCAATTATTTTCCTCATGGAAAGTCAGGATCTGTTGAGATAGCAATTTTCATCACCCACATTGTGGTAAATATTTGTAACGGGGCATAATAGCTGCAATTATCTAGTGGCTGTCTTATAGTATTGTGGTAGCTGCACTATACTTATTGTACAAACATTGAAGGAGGAACTTTCATAATGAGTGCCTGTTTTCAGGTGCTTATGATTTTCCAAAAAGTGGGGAAATTAATGCTTTGTTTGAAATTTCTTTTGTTCTACAGCCAAAAATGTGCTTTCTGAAAGTTTGCTGAAATTCTGTTTGGTTAGTTTTGCATTAACAGCTCATGGAAAAAAAAAGATGAAATTTCATGCTTTGCAAGCATTTTCCAACACATCTATTTGCTACCGAAGACTCCAAAACTTGACTTATTTTAAAATGTCAAGCTGGTCCTGCTATTAAAACATCAGTGAGGTCAAATTCCTTTGACAAGGCAAAAAGAGGGTGACTTACAAATCAGAGAAAGTCTACATGGTACAGCCTTATAGACACAAGTAAGCTAGCTAAGCAAATGTAGTTTGACCACCAGCAGCAATAAGAGCCGTGTTGATATAAAGGTCCTTTAGTCTGGTGAGCCTTGCTGTACATCTGCATATTGAATTGAGCACACCCTGACAAGATACTCAAATAAGCCAGAACAGCAACTGATGAACCTGGAAGAAAAAGATACCCTTTATTTGCAGACCTCTTAGAGCAGTATTTCAGCTGTAACTGCTCTGTAATCTGGTCTGGTCAGCCAGGAACTGTAATGATGCCTCTTGTTGCTATCCCAAATAGGTTGATAATATTGATCACTCCCCTTGCTTTGGTGATGGAGAAAAGGAACCTTCTACCTTAAGAAAGAAACCTACTAGCAAGCTAAGGCATTTTAACCTCTCCCCCCCCTTTTTTTTTGCAATTAATGTCTCTCAATATGTAGGAAAATGTATTCAGCTCTCTTATCTGTATCTCCCTAAACTGGAGTTCAGCCTGCAGAAGTCAGAGTGGAACTTATTGCCAGACCTAGGGCTAATCTTTTACCAGGGGGATGACTTTCATTATCCTGGAAATCATTCTTAAGCAGATTTAAAATTTTATCGGTTATCTTTTACAGACTACACAATGAAGATGCAAGGCCCTGACTTGCAATCTGTTTGGTGCACTCACTGCTGTTGCTGGCTACTACATCTGAGACACTTGATCATCTCAACCACATGCCATTGCTTCTGGATTACCGGCTGCAGGGCTTTTTAATACAGAGAGAGGTTTTCAAACTACTCAACATTTAACAGTCTGACTCAGGCCATTCTGCCACGCATGCGCATCTAAGCACATATGCTCATGAGCTTTATGATACTGTCTCTGTGAAAACTCCTAAGAGGAAACAAATACATGTTCACAGGAAGCAAATAAAAGTTGTGTATCCCATCAGCAAGACTTCCTGCTGTCAGTCTGCTGGGCATTATGACTCAAAACATACTCATTCAGCCTGCTGTGAAGGAAATATTGACATCTGATTACTCATGCCAGCAGGAGAAATATATTTTGAAATAAAAGAGTTCATCCAAAGTCAGGTCACCACAGGGTGATCTCATTTTGTGGTCTTTTTAAAGAGTTTGGGTAGGAAATGCACCACAGTTGTTTCTGTCCTAAATGTCTGACTTAGAAGTTGTCTGACTTGTTGCCCTATGGTCTGGCTTTATCACAAAGTGTTATGCAGAATATTGCCAATAATGAGGTAGCCATATTTCTTCTCCGAATACAAGTGGCAAGTTTGAAGAGAAACAACTGGATTTGAAAAAGACAAAGTTGGAGATGAAATTAGATAGTTTACGTGCTGTTATTTCAGTGAAGTATCTATTGCCAACCGTTATTCCTAGAGAGCTATCATCCCACCAGATTGTGCATAGATGGTCCATGCATGTGCATAAGAGGCAGTGTGCGCTTCTCACACAGGGGCTGGCAATTAATGGAGCCTCCTTGTGTAGCCCAGGGTCTGAAGGAACAAGGAACTGGAAGGAAGGTGGGAACAATGTAGGACTTCTCTAAACATGTCAACCCCATGCAGCACTACAGGCTTGGGGAAGAGTGGCTGGAAAGCTGCCCGGCAGAGAAAGACCAGGGGGTGCTGGCTGACAGCCGGCTGAATATGAGCCAGCAGTGTGCCCAAGGTGGCCAGGAAGGCCAACGGCATCCTGGCCTGTATCAGAAATGGTGTGGCCAGCAGGAGCAGGGAGGTGATTGTCCCCCTGTACTCAGCACTGGTGAGGCCGCACCTCGAGTCCTGTGTTCAGTTTTGGGCCGCTCACTACAGGAAAGACATTGAGGTGCTGGAGCGTGTCCAGAGAAGAGCAACCGAGTTGGGGAAGGGCCTGGAGCACAAGTCTTATGAGGAGCAGCTGAGGGAGCTGGGGCTGTTTAGTCTGGAGAAAAGGAGGCTGAGGGGAGACCTTATCGCTCTCTACAACTACCTGAAAGGAGGTTGTAGCGAGGTGGGAGCTGGTTTCTTCTTTTAGGTAGCTGGATATAGGATGAGAGGAAATGGCCTCAAGTTACGCCAGGGGAAGTTTAGATTGGATATTAGGAAAAATTTCTTTACTGAAAGGGTTGTCGGGTATTGGAACGGGCTGCCCAGGGAAGTGGTGGAGTCACTGCCAGGGAAGTGGTGTTCAAAAAGCGCGTAGATGAGGCACTTTAGGACATGTTTTAGTGGGCATGGTTGATGGTTGGACTCAATGATCTTAAAGGTCTTTTCCAACCTAAATGATTCTGTGATTCTATGATTCTATACTACTCCCTGCCGTAGCACTTTGAAAACTTTGTGTTATGGAGACTGCCACTTGCACTGGTTATTAAAAAGAACAATTCCACAAATAGAGGCAGCACTGCAATGCACAGAATGCAGAGTTACATCTCTAGGCATGACCTTAATATGTGTCAAAATGTGAATTCTCAGCCTTTACTTGCACTGGGTGCTGTAGCTTAGATCATGACTTTAAAGAACTTTGCAAATACAACACTTTTACTATGTTGAAAATCTACAGTAATCCGATTTTCCTAAACATTATCTCCTGAAACAGTGAAAACCTAACTCAATGATGAGTTGCTAAGAAACATGATATTCCAAATGTTCTTATGAAACTTATAAATTATACATATAACAGTCATCAACCTATAAAAAGGCCCACCCCTTCCCTCCCCCCCCCCCCCCCCCCCCCTTCTGGGTTTTTTTAAATATCCAATAAAATATCATTAATCCTATTTTGGTTTTCACAGCATATTTGGGATCAGTGTCTCCTGCAGTTCATAAATATTCGTGGCCTATGTGTTTATTATTGCAGCGAGAGATATTTATTGCCTTCAATACTGGAAATTGCAGTGAGGTCAACACTTAAATATATTCATAGTATCTCAATTCTCTGATGTAATAAAGTTGCACCATGTGAAAGCCAATGTCAACAGCCTGGTCTTTTCCTAACTTTTTTCGAAGAATTCTTTAACGCTTGGATCCCTTGATACTGCATTTTTCAACATTTAATCCAAGAATAATTGAGGGGTAAAGTACAGATTGAGGGGAAGTGGCCAAATAGTGACTCCTGGCCCATGTGCCACTTCTGAGCAGCTCAGCTGCAGCTCCCATGTATCTGTTGTATAACATAATCAGTGGTCACCCTGTGCTGGGAGAGGAGCTATCATGTAGTGTAAATGCTGGCCAGTATAAGCTGCTGTGGCTGACATGCCTACAGTGACCTGGACGGTCTACGGAGGCTTAAGCTGGGATCTCTTACCCCTGTGAACTACTCCTGGATCTGCCCTGGGCAAAGGTTTCACATAGCTTGTGTTTGGTAGATCTTGCTTATATTCAGGTTTTGCAAGGTAGAACACTGTGTTAAATATGTCCAGCCTGAACAAGTGAGTGGGCTTGTTAGCACATTGCCTTTTTAAGAATAAGCAGAGTTCTGCTATTGCTATTTTTTTTATTTCCTCCCAGGACTTTCAGGATGGGCTGGAATAATGTGCACTAGTCCCATGTGTCAAGCCATGAAGTCTTCAATGGATGCATTATAAAGGTGATCTGCAATGGTGCACTGGGCAGGAGTGGCATTTCTGGAAGTCCTGCATTCTAGTAAGAATCAGGCTGCAGGACATCTGGAAATCCTAAGCAAATGTGCAAAATTCTTAAACTCTGCCAGGGCAAGGTCTTGAGTGAAAAAACAAGGATGTGTTTGGAAAAAGCCAGATGTATGATAGCATTAAATTTAACAATAAAAACTCATAGGTGAATGAAATAACATTGTGCTCTGCCTTTCTTGCTATAGAAAGTATCTTTTTTTTTCACCTGCCTTTTTATTCGTAAGCATTTCAAGTTCTTTTAAGACAATGGGATCATGGAGCTGGTGCAGGGGAGGGGAGGTCTGTGGGACACCTCGCATGCTGCATGAATGAGGCTGCCGAGGGAGTCCCAGCACAGAGCAGGGAGGCTGGAGCTTGCCGAGGGAAGGACCTGATGCAGTGGGGAGGTGCTAGGTGACCTTCAAAGGGAATGTCCTGGTTTCAGCTGGGATAGAGTTAACTGTCTTCCTAGTAGCTGGTACAGTGCTGTGTTTTGAGTTCAGTGTGAGAAGCATGTTGATAACACACTGATGTTTTCAGTTGCTATGTAGTGTTTAGTCTAAAGTCAAGGATTTTTCAGCTTCTCATCCCCGGCCAGTAAGAAAGCTGGAGGGGCACAAGAAATTGGCACAGGACAGAGCCAGGGCACCTGACCCAAACTGGCCAACGGTGTATTCCATACCATGGGACGTCACATCTAGTATAGGAACTGGGGGGTGGGTGGGGGCGAGGGATCGCCGCTCAGGGATTAACTGGGCATTGATTGGCGGGTGGTGAGCAATCGCACTATGCATCATTCGTATATTCCAATCCTTTTATTAATACTGTTGTAATTTTATTAGTGTTATCATCATCATCATTAGTTTCTTCTTTTCTGTTCTATTAAACCGTTCTTATCTCAACCCATGAGTTTTACTTCTTTTCCCGATCTTCTCCTCCATCCCACTGTGGGGTGGAGTGAGTGAGCGGCTGCGTGGCGCTTAGTTGCTGGCTGGGGTTAAACCACGACAGGGAACATGCAAACCTCCTTGGGAACAGAGGGGAGAGAGGGGTTTTAATGTAAATCAGAAATCCACTGAGTCTAGTGCCATCTCACCTGGAAGCAAAATACCTGCAAGGATGCAGTGGGCCAGGGAAAGCTGTATATAAATCCTTTTCATTTCTATTCCATCTCCTCTAGTCACTTTGAATTTCCTGTATTTAAGAAGTTAAGTATTCCAGTTTTCCTGGCTATTTTGAGTTTTAAAGTGTTTTGGTTTTCTTTGGGGAGCTCATTATAAAAACAAGACCTAAGCACACCCACCTCAAAGTTATGGCTGACTCATGGGGCCATTACATCACTCTCCTTCCCCTAAAGGAGTCATCCAAAAGGAGACCTTTGAAGGTGCAGATGTCTTTTAAGATTGTGGCTCTCAGCAATGTTCTGTGGATTGAAAATCTTCCGGTTGTATCTGAAGAAATGACCTGAAAAATGACTGCTGCTGTTGTACTGCTTTGTGCTGAGCCAATGGCATTGCAATGACATTTAGTACTGTGCCCATTTAACACAATATTATAACCACAATTTCTATGGCATTGACTATAGAAACTCTGTAGCTGAAAACCTAAACAGTTTACTGGCTGTGGAGATAAACTCTTTGTATAATACATAGCCCGGTTGTGGTAACAATCCTGTGACAGATCTTGTTTGTTCAATCTGACTCTTTCAACATCTGTTTCCCAATGCTGTGATACCTTTGCTTTGCAGAAATTTAAGGAAATTTCTGACATGGCTGTGGGATGGAGATTTTAGTCTCATTTTACAGGTGAGGAACTGAGGCACTAGAGGACCTGTTCAAGTATTCATAAAGTCTACTGCCAAGGTGCAACTGAATTTAAGTTTCCTAGTCCAGTGCCTGACTTAAGCCAAGTTTCCCTTCTATGGGTTTATCTGCTTGATTAACAAAGCCAGTGTTTTGTTGTTGATAACATTTTGAATGAAGATAGATTTATTGCAATAGGTGACAGGTTGTGTTTTTATGATTTCAACACTTGATGTCAAATATTAATTGATATCTGCATAAATGTGCTACATAAATTTACTGTGTCAAATACAGCAGACACACACACAGACAAATATGTGGGGGACAAGTTATAGAATATCCCACCCTTTCCTATATTTGGCATATTACATGTTCCCAGAATAACAGTCATGCTCTAACACCCAAAGTCTGTCTCCATGTCCGTAAGGGATTATTTTCATTTCAAATGGAAAAACTGTGGGCTGTATCCTTATGCCTGAAAAAAAAAATCTGTCTGGATAACTGACTTGGAAGGTCATAATCAAAACCTACTGTGAAGAGTCGTAAAGAACTCAGTAAAGCTATCTCTATTAGCTAATTGCTAAAAGTATTTGTAAGTATTTGGCAATTTTTGTTTGTTTTACAAACCACTTCCTTAGTGATTTGTAGGAGGAAGCAAGACATCCCCATAATTTTTCTTAACCTACTTAGCAGGAAGCAGAACTTAGGCTTTTGTCAAAGAGGGTTTCAAGAAAACAAGAAAACATGTCAGAATTTAAAAATAAGGTAGTTGTCACTGAGAAACCTCACATCTTTGATTTGTTCTTCAAAATGCCTCTGAAAACAAAAGAAATGATCTCGTGGTCTACATGGTCATCAATGATTTTATAAGATTATGTAATGACATGGGAACCAAGAATATTTTTGAAAGGGAACCATTGGCAAGTATACACATACTAAGTGTGCCCAGCTCCTTAAACCAATGTAGCATTTTGGATTTCTGTAAAATACTTTGAGATTACTGAAAAGTAAACATAAATAAAACAATATGTGTTTTCAATACATGCAATAAGAACCTGGTCAGATGAGCTGCCATTTCGTAAGCACAAACTCATGTGTAGCAATTACAAAGAGTAAACTGCTCACCCACCTTGAAGGAGAGACTGGCCCAAGGCCATACCCTCTTTGCCTGGGTTTATTTTATCCAGAGAGAGCAGTAAAGAAGTAAATTGTGTACTTCAGCTGAAAATTGTGCTGGATTGCAGGAATTCTTTAACAACTCAAGAAAAGAGACAATTGAAGGCTTGGGTTCAGGGAAACAACCAGGGCCTCCAGCAACTGCCATCTCTCTATTCCTAATCTCATGTTTTAACTAGGAAACCACTCTGTTTTTCATAGTACAAACTCAGCAGTTTAAATAGAGTATGATATTGACTGATGTCCAGTTTTTACTGTAAAAACATGATTTCAGATTAGGTCACAAATGTGGGTTTCATGGTTTCAAATGGATCATAATAATAAATAAACATGGATCATAATAATAATAAGTCTTGCCAGAAAAGTGTTATTCTCTGGTTATTAATTTCTCCTATAGACACATTTTTTTTTCCCATGAGGAATTACTTTTGTGTGTGCAGAAATGTTTGCCATAAGTAGACTACAGGAAAATAAAGATACTTTTTTTGGGATCTGCACTTAAAATTTGGAAGCCTTTCAAAGGTGCCTGCTCTCCCACTACAGCCCACTTGAGAAAACATCTCTCAATTTGTCACTTCTGATATAGGATGACCATACTTTTTTAGTTTTAAGAAAATCTTTCTTAACCTGTTTGATAGGTTATAGCATTATTCAGGCTATGTTTTACTTAAGTCTACAGCTACTATAAGCGTGATAATTATACAGCAATAAGAATTACATTTGCCATTTGAACTCAAACTTGTGTGGATGTAGTTTTTTATCATGTCTCTTGTTTGATCAGTTTTGGTGAAAAGGAATGTAGTGAACAGATAACACTAAGAAATATCAATGTCTTGGTATTTTTATAGCACTCTGGCCGGATTGCCACTGGCAGTTCTCTATGTATGCTTGGTGAGTACACGGTTGAAGGTGGTGGACTTAAGCAGAGTAATAATGTAATTTATTAAATCATCCTCCTCTGCTGCATGACTTTGGATGTCTTTGTTGAGGTTTTACAGACTTCTGGAGATAAAATGTCAAGCTGGCAACACCTGGTTTATATGCCTGACTTTGGGTAAGGCTATCAACTGCTTATTTCAGTTGGAGACTGAATTACTCATATTTTCTCATTTAATGGATTTGCATGACCTTTAACTGAAGTTCTCTTCGAACTGTGATTCCTGTCCTCTCTACACCTGGTGTGAAGGTCCCTGCCAAGGAATTGAGCACGCAGCCACTGAGATGCGAAGTGGGAATGGGTGGTGGTGTAGTTTGGCCTGCCTAGGCATACAGCCTGAAGAAGGCTTTGCTCCAGTGTCTGAGCACTCTGCTGGTTAGCCAGCATTTCCTACACAGGGAGCACAGGCCACTGACTTAATAATTTGATTATTTTTAGCATATAGGTCATACCTTATAATAAGAAATGGCTACATGGAGCACATGATAAGAAATGCCACACTGAGTCAGAGTGGTGTTCATCTAGGCCACTGTTTGCTTCAGATGGGGCAAACAGGAGATACATTTTGGGAGTGTGTGTGAGCATGTAGACTGCTTTCTGCAATCCATCTTGCATCTCTGCAATCCCAGTTTTACCAGGGCTGTTAGAAGGTTTCTTGCTGCCTAGTCCCATTAGTTTCTGTTTATGGAGCTAACGTTCATGGATTTGTCTAACACCTCTATGAACCTGCTGATACTAAATGATTCACAGTTTCCTGAGGCAGTAAGTCCCAGAGGTTCACTACCTGCTGTGGAAAATACTTTCTTTAATCTATTTAAATATCCTATTGGATCTGTCAGGGGAATTCCAGTTTGCTGGCCCTAGTTAATAATCTTTGGATTCACTGTATCTGAAAACTTCAAGATTTTTTTTTTAAACTTCAGTGGCATCCTCCTCCCTCATCATTCTCTTCCAGGCTTTTCAGTGCCTCGATTGCCTTCACCATTGTAGTCGCCTTTCTCTAAGTCCTTTTGAGACGTGGGGACAAGAACAGCAGACAGTACGCAGGATGTGGCAACATGAAAGGTTTTCATAGCAGCAAGATGCCTTGTTCTCAGGACCCTTTGTTGCCCAAATATTTGTTAGTGCTTTGAATGCCCATGTGCACATAGTCAAAGATTTTATAGAACTTCCAATGAAGACTGCAAGATCTCCTTCTTGAACGGCATCTTCTGAGTTCAGCAACACGTAAACATGGTTGAGATCTGTCTTCAGAAACAGTTTACCTTTTGTTTATTTATTTTTTATGTATCATCTTTAGCATTAAATGTTGCTGCAATGAATGCACTGTGACCTTATCATTCCTATGTGTCTCTTTAGCCAGCAAACTGGTACAGGTGGAATGATGATATTTGAGACCACTGGTGCTGGTGCAGTTTTGCAGCTACAGAGCTAGTAGGAACTTCTTGGATCAGTAGGACTAATTCTCTGGTTGCAGGATCCTACAACATCATGAAATCCTTGCCATAGAGCTTTGCTTTAGAACTGATTTTTCTCCCTCATCTATATGGGAAGGCTGCTGTGGAGTCTCATTATGATTATGATAAAATACTTTATTCTGCCTTTCAGCCTGTATTTCTTTGTGGCAAATTTACATAGGTTTCTCCTTGGGTTGCCATTTTCCTTTGACTTAAAGGACTGTTCTTTCACTCTGGTGTTTACTGTCCAGTTAAATTTGTAGAGGTATACTAACTGCTCTCTTAGCTTTCCTGTTAAGATACTGAACAAGCCAAGCTCTTCTAGTCTACTTTTGAAGACGGCTTTACAAGGTAACTTGTCATCCTAGCCACCTTTGCCATATATGTTATTTCTGAGTTTTTCTTTAAGATGTTGTCCACAGGTCCAGTTAGTGGTGGACCTTTTTGAAGCTTTAGCAATGTTCTTTTAAATAATCCAAAATAAACTGCTATAGGGCTAAAATAACATATTGCATCATTGTTTACATCTGGAAGGACATAAAAGACAATAACTCTTCTTCCTTCCCTCCTGAGCTATGTCTCAAAATAACTTCTGTGTATTTCAGTGCCTAATAAACACTGGAAAGAAAGAGAAATGCAATTAAAGAGGGAGCTCACTGTTTTTTACTTCTGTGCTCTGTAAGGAACATAGTCTGAAATCACAACAGAAAAAGCAATTTTTATCTGGAAACTATCCAGACAGGATATGATGTGAACAAGAGAGAGACTGAGAAAAGGAAAGTAAATATTGCCAGCATTTCCTCTCTCCCCTTCTTGCTTTCAACACTTACATCCCTTTCTGGGAGCAGACAGGAAAGACAGGACAATGGTTCCTCTATTTTCTTTTTCTGTGTGCATTTGATTATTGCAGTTGTCTTCTTGCACCTCCTGTGTTCTCAGCTGCTTGTGTGCAATTAAGTGCAAGTCTGCAATCTCTACATTGACAAAATGCCCTGTTTATCAGTGAAGTTAGTGAAGGTTCATGAATTTTAAACCACAGAATGAAGGCATGCTTAAAAATAAGTTAATCAAATGTGAAAGTAACATGGCCATTAAGTGCATAAAAACAAACAGTTCCACCCTGGTTTTTAAATTGCAAAAAGTTAGCTGATACAGTAGCAAGTTGATCCTTTACATGCCAGAATCAGGGCCTGGCAGTTTAAGGTAGACCTGCTGTTGACTACAGAGCAGTGCAGACCAACCTGAATGACTCCAAGCCAGCTGGGCTGCAGATGGGTTGTAGCAGGTGAGAGCACTGCGTGGGGTTGCAGGCTTGCCCAGATAAGCTAGGTTATGCTGAAGGATTTGTTTGTTCTGAGCTCCATAGTAGCTGTCATGGTTTAACCCCAGCCAGCAACTAAGCACCACTCAGCCACCCACACACTCCTCCCCACTCCCAGTGGGGTCAGGAGGAGAATTGGAAAAAAAAAAAAAAAAAGTAAAACCCATGGGTTGAGATAAGAAAAGTTTGATAAATGATGCACAATGCAATTGCTCACCACCACGGACCAATGCCTGAGCAGCAATCCGCCCCTCTCAGCTGACTCCCCCCAGCTCATATACTGAGCATGACATCCTATGGTATGGGATATCCCTTTGGCTGGTTTGGGTCAGCTGTCCTGGCCGTGCTCCCTCCCAGCTTCTTGTACACCTGCTTGCTGGCAGAGCATGGGAAACTGAAAAATCCTTGACTTAGGATAAGCGCTACTTAGCAGCAACTAAAACATCAGTGTGCTATCAACATTATTCTCACAAGATATCCAAAACACTGCACAGTACCAGCTACTTGGAAGAAAAATAACTCTATCACAGCTGAAATCAGGACAATAGCCTAGCTGCTTGCAGCCCAATATGACTTTAAATTTAGTTCATGTATTTTTTCTGTCATTCAAATGTAGATACATCATTTATTGATGTTGGCTTTTCCTTCACTTTCTTTTGCTCATATACATGGTCTTGAATGTACTGTAATATTTTACTGTCTCTCACTGAACTGTAAGAAAGGGAGATTGTTTCAAATGTCAAGTTTAGTCTAACTTATATAAAATTTTGTCTTAAATAAGAATACCTAGAACTTCTCCCCTTCAGTTTTTCAGATCCTACTTACCTTCATAGTAGACTCGCAGCAAAATAATCCCAGGATGTTCTTAAATACTCTTAAATATTATTGGTTTTTGGTTTCTTATGGTAACATAATAATAAGTTGCTGTAAGAATATTGCTGTTAAATAATATTGTTAATATTGCTGTTAATTGCTGTTTAGTAAAAGAGCAATACTTTTGATTATTTTTTTTTTGGTCAAACTTAAGTTCAATTTTAAAAGAGAATTATAAGAATTTGGATTTTCTACCAGGAGCCACTTGAATCCACTGACTCTTACAGGAACAAGAAGAAAAATTTAAAGAAGCCAAACATCTTATTTACATAGGCTAAATTTCAAAATTGATGACCTTCATTTTCAGCTGTGCAAACCACATTCTTCACTCAGTCTCATGTTTCTTAAAATAATTTGGGCTCTTTCCCTTTAGAGTTTCAGAACTGTAATCCAGCAGCTGCGCTGTTTTTGCAAGAAAACTCCATGCAGTGTCAGTCAAACTGAGGCGAAGTTTAGACACTGTGGCTCTTGGATTGAGGTTGGAGGTGACCTGTTCAAATGAAATTGTAGCAACATAGCCTCAAGAATGAAGCAAGCAGCCAGGCTGTCTGAGTGTGGGTGAAATCTGATGAATTATATGCTTCTTGGATTCCCTCCAGGATCCCAGTCAGTGTCAGTGTAATTTGTAAGGGCTGCGAATTCTAGAAGGAGCAACACATCATGTGCAACGTGTGTACTTTGTATTTAAAGAATCTGGGAATGCGTGAGCATTTTCTGTAGATGAAATCAGCGGGATTTTGTTTCTAAAGAAATAAAGTCCTCTGAACACTTTGCTTTGTTATTTGTCTTCTGTTAAAACGAATGAGCTTATCGTGTTTAAAATAACCTGTTTGATAATTGTGTCAAACTACTGTAGCAGTATGCAAAAAAGTTTTGAAAAGCAGTCTCTGGGACCTGTGTTTGCCCTGCCTTGGAAGTTATCAAGAGGACTTGTTGGCATCATTAGTGACTATGCTAGCATGTAAATCAGATGTAGATCCGTGCTTCTGCAAGTGGGAGCTTAGTCCCTGCACTGTCACAGACGTTGTCCATGGGTGGCCACCCTCAGTCCTTCTTGGTATCTTGGTAACCTTGCGGTGTTACAAGGCTGTGTAATTGCATGGAAAGGTTTGACAGGTGTGTCCAGGGAAGTAGTGAAACAGATACAGCAATAGGATTTCTACTTGCTTTACCTCTAGCCTATTGGTCGAAGTAAGTGTATTTGGAGTGGGACAGCAGCAAGGAGTCAGTACGAACGTGTAAGTAATAAGCTGCTGATGCTACAGGAAGGTGCTTGGGACAGTGGTTGTACCTCGTGTGGGCTATTCTTCTCTAAAATTTGCTCAGGAACAGGACTTTTCTGCAAGGTCTTGGGTTGCTGGCAAAAAAAAGCAGAGTGGACAAACATCACAAGAGGTTGACTATAAACAGTCATGAGACAGGCGGACTGTTTACTGCAATATTACAACTATACTGTGTTAATCAGATTTTGTAGTCACAGCAACAGATGATGCTTTTGGATGTTGCTAACATGGTAAATACAAATATTTTGTGACAGTGTCTAGAATGGTGTTTTTCCACATAGCAGCAGGAGCTCCTATTAGACAACTGTCATGTTTACATAAGTTTCCATGATTTATCATTCAAAACAGGCAAAGAACTCATGGAAAGGAAATTCTCAGCTAAGCCTCAACCAATGATGAGAATTGCCACCTATCTGTGTGATTAAGCATAGTAGTTAGTGAAAGAATACAAACCGGAAGAAACTTATCTAGTCTCGTAAGTATTTATGTAAATGGCCTCTTTTTGTGCATCTCAATATAATCATAATCTTGTAACAGTGGGGTCTGAGCAGCAATGTGAAAACTACCACACAGGTGCTTGAGAAGGGGGGAGCTGTTCTGATGTTCCAGAAAAATTTGCTGACCATGCAAATAGTCTAAGCTTATTTCATGGGAGATAACTACAGAACTTGAATCCCACAGTAAAACCTTTAAATTTGACTTAGTGGGCGGATAAAGTAAGTAAAACTTACCCATCTAGCATTTTTCTGCAATTAGGTTTACGTGCTTTTCAGAGAAAGCTGGCTTTTTGATTTTTGGAGAAATGACAAAAAAAAAAAAAAAAAAAAAAAAAAAAGGCGCTCTGAGGCGCTTTAGCCTTTCCATTGTCTTTTCCTCCTATATCTACAATGGTGGTTTTGTGTAACAAGAAACTTTCCTGTGTGAAGTTTTAAAGGCTATCCTATTTAGTGACAGATTTTTTATATTCTTAGAAGGTTTTACTTTTGAGTAAAGCAACATGCAAATGTATGGTTTTTGGTTTCAACTCTTCAAAATGTGTATATGTTGTAAAGTGCTATGACAGTGTACTACAGTATTAATTAGAATAGAATAGAACAGAACAGAACAGAATGGAATAGAATATTTCAATTGGAAGGGACCTACAATGATCATCTAGTCCAACTGCCTGACCAATTCAGGGCTGACCAAAAGTTAAAGCATGTTATTAAGGGCATTGCCCAAATGCCTCTTAAACACTGACAGGCTTGGGGCATCAACCACCTCTCTAGAAAACCTGTTCCAGGGTTTGACCATCCTCTTGGTAAAGAAATGCTTCCTGATGTCCAGCCTAAACCTCCTCTGGCGCAGCTCTGAATCATTCCCATGTGTCCTATCACTGGATACCAGGGAGAAGAGATCAGCACCTCCCTCTCCACTTCCCCTCCTCAGGAAGCTGTAGAGAGATGTCTTTCTAATGGACATCAAGCCAAATGTAGTATGGTTGCTTGACTCTGCATTTCTTTGTGTACCCTGTTTAAACCTGTTTAAGAATTACTGCCAATGAAAACTGGTATACTGGAAATTGTGTTGTTGGCGATATTATCTTTACTTCCATTTGCACCTCATGCAAGTGCAAATTACTGGCCAAATGTCCTTGTTTCCAACAAAGAACCACTAGGTTTTGTCATCCTCTTCCTTTCCCCCCACCTCATCTACAGTGTGGCTTTCCGAAAAATTATTTCCTTCTGGCACTTCTCCTTGTTTCTGTCTTCTCCATCTCTCCTCCAGGCTGGCTACACTTGAGAATATTTGTTCCAGCCCCAAGGTAAAGACAGTAAATTTTTTTGAGTGGTAACAAATCAGCCCTCACATTTCTCTTACTAACAGAAAGTTCATATTATCCAATTGTCCCAGGGGTGTTTCATTTCAATATCAGACAATGTTTAGCTGATGCACGTAATTACTTTTCCTGCATGTAAAAGCAAGAACTAAATTTAAACACAGGTTGTGTATCCATTTTCTGTAAGCTTTTTTAATCAGCAGCTAATGAAACAACCTGTCATCAGACAGCTGTACTGCTGAAATGACATGAAAAGCAAATCCATGGAGCAAGTTTGTTTGTAGACTTTCACCTAAGTTTGGAGCTAGTGATGATTTGTTGTTTTTTCTGCAGTTTAACCTTGTTTGGTCTAGCTGGAAATGTGGCAGTAATGATGTCAGTATTTGCCAAGACCTATGCTTTTACAGGAAACTGTAATAAACATCATTCAAGGTTTTGACAAGATTTCACACAGCATAGCAGGGCAATCCAGCACAAATTCATCATAATAAAAGCCTTCCATGCCCATTTTGGGTGATGTGCTCATAACCTTACAGATGTGGTCTATGTGTAGCTGAGTGAAACTATTCAGTTGCTGCTTTGCGTGAAATGCTTGAACACTGTGACAAATGTCTATTAAAATGTTTTGCTGCTCAAGTGGATTTAGAGACATTAAAATATTAACACCATGTAAAACAGCATAGCTTGAGGTCACAAGGCATCAGGAAGCACAGAATCAAATATGATAATTTTCACAAGAATTTTTTTCCCAAAGCCTGTTAGAGGTGGGATTCTTCCACTGTGTGATATAGAAGAGAAAAGGGGGAAAGAAGGGGAAGAGTTTCTGAGCTACTCAAAATGGAAAGAAGTGATCTGGCCCTGTTTTACTTGCAAAAGTTCAAACGTACATTCACCTCCACTGGGTTGGTGGAAGAGTGTGTGGGCCTGGGCTACCAAGGAGTTCAGGGCCTGTGTGGTTCCCATGGCTTCTCTCAGAATTGCATGGCAGGCTGATGGGAATCCTTTTCACCTGGTACAAGTTTGACCCCTAACCTGTGTATTAAAAACTCCTCACATCACTTCCTTGTTCCTTAGGATGTTGCTCTCCTCAGCTCTGCACTGTTGTGTGCCCTCCAGGACTTCTCATTGTCTGTTTTCTTCCTTTCGGGCACTTTCTTGGCAAACTGCTAGCAGTTTTGAAAGCAGGTACTTCATGTGTACATGTCCAAAAGAAAGCATTTTTCTTATAAATCCCTTCCCCCTTAGTCTTTACATTGCTTGGCATGTTTTTTTTGTCTGAGTGGTTTTTTTGTCTGGTGGGGGAGGGGGGTGTTTGTTTTTTTTTTTTTTTTTTTTTTCTAGTGTGGCAGTTGAACTTGAATTATTGAGATCAATAGTCCATGGGTAGTCTTCCTTTTTCAGATTGCTAGGTAATATCCTGTGGCTTCTGGTCTATAGTAGACATAATTAGATGAACACAAGCTTAAAATCTATCATCCTGATTCTTGCATAAAATACAACAGTTCCACTGATGTTATTAGGAAATATGCTTCATGTGGTGAACACACAAACTTGTATCAACACAGATTAGCTGACTATGTAGACTTTTTTCCTGAGAGAAGATGACTAGAGCAAAGAGAAAGGAAACTTTTTTTCCTGAGAGAAGATGACTAGAGCAAAGAGAAAGGAAGGACCTGAGTAAAGAATTAATCTTGTAGGACAAAATAATCATTCTGTGTCCCAAATGAAGGCAATGAATTACATTAAGGGTGAAAATAAATGTATCTCCAGACTCTGGTCTACATTTAATGTTTAATATAGATTCATATGCTGGTTTTTTTTCACTATAAGAAGTCAAACTGCTTCCAGTAATGTTCTAAGAAATGTTAGATACCAATGCATAGCCTGCAGATTTTTTGTAAAACAGCATCTTCCTCTTTCTCCTCTTCTTCTCCACCCACTTCAGCAACAGTGTTTGCAACACACATGGAGGGTTTAGAAAGGTTTAAACTAAAGCCGCCCTTATTAACTATGACGCTGGTGACTCTGAATCTTCATAGATTGCACTCTTTATTTCAGCAACATTTTAACTCAGATTACCCCATTTCTACTGCTGTTTTATATTAGTTGTCTGCTTTGCAAATTATATGAAATAGTGACATCTGTCCCATGTCATTTTTTTCTCTTATCTACCAAATGGAAATGAACGTGGTGAGGAGTATTTTGGTTTTGGGAGCTGTGCTAGATGGTTTTGTTATTGCATTTGTGTTAGCGCAGGCTAGGGCTTGTACTTAGGGTGGAAAATAGTGAGGCCCACGATGAAGGTTTACTCCTGTGGGAGACTTGTTTCAGGATCTTAACAGTTCCCTCAAAGTTCAGTCTTCTACAAAGAGCATCTTAATACCTGAAAAAAGGTTGACTTATGTCTGTGTCATACTGGAGCTTCAGATGTGTCTTTAGTTTTCCTGGGCCCAGGCCATGAAGCTAAGAACTGAGCGTTACCCTGGAAAGCTGGCACAGATCTAACATGCCAGGAATAGCCTCTGCATTGAAAAGATGCTTTTTAAAATTACAGTCCATCTGGAGACAGGTAAAGCTGGCAATCATTTCTGAAGGTACTGTTAGGGTGGTGATGGATGAAATCCTTAGTTTTATAGGAAGGGTGACCATTAGTATAGATGTCAAAACCTTCTAAGCCAATTGTGTTACCAAGTGCTTCATGTCCTCAAGAAACCCATTTACTTTATCCCGTGTTGTGCACTAAGCAAGTGCCTCTTAGGAAATTGTTCTATAACTGGTCCTCCCTTATGTCTCTGGGATTGTGCACAGGCTTGTGCCAGTCCATTGCTACCATCGCCCAGCCTTGTGCGAGACCGTGTTGGCTCCAGAAGAATGTCCAGCATATGAAGCCAGTGGACATAGCACAATCGAGTCGTGGCAGTACTCCAAAAATATTTTAAGTTCTGAAGTTGTATTTAATTATTGACTGTTTTTACATTGAACAGCAGGAGCTGAAACTTCAAGCCATCTATTAATTCCCAGGGTCCTGAGGTTGCCATGTTGTCACAAGTTCACTGTGGAAGCTCTTTGACAGTAAGCTTGAGACACTAAGAGAAGTGATAATGTATACCATATGGTTGCTTAAGACAGCTTTTACATCAGCTGTGCTAGAAATTCCAAGAGCTGCTCTAGTTCATAGTTTTTTTCATATTCTTTCTTTTACTTGCTTTATGACAATGCTATAGAAAAGTGATACCCAAAGCATCAATGAAAATCAAAACATATTTTTTTTTATTTTATATAGTAAAAGTGCAGCAATCAGCTACGGTTGCATTAAACCTGAGTTGTTGCAATTTTGTAAAGATGACCATGCAACCAGAACATTTTGCTGACAGTGATTTTTTAGGCAACCAAATTTGCTAAATGTACAAAATGCAGGCCAATCACTTTTCAAATGTTTTGACCTACTTTCGCCTTGAACCCATTCCAAAATAATAATAATAAAAAATAACTATGGAGAGAGCAGATTACACAGTTCTACAATTTCACTGATGGGAATGTGAATGCCATTAAAGTAAAAGTGCTTCCTGCTGGCAGACCAAGTATGTATTTGTGTGGTTGTAACTCCTCAATACTCATTCAGATTTTGGGAGAGAGACAAGGCCAAGGAAGGACACTTATGCTGACTTAAACAGGGTTCTTTCAATTTAATGGGCCCTTCTACTGTGTTTCTCTTAATTTATCTGTGTAAAAATGCACAGTATGGAATCTAGAGTGTTTTTTTAAAGTAGAGTCCAGTTTTCATTTCACGTGGTTTAACCTAAACTCAGAAAGCCTTTTTTGTGTTTGCAATTTTAATTGGTTAGTGAGTCATTACTGATTAACTTGTATATTTTCATGCAGATGTCTTCCTGGATATTCTAATTTTTGATGCTTTAAAAAAAAAAAAGGTGACATAATTCTGCTGGACTTCTCCCTTTGTTACGTGTTTTCCATTTTAAAGTATTCCCTTATCTTTGGAGGAGCGGGAAGCGGGGAGAGGGAAGGTATATATGTGCTCAGAGGTGTGTTTAAAAAGCAGATCTATAGCCTCCTGTTTTTCAAGACTTACATAAACCCATGTGATAGAGGGACAGGCTGATTTTGTCAGTTCTGGAAATATTTAAGAACCCTACTTTACTGGCAAAGGGATTAATGAGCTTTAAAAAGAGGAGAGGGCGTTGACAGGAAGAATTAATCCCTCCCAGTCTGAAACAAAAACCCAGAACTGCTGCATTTCCTTCCTTTCAGCATCATACAAATTGTATGGTTTCAGTGTTCCTCCCATGATTTACCTCCCCCAGCTCCTCAGGAGAGTTATTCTGTAATTTCCAGTAGGAAGATGATTTGCATAAACCAGTTCCTTTTCATGATTAGATTCAGGAAATCAGAATTATAATCTGATGTTTTGCTTTTGTCCCGGAAGTTGTTAAAATGAGTCATCTGGAAACCTCTAATCCCATTTCTAACCATTTACGGACATATATGGGACTAAAAATGAAGGTGAGTTTGTGTATTTGAGAAATTCGACACAGTCAACTTCTTTCTAGGATTTTAATTTTGCAAAAAAGTTAGACACTGAAAAGTAATTGCACACTGTTAAATACTTGGTCAAATAGTGTTTATATGAGCTAGGAATTGTCCTAAGCAGGATAGGTATTTGGAACAGGAGTTCAAAAGGGCTTAAAAAATAAATTATGGAAGGAAAATATACATATGCATAAGCAGTAGTGTTGTAGCTCTCCCACTGAACCTGTTTTCCACAGACTGTGCGAGTCCCTGTACTTCTCTCCAGTCGACAAGTACTTCTGCTGACCTTAGTCCAAAAGAATTCTCTATTCAGCACGAAGAGTCTTTTTTGCCTTTTGGTATCATAAATCCTGGTTATTAGATTACCTGACTAAAGAAAGAAATACCTCTTGCCAGCATCAGAGGGCAGTCTTCTCAAAGCAAGCACACACCCCGCTGGATTCTTTTTCCTTTCTCTTGTCTTGGATGATTGATATGAGCTACCACCTTCTCCTTTGAACCAGACTCAATAGGAACGACTCCATTCTGGGGATGGTGTATGCAATTCAGTAGTTGGTGGTTTACCTTTCCTTCTTTCTTTGGTTTGAAACAAATGGCAAACTGCAAAATCATCTTTTCAAAATTAGCAATTTCCTTTCTATTAGTAAGGCTGCATAAAGGACAGCAATTTCAGCCAGTGAGTGAACGTTCCCAACAGGAATGAACATGAGCAAAAGTTGTGCAACGTGTGCCATAGCGTTTCAATTTTTAGAACACTTCTAAATAGGAGAATAACATTTAGATTAGGAGCCAAAGTCCGGGGTTTTCTTTCAGTTGACATTAAGTATCTGTCAATAGCTATTTTAGCACAGCTGTCATAGCTGCAGATAAATAATTTCATATTTTAACTCCGTGTATATGCTCTTCCACTCTCACAGGCATCTACACCTTACCCACATAATATAAAACTTTTATCTGATGCATGTAGACTAAAAGCGGACCCCTTTTTCTTCTGTAGGGATTCTATAGGGATAAGCTTATAGATCTTATTGTATACATCCAGGTAAAATATTAGGATTGTGTTTTAATATTTTTTATTGTGCTTCTAACAGAAGCACCAGTTTAATCAAGCTAGTGGTAAGCATCTGCTATAGAAAAACTGTGATTTTTGGTGAGATAATGGAGATTGGAACAGATCTGGAAAGGCCATATAAATCAAAGCTCCTCCCTCTTCAGAGGCTTGGCTTTATCTTAAAGAAATGTAAAGTAATAAAAAGTTTAAGTGAGCTAAGCCTGAGAGAAGTGAGGGGTTCCCCTGGGGCTCCCTCGTCCCTTCCCATCGATCGCCCCTCCATGCAGCCAGCCCCTGTCCCCAGCCCCGCTGCAGACGAAGCCGGTTGCCTCAGTGAGGCAGCAGAGCTGGCGCCTGCTCCCGGGGTGCAGGGAAGCCAAGGGTGGTTAAACTGTCTCCACCCGTAGCAAGAAATAGGGAAATAATGAAATTCCAAGCGAGAACAGAGTCACTGTGCCATCCCTGTTTCTTGTACAGCTCTACATAGCATCCTGATGTTACTGGCGTGCAGTGAAACCACTCACTTTTCTCAATTTGTAGGTGCTTTATTCCTACAGCAATGAACCCTGACAACTTGAGAAAACACAGTAGCAATGCAAAACTAAACTAAGGTTTGGCAAAAAAAATCACTGAGCAGTGGGGTAGGAGTGGATGGGCTGTTATTTGTCATTGTTCCAAGATGTTTAAACAAAGTTTGTAGTAGAAAGCTTGTTATCGTAAGCAGCTGTTGCTTGTTTGATTGTTAAATCTCAGATAAATCGCCCAGTTACTCTGAACCAAATCCAAAGCCAAACTGTTGATGTCTGGATGACCCTTTAGTCCTAAGTGCCTGCAACTTGCTCTGTGGACCCACTTTTCAAATACACAGATATTCTCTGGAGAAGGGAATGCTAAGGCTCTGTAGGTGGACATCAGATATCTGCTGTCTTGATCTCTTAAACCCTTGTTTTACGTACAGGAGTCAGATGAACTATTCATCCCCATGCTCAGCACTGACAGTCACTTCATGCTTTTGGTATTCTGTTCATCTCCAAACACTATGGAGCAGGATGTTGGCAATAACTGCACAGAAAGCGATGCTCTGAGTTTCGATTAGTTTTCGATTAATTTCTCTATTGTGCTTAGTTTTGACATGTAAAGACATGACAAAATTAACAAGATGACATTTGTCTCCTTCACCCTCTGCAACTAGTTTGGTGTTTTTAAGTCACCACTCTGGCAAGGTTGGTCAGAGGACTAGCTGAAAGTGGAACAATCACACATTTGGTGAGGAGAAGGCAAGTACTAGTATGCTGATGTGAAATATTCTTTAAAAAACCCCCACCGTGTTTATAAAATCTCATACATACTTAAGTGCTTAGAACTGGATGCACATTTCATACTACCCTGACAAGATCAGACTTTCCTTTTAGTTTGCCTCTCAGTAACTCCAGAATTGTTTAATCCGTGTAAATAAAAGGTGATCTATGGTGAATCTTTCCAGTGCTGGCTTGGTATCTTCTCTACAGTATTTTTCGCACTGTAGCAGGGTTTGCTGTTCAGATGCATTGAAGGATACAAGGTAGTATTTAAAAAAACAAAAAAAATAAACCCAGAAAACCTTCCTTCCATGTGAAATTCTTTGACACCCTTATCTAGGTTCCCAAATAATGTAAACAAAACTATGCTGAATTACATATGAGGAGTTAACATTTTGTTTTCAGTGACTCTTCTATTTAGATGTCCTATACCTTTAAGAAATAAGCTTCATAATTTTCAGCTAGTGAGACAGAATTCTGGTATTTTCTTTTTTTATTTAAATAAAAGAATTCTCATGAGAAAAAAGAACTCTACCTGTGAGATACAATTACCATTTCTCATATTTTACCTTGTAAATGTCACTTTCTTTTTGTAATGAATCGGGCAGGAAACTCTGCCCTTTCCTTTGTATGACTCATGATGTAATGTACTTACAGATTAGAAACACAATTTGAGTAATGTACTATATGGCATTAAGTGAGGTTTTACCTATTCTATCACATTTATGCTAGTGGAAACCTAGCACTACATCACTTGTGCTAGTATTAGGGTATTTAGATCATTAGTGCAGGAAACCTTGCTGAAGTTCATCTATGGGTGTAACTTTTACTTCATGTTAGGAACGTGCTTTTGTCATGTGAAAACTTTAAATTCATTTACCTGCAAATGTCATTGGTTAAAGTTAAGCATAAAAAGCACCTCATTAATGTCTTATTTGTAGCTGTCAAAGAATTCCAAATGACATACAAATGTACATCGATTTTAATATAAAAAAGCTGTTATCTGGCTGATCTAGAATTTAATATTCATAATATTTGCAGAATTGAGCAAGATTCTTCCGTAAACTTGGTGAATAAAGGAACTCTGCCATTGGACAAAAGGATGAATGTCCCATTCGTTGCTACTTTGCATACTCTGCTCTCTTTTAAGCCATAAAGAGGCCATTTAAGTGGTATTTTATTTCAGAGGCACGTTTCACATTGTGGGCTTCTGGTGCCCTGCCAATGTCAGATAGAAAGGATGAAGTCACACGCCTGATGCCTATAGAAATGACAACCTGCTTGCATGTGAAATCTTCAGTTTTGCATATTGATTCTGTTTGCTTATGCCAAAGATATGGGATGTGTCTGGGAGATATGATCATTGGAGAAGTGCTGGTGGCAGCTAACTCTGCCTACGTTACGTGGCCAATTTCCCTTTATAATAAGCAGTAGAAGATGGTCTCTCCCAGACAAGAATTCAGAAGAAGAGGAGTCTAACTACATTGCTTGAATTGCCCTATAGTTACAAATTGAGCCTCAGAAGAGCTTTTAGTCAGGTTAGACATCTCAAGCTTGCTCTTGAGACTCTGCCAGTGTAAGTTTCTCTGCTCTCTTATGTAGGCAAATATATGGACACTGCCTTTGGAATTAAGTCCCTCCAACAGAGGCTGTTATTTTGAGAAAGGGAAAGGAAAACAAAGCAAAAAAAGGGTAATAGAAAACTACAGCAGCCTTTAGCTAGGTCAAAAATGGGTGGGTCTATGGAAAGGTTCCCTGTCCTTTGGAAGACGTTCCAACTGAATGGAAAAGCCTGTGCTGTTCTCTTCCTTTCTCCACATGGGGTTTGTCTTTCAGCCCTTCAGCCAGTCATCCTACTACCCCACCAAACCTAGTGCCTTCACACCCTCTGCAAAAACAAGGGGACCCACCATACACCCTGCTGCTAATATCTTTAATTGGTCTTGTATCTCAAAAGAGCTCTTGAAAGGAGCAGAGGGAAGACCTGCCGTTTCCTGAAGTGAGAGCTGCATTACCGTCTAAGGTTAAAAGCGGATCTATGGCAATACCAACACCAGAGCCTTCAAAGACTTCAAAGTAGATAGACTTCAAACAGAACTTTGAACTCTTTTAATTGACAGTCATACAATTTTTTTTCCTATTGTAGCAATACCCAAACAGGGAACGTTATCTTTCCTATAATCTTGAGCAAAGTGAAATTTTAGAGTTCCTGGGCATGATCCAGTTCCCGAACATCTGATGCCATTTGAGATGCCCTAGGGACCTGCCTGGCTCCAGCTGCCAGTTCAAAAGGCCATGGGTCTCCTGGAAGTCTTGTCTCATATCTGCCACCAGCTTGCTAACATCTCAAATCCTTTGGACATCTCAAATAACACCTGATGCCTATGTTAAGGCAGCTGAACTGAGCTAGCCATATATCTTAATAGACACAGATCTCAATTAACATCTTCCTTAAGTCCACATGGAATAATTTGAGTATGGATTTAAGCTTTTACAATAAGGCCATCTTCAAAATCAGTACACTGGTTTTTTTCCTCAATGCTTTTGGTAGCTGGATTTTTATGCAGTGTAAATTTAAATCTCTTCAATACCCATTTAGCTTTTCTGATTTGGCCAAACTATGTATCATTTATATGATTTGTTTACAGCTTTGAAATGCATAAATAGCCAAGGTTTTGATTGGCTGTCTCTAGTACATTTATTAATGTCCTTGTCAAATATTAACCTGGAATATCTTCACTGGGACACAGCCAATAGGTTTAATGCACAAACATTTATGATATGTGAAAATAGGCTGAAGGGCTATGATATGTGATTAATGTACTTAAGTTGAAATGTGTCTGCAAACTAAACTTTAATTTCTGGAAAAATAAGATAGAAGCCAAGAGTCATACACTAATGATCTTCTGTTTAATTAAATGTAATAAACTGTAAAGAAAGGTGTTTATAACTTGCTACTGAGGAGTAAGGAAAAGATAATCTTATGATTAAAATTACTGGCCTCCATGTCATGATTTACTTAGTTTAAATTACAAATTTACTGCAAGCTTCTCTGTCATGGTAATGTTAAACAACTGCCATACTAAATACTTGCACATTTGTAGGAGTTGTACCCTGAAAGGTCTGCATGTTCACTATTTTTTCCGAAGTGCTTATCAGCTGGGTTCAGACTTTTTCCACAGATGCAGCATGTCTGTTGTCTTACAGGGTCAAATAGCTTTAAGGTTTGGAAAGTTCCTGGGGGAATGAGAATACTGTTTTAGTGCAGTTTGATTGACCACAGTGGAAGGAAACCATGCATTATTTGGAGCATGTGACAGATGACTCTGGCAGGATTAGAGCATCCTCTCCTGTCTGGGAAGCAGCTTGTGCATGCCACCCCCGAGGCCATCACAGGGCCACAGCAGAGGGAGGAAAGCTGATTTGGACATAAGTCCGCCTGAGCACACTCTCATGCTCACACAGAGAAATGAGATGAGAAGTCAGCCACCACAGGTATGAGGGGCTGTTCTTTCAGCCTAGCCCTGCAGATCTTTGGAAAAAGTCACTGACATTGTTAATGGGAAGGTTTGTTGACCAACAGAGAATCAGAAAGTCATAGAATATCCTGAGCTGGAAGGCACCCATGAGGATCATCAAGTCCAACTCCTGACTCCACACAGGGCAACCTAAGAGTTAAACCCTATATCTAAGAGTGTTGCTCAAATGCTTCCTGAACACTGACAGGCCTGAGGCCATGGCCATTTTGACCACTTCCCTGGGCAGCTTGTTCCAGTGCTTGACCACCCTCTCAGGGAAGAACTTTTTCCTAATATCCAATCTGAACTTCTCTCACACAGCTTTAAGCCATTCCTTCATGTCCTATCACCAAACACCGGAAAGAAGAGATCAGCATCTCCCTTTGTAGACAGCAGTGAGGTCACCCCTTAGTCTCCTCTTCTCTAAGCTGAATAAATCTCATATCTTCAGCTGCTTCTCATAAGTCATGCCCTCTAGACCTTTCAACTGCTTCCATTGGAAACAATCTTCTACTATTTACTGCTATATGTTGTCTTGAACATAGAAATCACCATGCTATATTGGTGTATTACTTTCCCTTCAAATAATAACTGTCCTAGTAGACTTTTAAAAAAAGACTGTATCTAGTCATCACATGGACTGCTCTGTCATAAGCCCTAATGAGGCAATGTATACTTACATGTAAGCTTCTTTTCAAAGAAAAGATAGTATTATTTCAGTCTAAAATATTTTTTTAATTTTAAAAACAATTTTCTCTCCTGGTCATAATATATGGTTTCATCTGCTCATTAATGAACTGCAGCAACAGAAAAGAGAATGTAGGAATACTTACAAAGCTTCATCAGTCTCGTCTCTCAAGATGTTATCCAGGATCAAACATTCAAAATATAAATTTTGTCACTAAAATCTTTTCCAGTTAAAAAACTTTGCGACATATTCCCCTAAAAAAATTCCCTATTTCAACACAATTTTGTGAGTTTTCACTTTCTACAAAACGCTATTTTTTTCATATTTGCTCTCCAGTAAAAATGTTACACGACACTTTTGGGTACTGTCCATTGCAGCATGACAACCAATAAACCTCACCTATTGCCTCTGCCACTATTGCTTCTGGATCTATTTCCCTTTAGTCCATTGTTTTAGAAGAGCTTGCTCAGATAAAGGAAACTGCCAGTCATCTTTTGCTCAATGAATTAATCATGTTGGTGCCAAATAACTGTGTTACACAGCATTATAGTGTCGACCCCTAAGATCAACTTCAGAGAGCTAGGTGCTCATCCTGACAGTAGGATTCCCAAGCACTCCGACCTGTTTGTCTTTTTGTGAAACTGAAAACAGCAATTAAAATAGATTGAATCTCTCCTGTGAAAATCAGGCCCTGTGGTAAATCTCGCCCTTTCAGAGAAATTTAACCTGGGTACATGAGGACCCAGCTGACTCAGAAAAGGGTGGCATCAATTCAGGCTGGGAGTTATGTTGGTCTGGAGTGTTTTAATATAATATGCACATCTTTAGCCTGAATTCAGTGCAGACTTTAATAACTGTGAAAGTAATTTTCATTAATGAAAAGAAATGTAACATAGTTGTTATAAGGGAGTCATTCTTTAAGTTCAAAATGAGGACTTAAAGTGACAGGAGCCAAAATGATGACACCAAAATACTCTTACTTACAGATTCATCCAGTGCAAGTACTGATAGTAGAAAGATAGTTATGAGGCCTAAATTTAGTACTTTTGCTGGATTAATGACTGAAGTAAACGTTTGACTTTTTTTTAAAAGTTATTTTAAAAAAAGAGCCATCTGATCATGATAGTCCTCCTTTTGCTTTAGCTTTTGCTTGTTTCTTTGCTTGGCTACATCTCTTGGATTGAATTTGTTAATTGTATCTTTTTATTGCTATTTAAATAGCACTCAGGAAAAATAAACATACACCATGTCTTTACCTTGACCAATCTGTTGAGAGAACTAGACACGTCTTAGGTGCATTATACTTTTTCTACACAGAGATAAAAGTATCTGGAATTCAAGTTCTCGGAATGGGATTTTTCTGTGTTTTCAGCAGTGATCACTCTAGGCTTTCTCTCCCTGGTTACTTTAACACACAACGGAGGAATTAGCTTGCTTCAAAATCTATGAAGATAAATATGAGTTTATACTCATACTGTGAACTTCCAAGCCTGATGAAAAATTCTGAAAAAGTGATTGAAATACCTTTCCCACCTTATCTCCTGGTTAGAAACAAAAAACTACACGATGGATGGGGGAATGTACAGCCTGGCAAATAAGTACAAGCTCAAGAGACAAGAAACTTGTCTTTGCATCTGATCCATAGAGTGACCCTGGATTGCTTTTTCATCTTCCTGCACATACTCTCCCTTTTCATTCTTTGCCATTTTACCTTGTTAGATAGCTGGTTCCCAACAGCCCGAACTCCCCCTTCTTCTGTATTTACATGCCAAGAGCATGTTAGGAAACACAAAAATGTGTTACTTAAGCTATGGGACTAGGCATCCTGGGCTCTTTGTACTGGCAGTGGAGACAGGCCTGCTGCATTTAGCTTTTGGAAATGCTCTTGTCAGAAATCTCCCTCTCTTGATTATACTGAAGTCTAAGAAAACAATGCAGGAATAAGAGTTAGCTACCTAAAGCTAGGTGATCCAGTGTGCTCACTATCTCCAGTCTCTACTGGATTCTGCATGCACACTTATGATGCTGCTAAATATTTACAGGATTTTTCTCCCTGTATTCAGAAAGGGAATAGCTGTAGTAAAATTATTCTCTCCTTTGATCTTGTAGAGAAACCCATCTTCTCATTTCTGAGCCGTGAGTTTTCCCTGGCATGCAGAACACAAAGGGCTGGCTGAGGGAGAGGGGTACACATCCCCCGTGATACACAGAATCCTTTATACGAAAAGCAAAGCAGACACATTTTCACCAAAAAAGCACTTATGTTACTTTTTATAGCTCCCCCAGAAGTGTGGTTCTTCAGCATTGTGGATGCATGGTGGATTACTTCTGTTGTTAGACTGGAACAGAGATTACAGAGTATGAGAATATTTTATTTGTGGTGGTTAAGGCTGGCAAGTAAGTGATGCCTTTTCTGCTATCAGGATCTGAGCTTGCAGTCACTATCTATGGTCATGTCCTCCAGATGGTGTTGGCCAAATGTCCTGGTTTCAGCTGGGACAGAGTTAACTGTGTTCCTAGTAGCTGGTACAGTGCTATGTTTTGAGTTCAGTATGTGAAGAATGTTGATAACACTGATGTTTTCAGTTGTTGCTCAGTAGTGTTTAAAGTCAAGGATTTTTCAGCTTCTCATGCCCAGCCAGTGAGAAAGCTGGAGGGGCACAAGGAGTTGGCACAGGACAGAGCCAGGGCACCTGACCCAAACTGGCCAACGGTGTATTCCATACCATGGGACGTCCCATCCAGTATAGGAACTGGTGGGAGTGGGGACAGGGAATCGCTGCTTGGGGACTAGCTGGGTGTCGATCGGCAGGTGGTGAGCAATTGCACTGCGCATCATTTGTACATTCCAATCCTTTCATTATTGCTGTTGTCGTTTTATTAGTGTTATCATTATCATTATTAGTTTCTTCTTTTCTGTTCCTATTAAACTGTTATTATCTCAACCCACAGGTTTTGCTTCTTTTCCTGATTCTCTCCCCCATTCCACTGGGTGGGGGGGAATGAGTGAGGGGCTGCGTGGTGCTTAGTTGCTGGCTGGGGTTAAACCACGACACCATATTATACCTTTGTTTGAATGCACGTTTGTTACCCTGCCTGTATGCCACAAGGAGACTATCTTTGTGGAAGGTGTTCTCCAAAATCAGGAGCTTGAAGGCCACATTCTCTGCCAATGTAAAGCTGCACCATTCCATGGATTTTTACCTCTACTTCAAGTGTGGCCTTATAAATCATCACCAGCGCTACTATACATTAGAAAAACAAAACAGCATTAAAAACTTGGTGAAAACCAGAGGCATGTATTACTATCCAACTTGGTGGTGTTCAGACCTGCTTGAGACTGTTGGTATCTAAAGTGGAGCCAGTGTGTGCAAAACTACTGGTTTGTGTATAGCATTAGTATTGAAAATATACCATATACTTTGAATTATGAGGGATTGGAATGTGATCCCAAACCTAACCCAAACATTTCATTGTCCACCCATCCTGATTAGAAAAAGTTAATCATAAGGAAACAACTCCCCAGATGGACTCAGCCAGTAGCTGTCCTCTCATTAGGCTCTACTGATGGTGTGAGATGTGATGTTGGCAGGACTGGCTTTATGTGTCTTAGCGCTCTGACTGAAGGTAAATAACTCCCTCCTTTTTTCTGGGTGCAAAGGAGAAAATGAAGCAAAGACTGCTAAAAGCAACATTAAATTTCAGATAAACATGCACAGCAACCAAAGCCTTTTCAATTAGTAAGATGGGCATAAAGGAATAATCCTCTCCATACAACTTCTTTAGAAGTAATGTGCATTCTCCTTTATATTCTCCTTCTCCTTCCCATCCTTTTTCCCAATTTCTGCCACTCCATGGTACAGATAAGATTGTTCTTTTTTTTTTTTTTCTTCACTTATGTCTTGACTTCCTTTTTATTTCTTTATTTATATCTTGACTCCTTTTTTATTCCTTCATTGGGAAATCTGGTTCTGTTTTCCTCTGGTCTCAATCTCCCTGCCTTTTCTTTTTTCCCCATTCGTGGAGTGTGTCTCACCCTCAGCTTTTACCCATGCACTCATCCAGGCCTGGCTTCAATTGTTCCTTTTCCACCTGCTGAGGGCACAGAAGAGCCCTAGGGATAGATTTATCGTTCCTTTTTCCTGCAGTTAGCATCCAATTTCTAGCTGTCCCCAGCCCTTTTCAAGTTGTCCGGGCATGGTTTGTGTCATGTTCTTTGTGTCCATCTTAGATGGTTTTAAGGTCGCTGTGATCTTTGGCTTTACCTGGTTTCTTTGAACATAGCAATCCAGCACCCTGCATCCCATGCACTTGGGCCACCTTCCTGTAGAAGCCACTGTTGGGGGAAAGCCAAGCTGCGCTAGCTCCGATAGCATTTATAGTTACATATAGTTCCATAGTTACAATGGAAACACTTTCAAGAAATACATGAGAAGCATTTGAAAGTAAAGCTCTTTTCACCCAATATTGCTTACAAACACTGTTTTTCACTGCCAAGCAAATGGGACCTGAACTCCAAAGCAGGTCTCTCAGGATCTGGTATCAGACCTTTTCTCAGTACTCTGAGGAGCACTCATAATAATGCTCCACAATAATGCAGGAAAGTTACCCAGTTTGGACCAGCAAGGTTAACTCCTTGCAGAGTTCAAAAGAGATCTGTAAAGATACTGTCTATTTAACATGAGGCCCACAATGTTTCCTGAGTTAAAAAATGAAAAGTATCTTGGCTATGCATCTGAATGAGGGGGGAAGGAAGACAGTGTTTCAAGAGAAGATTGGGGTTTTTTTCTTGATTTCTACGTCTGTGTTATAGTTATTAAACTCTAATAAACTGATCTTATTTGCACTGAATTAGTTTCTGTTGAAACTCTCACTTAAACAGTTAAACAGATTTTGTTTTGGCAGCAGTCATTATAATTCCCAGAAAGAAGGATCTGAAGCAAAGCCCAATGTGTAATAATTTCAAGCAACTGTTTTAAGAAAACCCAATCTCCTTTCTAATCTATAAAACAGATTCCTTGTGACATTTTTATACAACTGAAGTTTCTTTTCTTTAAAAAAATCTGGGAGTAAATTACCTTTTCCACCTTGAAACAGAAATCACTCAGCATGAAAAGAAAGTGCGTATAATCTACGCTGCCAAAATCAAATTTCTGTGTATGTACTTGATCTCTTGGCTAAAAGTGCAAAAATAAGATAGTGGAAGCCTCTTTTCAGCTTTGGAGTCAAGTGTCCATTTCCACCTCTGTCTCACATTTGCACTGTCTTTAGAGGCAAATTCTTCTTCATATTAAAGGCAAACTCCAGCTCTGTGCAGCAGGCTAACCAAAGGCCTGTCATAATGCCTAA
Organism: Astur gentilis; assembly: GCF_929443795.1. Taxonomy (NCBI): domain Eukaryota; kingdom Metazoa; phylum Chordata; class Aves; order Accipitriformes; family Accipitridae; genus Astur; species Astur gentilis. The sequence goes on along the minus strand of NC_064911.1, from coordinate 2,757,771 downwards.
ATCCTGTCTAAATCCACGTTGTGGACAAGAATTTTTTTCAATAGACCTTTTGTTTGCCCACTGAATTTTACCTTGAGCTGATACTGTGTGCCTAAGACTGTGTTTTGATCAAAGTGTATAGTAGACTAAAATTTTGTATTCCATTTACAAAGTGTGCTACAGCAAAGTACATAAAAGTACAAATACAAAGTACATAAGAGTTTACAGTATTTACAGCATTTTCACCTATTCTTCCTGTAAAGTAATGAGAACTGAGAAAAAAGGAAAATAATGTAGTTGTTTCTCAGCTGTTAACCCCAGCCCATGTAGATTATTAAACATGTATTGAAAGTAATTTTGAGGACTTGTGCTGGTACTCTCATAATAGCCTTTTTGAATAGTAAGAAGGTAAGGAGAATTTCACATATAGAGAAGATTTTTGCTTAAATACCACCTTGCTGCTTGTGTAATTTAAGCTTAATGCTTCTCATATGTGTGATATCTTTCTGATTTTGACAGCAGTTGAAGCATACTCTTAAGTGACAGAAATAACTCCTGTGTTTTATATCTCAGATGTACACACCAGCCAGGTGCTCTGTTACACAAAGTCAGTTATTTGACCAGATAGTCCAGAGTACCTGGAATCACAATATACATCGACTGAGGTGTTTATCCAGAGTTGAAGAAAACACGGCAAGTACAAAACCATAAATGCCACAATGCAAATCCAGGTACAGTCAATAGAAAGATTCTCATTAGTTTCAGTATGCTTCAATAATAAGAAAAATGCAATGGATGGATCCTAAATGAAATTATAAGCAAAGCTGTGTTGAAAGTATTGGTATAAACTGTTTTTTAAAATAAAACCTTTGTGCTCTGTAATGCTGAGAGTGCTTTGCACCTTACTGTGGTCATTTTTAATAGCAATTCTGAGCGGAAATTCATTGGTGCAAGAAGATTTTCTGCAGTTGGTACGGTGCAATCCGATTGTTTGGAATATGCAGTCTATTTAGCAAACTGACTGACATCACAGTTAAATGAACAATTTTACAACATAGGAGCTTGACTGACATATATTTTCCCTCATATTTTAGAAAATTAAATGATTAGTAACTTTACATGCTTATGAACTGGTTAAAACAATTTTTATATGCACCACAAGGCTAAGAGAAATGAGTATGCCAAATTCCCTAAAAGATAAGTACTAAATCAAAATGCTGGCACACACTCTTGGTGGCTTTCATGTTGTTGTTGTTGTTGCTGATTTGATTTTAAATTACAACATATTGTTAATTTTTCCTCATCTCATAGGAGCTCATCAGGAGGTTTTTTTTTAAGCTCAGTTTTATAAAGAAATTAAGGTTTTTTATGATTATGCTATAGACATGTGTGTGTACAATCAGTGGTTTTGTGTATCTACACGTGATTCCTTCCCCATTGACTCCAGATTCCATTGGTTAGTTTTTAACGGATTTGATTGATAGAGAGATGTGTTTCAAAAATGCTAATTGCTTCCAGGAAAAAGTGGGCTGTTGAGATAGTAAAGGGACTTGCAAGCACAACCCACAGTTAGGGAATGTACATTTTATACAGCACTGCCCAGGAATCTGCACAAGATAAAATTTGCTGCTTCCACAACTCTTCTTATTGTAAAACTGATAGAAAAAGCTGATAAACGCTACTTGCCATATTTTTTGAATAAGAGACATCAGAGAGTATCATGGAGCTGACAGTGGACAATACTAGAGTCAGGTTTCTTCATACGCTGATTGATCTTGTGTTATGCAAGCAGTCTACCAGAAAAAAAAGGCAAAGAAATCTTTGCTGGGAAATGTCTAGCATGTGTTGTCATGGTGACACTTGCATTACAGTTTTATATGACTGAATTGTTCTAGTCCAGAGGAATCGTAAGCAGGCTGCTTCAGGATCTGAAGTCCATGAGATGTATTAGGAATCTTTCCATTGACTTCATCAGTCTTTGATTCAGGCCCTGTTTATATTATATATTCATAGATTAGATTCACATGTGGATTTTTGATAAATGGCAAAAATAAATACTCAATCTGTTATATTCCAGGAGTTAAAATGCTATTACATCATAACAAAGAATGTCAAAATAGATGAACTACATACACTGAGCAATATTAGCTCACTAATTTGTTTCCAGACAATTTATTTTTAAAGGTTACTCAGGTTTATTTTTAAGGTGACCAAAACTGAGTTTAAAGCTAAGCCAACACGTTGCATAGCTTTTGCAGTGACAATGGTGGTGGTGGTGTCAGTGCAGTGTGGGGATCTTTCACCCCCCAGGAAAGGATTCCTCAGTTCAAGTTTGGGAAAAGGCTGGATGTGTCAGATGGAAAAAATGACAATGGGAAGGACTGGGAGGAGGGGAAACTCATGGTGCAGGTCTTCCTGCACTGCCACAAGAAATTCATGGCAGAAGTCCTAAGGTGGTGGCGGCAGCTCAAGCCCCTCAAAGCTTTTGAACTGGATGTGAAGATTGCACTGTCCTTGAAGAAAAGCTTGCAAAGTTCAATGCCCGTGTCTCTTGTTAGGAGGAGTTTCTCTAAGTGGCAAGGCAGGTCATTCCCTGTCCTGCCTCAAAGTGAGTCTGTTCTTAGGCCACCCTTACTCTGTGACATTTAGCATTTGTGTCTTGGTTACAATTTTGGGAAAGAGGAATTACTTGTGTGCAGATTGTAACTGAAAGCATGCTGAGTATAGCACGTGCCAGAAAGGATTCGTGTTGACCATGCAGAGGCATCTTATCACTGATTCTTCGCAATGAGGCCTTGAACAACACTGTCCCTTAGCAGACAGGTACTGATGATACAAATGCACCAGTCACACCTAACACGGTAAAGTACAGTGCGTGTATGTATACTGGTTTTTATGAACCCAAGACCAGAAATGTCTGAGTCCTGAATATAGATGGGGCCAGGACTGAACTGCTTGAGGACTGCGTGCATGCTTAGCTCTCCCCATGCTGGCATCCTGCCGTCTGTGCTGTGGAATTGCCGTAGCGATACAGACTTTCCCACTATTGGGATGTTTCACATGATGTCAGTGTAAGGATTTGAGTACATCATATATGGCCCTGAAGCTAAGTCACATCTCATTTAACTCTCCCTTTTAAGAGGGGATACGTTATTAAGGATTTGTTTTGCCAGGTAATCGCAACCTTCCAGTTTTAAATTTACATGTATTAATATAAAATGTCATCTCAGTTGAGTAGTAAATTAGAAGTGAATATTGTATATGATTTGACAGGTACTGTCTAGAGAGAAAGACAGTTGACCAGAAGTATATTTCATGCAATTTAGCTGAAATGCAAGGAATCTTCCCTTTAACTTTTTGGATCTGGTTTTCAGCCATTGGATGCATTGGCAGTTAAGTCTACATAAAAAGCTCTGTAGAGGAGGAAGGTCATTTCCAAGTGACCAAACTGCATTTGTGCAGAAGACTCTCTGTGATTATACTTGTAAAATGATAAAAAATATGCACTGTTCAACACCAACACCTTGCATTTAGCTGGAGAAAACTTGGTTTCATATCTGTTGGTCTTCTGTCAGATTTGTTAATAAATAACTCAAAAGAACTCATCAAAACACTGTGTGTGACCTATTGAAGCAGGTTCAAATTCACCACTTTTAAAAATGTGAAATAAAGAGTCCCATTTCCTTTTGTTTGTATTAAGAACTGACTCTAGATGGAGGCAGAGTAAAATTTCCCTTGTAATTTAAGATGACATTAACGTAATTTAAAAACTGTATGCTAAAAAAATCTATGTATGTATTAAGATATATATTCATATAAACATATGCATGTATCTATTTAAATATTTTATCAGTTCTATCCTGGTGAACCTTCTAGTATTCTTCTTTGTTAACACTGCTTTTTTTGAGGACTTGCATGATTCCCTTTTTACTCCATGAATTTATGATATGCTTTCCCATACCTCATGTTTCTGTAGTAACATTACGTGGAAAAGTTTTTCCTCAGTGGAATATAGCTTGTCCATCTTTACTCTTCTTTTTTTCTGTTTTTAAACCACCTAGTAGAAAAAAAACAGTAGAGATTATGATTTCTATCTTCTTTAACTGGACTTTCCCCACAAATCCTTGTATTGCAGATCTCAGCTGAAGTCATGCAAATCTTTAGCCCGCTGTACCTGGAGATAGTCCCATAAGGCTTAAAAAGCTATTCAACACATAAACATTAATACACAGTCATACTTTGGGAAGTTTAAAACTTATTTTAGGTCTTCTTGCTAAGTGATCAGGTATATGATGAAAAATCATACAGGAAAAGATTAGATTCCTCTGCTGACGATTGCCATAATTTATTTGCAATATTTTCTATTTAAGCTTCTCTTCTGCAGCTGTAGTGCCATCTTTTGCTTTAACAGAAGAAAACCAGGATCAAGTTTATTCTTTGCCTTCTTTACTGTGCTGGAAGATTTAGCATTGACATATGTCAAATGGATTTGTTTTACTTGTGCTGACTAGGCATGGGTTTTTTCCACAATAGAGTTTCTTGTGATTGAAATTATAATGAGTATTTGTAAAGCCCATACATTTCTTTTTGTAAGGAAAAAGGGTAGTGAGGGCCTAATATAGCACATGGTCTGTGTGGCAAGAGTAGTGGAAGAATACAGCAAGTTAGCTGGCTTGATTGAAAAATAGTGCTGTTCACACATTCAGTTCTTTGCCTTTAGGGCATTTGGTCCATAGTATTGGTAGCTAAATACTAGTTTCAAAGGCTTTAAGCCTGATAAGACCCTAGGTTGCAAAAAAAAAAAAAAAAAAAAGTCAAGTTTGGAATATTGTGCTAAAGAAGAGAATGCATACCATCTCCTAAATCTTTGGCAGTGACTGCTTCTCCTATTTAAGGACTGAGAACCCTTGTGGAGATTTTAAAATCCTACAGCAACAGTGGCACAGTGAAAAACAGTTCCCAGTTGTTGCTGGATTTTTATTGTTTTTTTGGCTGACTGGAAATAAATTTGAATTCACATTCCCTGGGAAGGACTTAATAGCATCAACAGCAATTATACTTATTTAAAAACAAAGTGGAAAAAATACATTTCTGAATTTTTCAAGGAATTTGGAAAAGTCAACATGACATTTTGTTTCATTCTGTAAAACATTTCCAAGTCTTACGAAGTAAGGAGATGGGCAGCTGGAAGAGTGGGAGCTCCCAGGGATGCTGAGGCCATGGGCTCCAAGCAGTCTGCCTAGCAGCCCTCCTGCGGCTTTCACATCCGGATGCCGGGGAAGCCCAGCATCCCAGATTTTAAGGAGCTGGGAGCCTGGGACATAGATCTCCTAGGAAGAAATATGCTGGAAGCCCAAGCTAGGCCTCCCAACGTGCCTCTCCAACCTCAGGGTACTGGAGAGCTGTAAACTCAGGAGATCCCATGGTCCTGAGAGGTCAAAAGACACAATTTCCAGACTCTCAGACCAGAGAGTTGAGGAAACAGGCATCAGGAGAGCTGGCGTGCTGTTGTGTGATGAGAATCTGAAAAATGTTCTGCTTTTGATGAATCGTCATTTGCTGACAGAAAAGTACTCTTTGGAAAATTTCTGAGCAGCTATAACTCTTCTGTTGATGTTGTCCTTTAAGATAATTTTATTTTGATGTATAAAAGCTAAAAGCTGAGCCTGTGTTGATTTTGGTCTGAAGGTTGCAAACTAAAACAGAGAAAGATTGGGAAACCTCATCAAAGAATGCATTTCTGCCCTGACCTTGTGTATACATCTCCCAATCAAAATCAGTTATGAGTTTAGCATTTAATGATATTAGCATTAGACTAACAATGGGAGATAACTCTGCTGTATATCAGTAAGGGTGAGATGGGAGGAAGGAGACCTAGGCTCACATCATGAGAGATGTGAAGAGTTGCTCATATTCCATTGCTTCACTTACTTTTTTTGGTAACCACATGCTTAACTGTAGTTGGGCATTATGTTAATGAGACTGCTTACACCAGATTTAAGCAAGTATACTGTGCTTTCAGGTTTAAGGCTTAAAGGGGTATCCCCGTTTCAGCATCTATGGGATGGAAATGTTAATTACCAATTATGTTCCTTGCAAGAAAGCAGGTTGTGTCAAACCACTTTCCAGAAGTCCTTTGAGATATTTTTATGGGACATTATCATCTATTTTCTTCATCCCCACTGTTGCACTGTCTCGCACAGAGAACTTGTGTGAACTCATTTTAGCCTTGATCTTCATTTATAATGAAAAGTACATGTACATATAGTAGAGGCCACTACTTGGCCCGTTCATGTCTAGTGGTCATTCATTTTAATTCTGGGCTGTGGAGTCACTATTCTTTATTTATTCTTTTGGCCTCTGGTATTTTTGCTGCTCCAGCTTATTTTTTATTTTTATTATTTTTAAGCCTCCAGTGGACTGGAATACAAACTCTGCAAATTCATCAGGTTATAATGGATAGCCAAGAATGATTAATGTCATGTGTTAGTTTTGGAGTGGTTTTAGATGTAGATATACTGCAGACTGTGGTGTTCTGTGGAATTTTAGATTGAAGTGCAGCCTGTCTGTATCCTCCACATATTGTTTGATGGTTGCAGCTGATTAATCACATCTCTTGCAGCTGTCACATTAGGGCAATTTGAACAAATCATGGACCTTTTCCTTTTTTCCCCTTTTTGTAGTGCCACAGAATAAAAATCTTTTTTTTGAACAAAATGTTCATTCTGTCCTTTACGTGGCTTTGAAAGGTAAGGTTAATTGACTGTGTTTGCTATTAGTACATTTTAAGTTGGACAAGTCTAATAGCTAAGCTTATTCTGTAGGCTTTAACTATTCTATTAAGGGCAAAACCTGCAATCCTTATTTCCTTCAGGGTCCTTATTGAACTTTGCGGAGATATTGATGCAACTGAAGGAATTATATAAGGTTTTTTAGGCAGAACAGGGGGTAGAAATGGTTTTGGCTGAAGGACTGTGTGCAAGGTGCAGGTTCCCATTTTGGTATTTCCTAAATCTTCTTTTCTTTCTCTTTTACTGTATATTAGATGTGATTGTTTTTCCTTTTCCAGAGTCATTACTGCTACTTCTTTGCCCGGTAAATGTTTATGTGGACCCACAAGTGAATGCTTTTCACTGTAGTTAGATATTATTGTCCTTGAGGCAGGCAGGCATGTTCTACGTGTCATCATTGCTTATCAGGGCAGAAGAATAGACAGTGGAGGAACTCACTGCTTTTGTAGAACAAAAAAGTAAGGGGCAAAATTTCCATATGTTTGCTCCTTCTGGTAATTTCCTATTTCCATAACACCAGTAATCTTTTTCAGAGATATTCGGTCCTTCAGCTCCTGTTGGCACCTGTGGTACTATGGAGAGCTCAAAAATATCCCACACTAGCCTACTTTTACGTGTAGGGTATAGGAACCCAATTTTAGACACATTTTTAAAGCTCTGAGTCCATGATATCGATACTTCAGGAGAATTATTATTGTAGGGTAGAGGTTAAGAACTTTGTCAAACTAGTTTTTCTGGTATATCAAGTCAAACTTTTGTTCATTTCTCTGTATGTATTTACTATTTCTGACTCTGACAGTGCATTGCTCTGGAACACAATTCAAGCTTTTTCTCATGGTCCATTCTCCCTATTTGCTATAAGCAGTATAAATGATAAGACGAACACAGAGTTTTTGAAGTCTTCTCTAGTCGCCCCTAGATGTAGATATTTTAAAATCCTGGAAAAGAATGTATTGTAAAAGAAAGAGCTTAAAGAGCATTTGCACTCCTATAATAAGGAAGGTCTTGGTTTTTTTCTGGGATTAGTGGCTTTATATGGATGTATCCAGAACTGTAGGGTGACATACTGCTTAATGTTCACATGGCTGTCAATGTGAACACATGCAAAAGGAAGGGGGGAGAAAAATATTAGCAATTAAAAGAACAAACCTTTGACAACCAGTGAAGGTTTTTATGATTACTATCATTTTTTTTCATATATCCAGTTTTCACATTATATAAATTAACCAAAAAGACCTATTCTGGAGTAAAATTAAGCATAGTTTTGCAGCAAGTCTTGCAGTACTAAATCTTGTATATATGTAAATCACATAGGTTATTGTTAATTTGCAGAAGAAAAAATAAAAAAAACCTTTTTTGATTTGAGATATTTTTGTGTTATCTTCTGGGAGATATTTTTTTGTCCAAGTGGGAGGCACCTGAGTTTACCACCTTATGTGTCTGGTAATGTATTTCAAAGTGTCCTTTGGATCTACATACATATTTACTTGCTTGAGCAAGCTCTTGTATTTCTGTATTTCTCTGACAATTATCTGTCCATACACAGACATCTTCTTATCTTGAATCCCAAGATCCTTGTTGTTCCATGAGCATGGTATAAGCACAATCTGCATAGTGAACAGATTTAATTTTCTTTCCTACCCTCAGGACATCTCTGCATCCCTATTCTGTTCCTTGAATAATATATTAAGATCTTTTTGACATAGACTGTTACTCCCATAATCCCATTCTATTTTTGGACCTCAGCATTGCTAAAATTTAAGCAGAGTCATCACAAGTAACATCAGCAGCATGTGGTATATATTGTTCTCAATTCAAGTGAAATCACATTTTTAAAATATTTTCCTTAGTCATTTTAGGTATTTCTATTTTAAAAACAAAAGGTGATATATTATATTATAACTGGACATGAAATGTCCTTCTTAGAGAGTTTGGCTTTATGTTCTGTTTATTTAAATAAATTATTTTGAAAAGAATGATGAATGGTAGGGGTCATATTTACTGATCTACCAGAGATTTTTTAACAACTTTGGCTTCAGTTAAGATGTGTGAAATTAAATTTTAATGGCTTTTTAGATTCAAAGAGATATTGGAAAAGAACAGATTATTTGTACTGGAAGAGCTTTACTGCTGGTTTCTGGGAAACAACCCCTCACCAATGCTTTCCAACCCTGGATAAATCCTTTTTTTTTTTTTTTTCTTGCCTGTTTTATTAACTACCTCCTACACTTTAATAATTGCCTGTGTTTTTCTACAACAGGCTTTGCATAATTTAAGGTTTCCTTAAGGCTCAACATTTTTAAGGGAAGTACTTCTTAGATGCCAATATCCAAATGTAGGCATGGTTGTGAAGAGAAATTATCACGTTGTATAGGATGCTCAGCCTTTTAGCTAGTTATTGCTAAGCATCCAGACTTGAACATATTGCCTAGAATACATTCAAGTTGATAGGAATATGCAGTCACAAGCAAACTTTTGGAAAGGTTGGTTGGAATGATTATGATTTTGAATGTCCTGTTTGACAAACACCGGAGGTCCTTGATTTTCAGAAATTGCATTCTATGAGAACCAGGCTTGTCTAAAAGTTTTTCAAAAGGGCGTGCAATGTCCCTCATCAGCATTGAAATTGTTGGCTGTTGGTTTTGGCTAGGAATTATTTTAAACTATCAATTATAAATGAAAATCAGTACTACGATATTTGTGAAGATAGTATTTATCTCCATAAAGACAAATGGCATAGCTTCATCTGCTCTTACAAATGAAATCCAACTCTCCTTTTGCCTTCACTTTGAAAACCACACTTTCTCTCTACATAAGAAGTGTTTGTAATCAAGGTAAAAGACAAAGAAAGAACATCATTAGTCAGAGTCTAAGGTATCAAGATCAGCAAATTGTATCCAAAGAAAGAACCTAACTGATTTGATTTCTTTGATCAGTTTATTTTGGTTTGCTCTGTTGAAAATAATTTAGATTTTCATAAAGTCAGAGAAATTAGCTGAATCGACTAAAAGCCTATGGGTATTTTTATGTTTTTGTGTGTGGGAATGAAAAAAAAAAAGGCAACTGGTTTATTTCCATACTGTCATTAAATGCCGGATTTTTAACGTTAGAAGACTAGAAGGTCAATGCTTAGTTAAGATCCCAAAGATTAGCAGTGAGAAGTGTGACTTACATTTTTCAGCTTTCTGCACAATGTAGTTGGAGTCAATTGCCAGTGGCCTGGCGTCATCCCTTTGGGTTTTTTGATCTATTTCCAAACCCACTGCACAGCCTCCCAGTCTTTGAACTATACCAGGCCCCAGACAATATTAACTCCTACTTCTGAGCAGCGAAGTTGATAATGTATAAGAACATCCTGCAGCCTCCAGATAAACAATACCTCATAAGTCCTAAAAAGAGGGATACATCATGATGACTGACTTAAGGAAAAATACAAGAAAGCATTAAATAAAACAGGAATTGCTGGAAAGTCTCTGTGTGTTTAAATTCTAAAGCCCATTATACCTTACAGAAATGACAGCATAGATTGGAATTACTCTCTGTAAACTCAGCGCTCTTGTTTATCCTTTAAACGCAAGTGATGTGACCAAAGAAGGATTAAACATGTCTTTACTTCTGTTACTGTTTCAGATGTTTTGGACTGAATTATCTTTTGGCAACACTGAGAGTTATTAGGACTCTTTGGTCTCATTTACTTGATGACTGGCTTAGTACATACCTTTGTTCTTTTCTTTCTCTGTGTGCTTCTTATTAAGTTGTCAACAACAAAACTCTAGGAGATATCTGAAGGCAAGGACTTTTTTATTGTCCACATAATATTTCAGGGGAAAAGAAAGTTATACCTTTGTTTATGATTCATCTTTGTTTTCCCATGATCAGCATTAAAAAACCCTGCAATTTCAGAAAGAAAAGACGAGAAAAGTCTAGGCTTCATGTTGTTATTCAATACCAAAATTACCAGGGTTTAAATTAATGCATGAGCATCTTTAGGCTGGAACTGGTTGGGAAATCCTGGTGAAACATTTTTCGTTGGAAAATATCATTTTGGAAATTTCTTGTTAAAACTCCAAAACCTGTCATGGAGATACATACGTGTAAATGAAGTCTTCATGGAGAAGATTTCTGGATCAAATGAGAGGAAGAAAGATGACACAAGCTGTTACCATAACATATTCATGTCAGGCTAGTGACCTGAACGATGTAGACCCTGGGATACTTCAGTGTAAGTCCCTCCTTCCCTCACTGAAAATGCATAGGCACGCTCTTGTCTCTTACTGTTTCGTAATTTTTTTCTGTTTCTTTTTATTTTTCTCGTCCCCCTCGCACCTTTTTTTTTTCTCATAAAGTTTGGAAATATCACAATGTACATCTCAGTCATGGTTACCATGACATTAACCTGATTTTTCCTCTCATAATATTTCCTTCTCGGCCTGACTAATTAGCCTGAGTGAAAAATTCCTCTAACGGGGATACACCACTTCCATTAATCATCCTGACTCCTCCAGCAGCAGCTGGGTTGCCTGTCTGTCAGTACCCCATCTAGTGCAGTCATGCCCTGAAAGTCCAGTGCCTTTTCCAGCTCTGGACATCTCCTGGCCCTTTCCTGTTGTGTGCAGGGGATGCAAGGCAGGTTCTGGTCACTGCATCAAGATATTTCAATGGCATTTGGATGTTCATTTCTTGTTGTTGACTCTGTCATTGTCATACTTGAGATCCATGTGTTTTGCAGTCTGGGTCAAGCTGCTTTCACAAGAACACCTTCCAGCAGCTATGCTGCCTGGCCAGAGGTAGCAATCAAGAGCTTGTACAGCCATATCCTTCCTCCCTAACCTGGGTCTGGTTAAGCCCAAAGTGAAGTTGTCAAACGCTGTTGGTGAAGTCATCCTTTGCCATCATCTAATGTTAGGGAAGGCAATGCCCTGGCAATGACTCAGCTGTAAATCACGTGGATGTGTTTGAACGTTGGGGCGGTTTCATTTTGTTGACATGAGGGAGAAGAGTTTGGCAGCGTGGTACAGGACGTAGCTCCTGCCTGTTTGCTCTGCACCAGTGTCGCAGGGGGGATCCCTCCAGCACAGAGGCAAAGGGCACAGCACTTTAAAGAGATGAGTGATACAGTCCCCTCTGACCCCCATCCTCCCTCCCATACCCCAGCAGCTCAGGATACTACTCCCCTGCTGCCAAAACAATAGCTCTGGTGTTTAAAGTTGAAGTCTGTTCAGAGGTAAGAGGATGAGAAAATATTGCTGTGGGTGAAAAATTCCTTCTGTCGCCCCAGCTTTATCTCGAACTCACAGTTGGGGGATCAGTCTACCTGAGATGTAGATGACATATAATTGTATTAGGATTGCCATCCTTTGTGCTATGCTAACTTGTTTTTGGGTTTTGGCTTCCTACCACCTTTTTCTTCTGTTGAGACTTTTTTTTCTGTTTCAGTATCGGGTAAGAATACATTGCAGATATTTAATCCTAGAAATATACATCCTGACATCTCTCTAATAAAACTGACACAATGGATGTAGTGTAGTACTTCAGGATTTACATAATGGCTTGGTTCTTGAAATGTCTTTTCTGAATTTCTTAATAAATACAACTTCAGGGCCTGACCCCAGTACTTTTCCTCTGAGATGAGGTAGCACTTTACTATTCAGTTGGTAGGCTTTGCACACCCTGCAAGGTCTGTCCTCTTCAGTAAGAGAGCCTGTACTGTGAATAACTCTTCATGAATAAACCCAGCTATGTCATGAAGTGCTGTTTTCCACTGCGCTTCTTGTACAGTACTCTGTTTTGTTCTGTTGTGGAGAAAATAAGTTAGAGATTAAGTCCCCACCTAAATCTTCGTCACCCTCAATTCACCCTTTACAATTGGAAACAAATTTAAAGATTCTGTAATGCAAGTATTTGGGCAAAGCTGACATCCCAGGAAAAGGTAAGATCTGCTTCCTTTTCCTCATTTTCACCTGTCTGTTGTCTCTAAAGCAATAAATGAACCAGAAGAGTGGTGTAACACATAGTAACATACATGCCTAAAATCTGAGAGTGGTAATACATTGAACTGGCTCTGGATGGGAACCAGGAGACAAGCACAGTTGAATTTTCTCTTGGCTGTGAAGCACAGCTACCTCTACATTCTTGCTAACTCATTTGGACAGTTGTCTGTGCTCCCCTTGGTTATAAGCCATTTTCCAGTGGTGCTAGGGGGGGTCATGCAATTAATGTTTGGAGAGCAACAGAGATCAGAACTGCACATTTCATATTTGTCATTGGAATAAATTAAGTGATTTTCTGAAGTAATGACTGCAGAATTTGGCTTTAGACTGTCATCTTGTATTTAAAATGTAAAAAAAAACCCCAACCAAACACCATAGTAAAAGTCCCTGGAAACTTGCCCATAAAGTACATGCTGTCTGTTCTGTAACACATGAGAAACACAGATCTGAGGAGCGCTCTAACAAGTGGATACATTTCACCTGCACATTGGAGTTGAAATAATGACTGTCTTCTCACTGATCCCAGGGACTGCTGAATGAGATATTAGTAGAATATGCACTTGTTCCCTAAAAAAGTTGCAAGAGGGAACTTATTCCTGTATTGAAGTATGCACAGAGTAAATACTTGGGTGTCTCTGTACAGTCTCTGTGTTACCCAGGAGGAACAGAGCCTCTATATTAGACCTTGGATTTCTGACTTGGACTTCAGAAGACATGCTCAGTGAAAGGTGGATATATCTTAGCCAGCTAGGTCTAATGTTTGAATGTGTTTAATAAATCTTGCTTAATCAGGAAAATTAGCTGATGTATAGTTTTGTAGCTGGTATTGAAGAAGGTACATTATTGTGATATGGAAAGATGAGGTAAAACACAGAAATATAAAAGAACATGCAATATAGAGAGTAAGTGCCTTTTTACATCATAAAGTGAAGATGTACGTCAGAATCGTGTGATATAAATAAGGTATTTGTCTTTCTCTTTCTCCCTTTGTAAACTGAGTACTGGCAAGTGCATGTTGATTGCTATCTGAATATCAGTAGTATTCTGTTTTCAAAGCCAAATCCACATACATCTTTTTTCACGGCTGTCTTGTTCCCACTGTCACATGTCATGAACTATACTTTTAAAAAAGATGTAGGGCACACATGGGACAATATAAAGAAGTATATAAGGAAGCAAGTCATTTTACATGACCTTTAATGATATAAATTTGGTAGGGACTACATGTAGTGGGTCTATTTACCCCAGGGATTAGTTACTTTCATTATGCAAACAGTGCAATGCTGAGAAGCTGAGTCATTGAGGAAATGGGGCAGGTTTTGAAAACTGATCCCTTGCCATTGACGTACATATGAGAATATAAATGTTTTTATTTTACGGGAATAGAACGTCTTAATGAAGGGAGTCGGAAGGAAATCCAACACAATCAGTAGTACATATCACATTCATTTTTGGCATGGGTGTCCAAGGAACTCAACACGTACTAGTTATTTTAATTATAAATCAAGCGTGCCATTCAGACCATATTCTGTTACCTATTAAAAATGGTACGTTCTGAGATGCACCCCTCCCACTTTCACTCTTATTCAAGCAGGAAAATTAGGTCACTGGGTAGCAAAGACCACAACCACAGCTTCTTATGTACCTGCCTGTGAAAAATGCAGTCTTCTATGAGACTGAACTTTTCTACCAGCTGAGGGTTTCATGTTTGCCAACAGGCTGAAGGCATAACCAGACTTTTCTGGGAGGAGATAGTAAAACACACAGCAGTTAGTAGACTATTTTCTGAATGGAATAGCCAATGTGATTTTAAAATATGAATATCAGTCATTACAAATACTAATTCCCCTTTCTGTATATACACTCTGAGGGACTTTGCAGCAAAAGAAAGGGAAACAAAATAGCAAAAGACTCTTAACAAAGTCACTGGGAGGATTCAACTGCTTCTTTAGCCCCAGTTCAATAGAGAACTTAAACACATGCATCAAGTCCACTTTTTTGGAGTGGGCAATTGGAAAGTGTTGCATTCCTTTGCCCACTTCTGGTCACTCCTTCCCAAAAGCACTATAATCCCCATCGCAGTATATGTTGTAACAATTTTCAGCTTCCCCAGCTAGACACTGCCTGAGAATTTTGCGCCAGCACTTGCAGCAGCAAAAGTGTTTATGTGCTGAATTGCCACTGGATGACAGATAGAGAAGAAAAAGTTTAGACTGGCAAAAGCCTGCCGTCAATACACAAGATAAAATATGTTTTACAAGAAGAGTTAGGCAAAGAATTAGAGAGGAATCAGATATTCTGGATTGATTTGTGTAATGAGTTTAGACAATAGGCCTCCTTTCTGTTTTCAAAAGGCTGCATTTTTAAGCTTTTAAAATGATTGAAGGACTTTCAGGGATTTTTTTTTTCTTCATATAATAGTGGGAAAAATGACCAAAGTGTCTCAGTAGTTCATTTGAGTAAGACACTGCCTGAGACTGCTGAAAATACTTTCCAGAAGAAAATGTAATTTTTTTCCCCAGTGCTTTGTACTCCTCTTGTTTCATAAAAAAAAAAAAAAAAAAAAAAAAAATATTTCTTCCTTTTCACTCTTGTAGAAATACTTTTTCTTTATCTCTACCCTATTCTGTACTGTGCAGCATCAAACTATAGATGATTTTGGATTAAATCTTATTAAAATAGCTATCTATTCCTGATGCTTTTGTCCAAGCTTGTGCAAAGGAAAGATTTTTCGGCTTTAACTGCTCCAAAAAATGATTTGGCTACTAAGTGAAGAGGGTAGGGAAGCACTCCCAGTTTGCTTTGAGGACCTTGATGTGGAATATGCATGGCCAATGGAAACTGAGATTGTGATTGTAGCTTCATGGGGCTGGTGATTTTCACGTGAGTTTCAAATCTTCTGTCACTTTGCAGACAGGCTGTAGCCCTTAAATCAGCCAGAAGTGCAATGCCACCCCTCTCTCCTTCCGTGGAAATGATCCTGGCCCTGCTGCTCCAGGAGAGGATCTGGCAGTGCCAGCAGACCTACTTGCCAGATTTCTGTATCCAGGGATAGCAAGGCATGAAAGAAAGGATGACCTCTGGCAAAGAGTACAGCAGAACTGAATGAAAGCCATTTAGCTACTGTGGAACACAGGCAGTGATGCTGATACCCATATGTTAAAACTGTAATGATTTATCGACTTTTTACTATGATCCCATTGACATTTGCAGGTGAAAGATCAGGCCTGGAACAATGATCTCTCATACTGATATTCAGAAAGGACTTCCCAGTGTAGCCCAGCCCATTGTTGGCTTTAATGACAACAGTTTAGGAAAAGATGAACTCTCTATTGTGCTCTGAGAGCCTCATCCAAAGTCCATGGAAGTCATTCCTCTCCAGAGAAGACCATAAAAAAAAAAAAAGATATTCCCTTAGTTTCACCTTTTCCTCACTGTTACAAAGGAGATCGCTTTTCTTTTAGGTCTTGGCTTACATGTTGTTCAGGTCTATTTCAGTAAAGGAACAGAATTGTTCAGAGATTGTATGTGCAGAAGCAGTCTATGGTAAAGTTGACTTTTAATTTGTTGGTCCCTGTTTGCAAATTAGCCCAAAGGGATGGATTTGCAAAGCAAATATCGAGCCAGTAAGTGGCTTAAATAGTTTTTAAAGTTATCATGGTAATTGAGAAAGAATTCAAGAGTGGAGCAGTGTAATGGAGGAGAGAGGTTGTGTTCCTATGAACACGAGAGCAGCAATAGCTGGTAGTTCCTATGGAGTCTCTGCCTAAGCAAATCTTGCTCTACACAGCCTGTGGCAATGTCTTTATAGGAGATATTGTATTTTTTTAATAAAGAGATTTCTTACTAAAATTTGTCATAAATCAGGGACAAGAAAGACCTTGGAAAAAGCATAAGACTTTTAAAGAAGTTTAACTGCTGCGTTCTGTGCTACACAGATGGGCAGACTACATAGTTATATATTAATTGCTTATCTGTTAGTGATATGAATCTGCAGAATGTACCATGGAAAAAGATCGTGAGTGCTGAATGATTGACTAATTGGCCACAGGCTGAGGTAATGTACACTGGAGGAACAGAAACTTAGAAACAATCTGTAGCAGAATTAGACTGTTTCTGAGAAAGAAACCCAACACCTCGGCCTTGCAGTTGCTGCATCTTCCAGTAGGCCTTCCACACTGTATAATGTTCGCATAATGTATAAGGGATGCAGGTAAAGCTGGTGGCTATTATGCTAACAGGACAATTTATTTCCTCCAAACAGTGGAAACTGCCTCTAACCTGAACATAAAAGCCTGTGCTTCAGTATTGAGTGTCTACAGAAGTGTGGATAAAATATGCATCTATAACCTAAATTCCCCTTGAAAATTTCATTTTCTCTTGAGATGGCTATGTTGATGTCATTTCCCTACTCCACTCCAGTACTATCTCATAAAAAAGAGTTCCGCCTTACAGCTTTATTTAAAAACACAATGTTATGTTTTGTTGGTAAAAGCAAACTCCTTCCTGCCCTACAGGGAGGAAGTTGTTACCTGCTTTTCCAGCCAAGATTCCTGAGCGCTCAGCAGATGTTAATACTACGGTCGGTTTTGCAAGCCATGTACCGACTGGACATATGGGAGGTCTCTGCTGGGCAGCAGCGGCGCTGTGAGCCGTGCCACTCCCCAGGAAGGGTGAACTGGGACAGCGGTGACCGGCGCTGCTGGGGTCCTGTGCTGCCGGGGCAGAGGTGGGTGCTGCCACGGCCGGTTCAGGGCCAGTACGGAGCAGCAGTGGTGCTCACAGCTGGTGTGGCTGGAGCTGCAGCAAGCACTGTCTTGTGGGTACAGAGAGGAATTGATCCTTTCATTTGTTTCGGCCTCCTGGAACGCAAAAGAATTAATTAATTGTAGTTTAAAAGTGCTGAGCTCTCCTGAGACTTACAGAATTTGCTTTTTCATCTGAATACTTTCCCCTTTAAAGCCTCTTTTCCCCGATAGCATACACAGTTTTCAGCAACTAATATTTTCCTTTGCATAGCTATGTATACTCCCTCTCTCCATGTGCTAAAGAAACACGTGCACAAATGAAACCGCACATACCATTTAACTCAAAATACTCTCCTGTGTACATCTGTTTCTCATTACTTTTCCCCTCTGCTATATACATAGACTTTGCTTTAAGAAGTGTCATTACATTAGTTTGTATTACAGTATTGTTTTTCACTCAGCTGTGTACCAATATAGTGGCCAAGCACTTCCCTTAGAATTGCATGTGGTTTTTTGAGGGCAGAATTTGGCCATTATGTTTATATACAGCATGTATACATATGTATATTCACACATTAAAGAAGTAGCATTTTTAACCCATGTTTTATGCAAATATTGGGAATAAAATATTCTAAACATAATGGATATGTGACGTGGTTTGTACCTGTATTTTCTAAACATGCAAAAAGTTTCTCTGTGTGTATGCACATGAGAGGGAAACAAGTACAGTACCTTCAAGCTGACGGGAGAGCTGTGTCTGCCTGAGCTCTACGTCTGCCCCCAGATTCCTCCTCATTAAAATTTATTTAAACACTGCAGTTCTATAAACACCTGCACAATTGTGGCCACAAAAGAAACTACAAGATAAGCATTTCCTCACCATTCCCAGCGTAATAATTTTCTGAAATCCCAAATGACTTACCTAGAAGGGGAAAAAGAAATTCCTGCATAATAGCAACGAGTTTAGAAAGCTGTCCAAGGGACCACCGGCACTAAGAAAATCAGTTTACTGTTTGAGGTAATAACTGTAAATAACAAAATACAGTTATAGCTTACAATTCCAAAATACTACTTGGAGTCAGCAGGCCCTGTATGAAAAAAAAATAAATAATTATTTTATATTTATACATGTACATTTTAACATACAGATGTTCATAGCCAATTTGCTTACATTACATTTCTGCAAAATCTTGCTGATGATCTTTCGCTTATTTCCCCTTCATAAATATCGACCATTTATACTTCTGTAACTCATTAAGCTCTTAACCTGCAAGTTCTGATTTACATCACAATGATATAATATATAATTCCATGTGATTGCATAATTCCATGTGATAATTTTAACAGAAGCATGCTAGCTTTATTCACCTGAGTACCTAGGTCAATGATGTGTTAACCTGATGCTTGTGTTACCCATTGGTTTCCTGCAAACCTTTCATGATCTGTAGTCCCTGGGATATGCTCCAAATGGCTACGCATTGATTGCCATAGTGGGGGAGGCAGGGTGCTGGGGAGCGCGGTGTGTACCTCCCCAGCCCTTACCCCCACGGGGCTGCGGCGGCTTGTCAGCTCCCTCCTGGGCTATGCCACAGCTGGGAGAGGAGCTCCCCTGGGGTTACTGCTTTGGGTTTTGGGATCCTTGGATAAATCTTGACAAGGCCTTCATTGCCTGGCCTTGATTTCAGGACGGCTCCAACCACAGGATGAGTCAAGCTTTCACAGGCACCAGGAAGCAGCCTAGGGAAGACGGGGAGAAAAAGGAAGTTAATCCCCATTTACTGCATCCCCGGCCCATCCCAGATGAGAGCAGCAATGACAGGCACACGCATGGGTTAAGGGTAGTTAGAGCACAGCATGCTAACTTTTCCCACCATTGCCATGCCTTAGACGTCAAGAGACAGGAAAAGAAGTTACAGGACATAATTATGCTTACCCTCCGATCTCCCGGGACACAGTGAGGGAAGTCATGCTGCCCGAGTAATACAAAAAGAGTGGAAGAAGGCAAAAATATGTTGCGAGCATGATTATTCAAAGAGCCCTGACCTTAGTGAAATAACAAGTTGGCCTTTAAGCAGAAAATTTAGGAGACCCTTGATTTAAAATTTCATAAAAAATATAATATGGTAAATAACAGTGTCAGAATGCATGATGAGGTTGTGCGATTAAATTCACTGATTATTGGATCATCCTCATAATTCGTTATACCATTTTTCCTTTTCAATAAAATGGGGGGGGAAATTGAAAGAAGGCACCTTTAGAAAATTTTTCTTTAAGGTAATTCTTTAGGTTTTTTTACAAACACTAAGGATTTGATTACCGTGTATGTTTGGATCTATATTTTCATGAAACCTAAGAGAACACTTCCTTATAAAGTCTAGTGCAAATTTTGAATATAGCCCATTTCAAGAGCTCCCTGCTTACCAGGAAATAATTTGAATACAAGTTATTTAAGGTCAGTTCGTGGTCTGCTTTCAAAAAGAAAAGAAAAAATTGTATAATGAATGCACACATCAACTCAATGTGTTATTTGAGGATTTCCCTCAGGATTGTTAATTGGCTAAAAAAGAACACATTCTTACCACCACAACCGAAGTTTAAAAATAATACGTAAAGTTCACTATGTATTTCTGCAAGAAAATAAATATTTCTGAAAAAAAATACACTAAACTAGGGATGCATTTGCCAGTCTTTTCAGGATGATTTATAATCTCTGCCATCTGCAGAAAAATGTTGCTCTTGAAGGCTAGCATATAAAAATTCGAAGCAGGATTTTCTTTTTTTCAGTCATCTGAAGAATTAATCCTAAAGTCAAATAATGTTTTTATAACTACTGGACAGAACAAACTGTGTAAGTTCCAAATGAAATTTCAACCTTTAGTTATAAAATTTGTCACAGTCTACATTTTCAAACTGGACACATGAAGCAGCAAGATAATTTCAAACTAATTGTTAAACTGTTTTACATAATCTTAATATTTCAGTAGGTGGTGCCATAAAACTGTGTACAATCGTGCTGTGGCAAAATTCAGTACAGTAAACACTGACGGCTTCTAATCTCAGTAATGGCAATATTCAATCCAAATTTATTGTGCTTTGTAGTATAGAAGTTAATGAAAAAGCAAGTCCACAGAATTCATTTTCAGAGTATTGAGTGGTCTCTTGATATGCAGAAACTGCTGAATCTTGTAGGGAATTAGTCATTAGCCTGTAGCTTAATGTAGTTTTACATAAATGTATAAGAATTTTGCTGACTGTGCATGCAAATACTCATTTGTTTTGCTAAGTAAAGACATGAGATGTTAGCAGATTCAGCATTTGTTTAAAATGTGCTGACTCAGAAGTCTGAAAGGTTTTGAACAAAGAGCATTCTTTGTTATAAAAAAATATACAGGAAGACCACATGGCTTTTTATGGGTGGAAATAGAAGAAAATGGTAGTACAGCACTGTTAAAGGAGTAATAAAACTATGTTTAAAAGGAAGTGAAGATCAATAGGAGAATGGGCTAAACTTAGACTGCTCAGAAACTGCAGATAAACCATAATGAATGAAGTACATGGATTTTCTTAGACATGTAGTTGGACACCTTGTCAAAAGCCCTTGAGCTGGCTTTAGTAGTGTCAAAATGTGTTGGCTACGGGATACCTTTGAAAATACTACTTCAAATGCAAAAGAGATGGTATATTTATGCTTTCTTTACTCCAGGATTCTATTCCCTTTCATTCTACTAAATCTAGCCCATTCTACTAAATCTAGCCTATATTCATAGGTAGATGACTATATATATGTACGTATGTATACACACGCAGGTATTTGTTTGGCTGCAAAGCATACCCCTCATACTTGTGGAAGCTACTTCAGCCTCATGCTGGGTGTGCATAGAGGAGTGCCTGCATGCTGGAGGGGAAGGGTGCGAGTCAATGTCTGCAAGAGGTTTGTTAACATACGTGATTTTAGGGTCAGCTACCCAACAAGCACACTTGGTAGGACTTCTGCATGTGGTCCAAATGAGCATCGGCAGACCAGTGAGAGTACAAAATGAAGATGTTTAGGGATTTCTAGTCTAAAGTTAGGCCTCCTGAGCTGACCTTCAGGATGTGCAAAGCAAATCCATATTTTTTTGCTAGAACTTTCATTAGTTCACTGAAGTGCACGGTACTGTGAAGGTCTCACTAGTTCAGTCCCCCAAGTAGGTGGGTGGAGAGTGTGCTATTATCTAGGACACTTCCCAGCTTCAGGATGACAAAAACTGTCCTCCTGCAGATTGGTTCTCATCCTTCTCAGAGGCTAAATATGCAGGGAAAGATCTGAAGCCCATTTTCCCACATATTTTTTAGGTCCTCTGGGAATGGTGTAACCTCAGCATGGCCCAGAAGCAGAGCTCCTGTGTATTCCTGTGTATATTTGGGGGAAGGGAGGGAGGAGGTGAAAGAGTGTATATGGACTCTGGCAAATAAATGTAGAGGTTGTGCAAGGCCAAGTACCCAGATGCTGGCTGTCAGGGCAAAGGATGTGGCAGATGAGAGCCTTCTTCAGCGCATAACCCTACCCAGCAGCTCCTCCTCAAAGGGCTCCTTCCCCAGTCCCTGCATTTCCTGGAGAGCATTAGGTACCCCAGGTAGTCACAAGTAGTAGAGACAAGGTCCTCATCAGAGACATGACTTTTCTGCCCATAAACTGAATACATAGTGGCCTGGGACATTGCAACACAGGCAAAACCTGCTTGACTCATAAGCAGTTTTTCAATTTACTGCCAGTCAGCTTAGAAGTCAGTACAAAGGAGCTTCCTTCCTGCTGTTGATCTTCTGTTTTCTTTTGCAGGTAATCATCTGAAGGCACATCCCAGCACCATGCAGGAGTTAAGTGCCCAGCTAGAAGCTGAAAGTTAGAGCTCTCTAAGTGAGGCTGCATGACAGAAAGGAACAAGGGTTTTGTCCAGAGTAGCTTTTAATCTTGGTGATTAAATCTGGTCTGTAGGTGGGTTGTAAGTGCTAACTTAAGAGAATCAGGTACCTGAAGGCATCAGCATTAGAACTTTGTATTATTGTCCTGCGTTAGTGAAATGTCCCTGCTAGACCACCAGGCCAATGTTGCTGCAGCGTGATTGCTCTTCCAGTTGTTGGGCTGTTGGAATAGGCAGCAAACTGTGTATGACTGTCCCCTGCGGCTTTACCGTGAAAAGCTCCTGGTGCTCTCCCTGGCCACAGATGGGACAGGCAATATGGTTGGTGTCAGGACAGGTTTCTCTTCCAGTTCTTCTCTGACACCCCGGTTGACAGTGCATTTCTGCACTGAACTGCCTGTCTGCAGCACGACTAGTACCATGGCTGGTCACGCTCCTGAGCAGGGGACCAAATGCTTGTGGCATCCAGGTGGCACAGGGCTGGTCAGCCAGGCTGGTTTTTTGAGAAAAACCCCAGAATATTTTATTTTATGAACTTTATTTTTGTTTTGAAGCAATCGTTTATTACAAAATATCTTTTAGGTTGATTTAAACAAAAAGTCAATTTTAAAAATGTCAGGATGAAAATGAAACATTTTGTTCAATCCAAAAATATTAAAAAAATATTTTCCTTAGAAATTTTGAAAGTTCTGGATTTGGTCCAACTGAAAACAATTGTCTTTCTATTTTCTTAGAACTGCCAGTGAATCAAGAAGTACACAGATATGCCAGGGCTTTGGATTTTTTTAAATAGTAGATACATACCTGAAACAGAAACAAAATTAGGAGCTAATAAGATTAAACAGAAATAAAAATGGCAAAGTAGTAAAAGTCAGCGAATACCTGTATGCTTCACAGAGCATTTAAAAAATTGTGAGCTTGTGTGCTGGAATGCTATAGGATCAGAGAGCAGCAGAATTGCATGTCCTTCCAATGGCTTTAATGAGAAGGGAAAATGGAATATTTTCTATTGCCTGGGTCCTTTTATAGTCTTTATACTGACTTGCATCCTATTTTTCCATTGCATTGTGTAAGGAAAATAAATAAATAAACACCCACAAAAGCAAAATGCAATTAGGATGAGCATGAATACACAATGTTCCATCAACTAGAAAATATTTTTCTCACTACTTGCAGACACGTGAACAGATCATCAAATCTAAATAGCACATTTTCAACTCGAGTCACACTCAGCAGTGGTGTGAATGGAGGAGCTGCTCAGCTGCTTCTGGATGTCAGTATTACAGACTGCAGTATTTCCTATGCCTTCTTTGCTTAGTATTTTACTCTGCTTAGTGTTTTTTCATTGCAACATGATGATTATTTTCCTGTAGGTAACTTTCTTCCAGAAGGTGAGGGATTCTCTTCAAAGAAAGGAGTAGAAGGGAGGTCTAGCTGGTAATTCTGTAGTGTGGGTATACCACAGATCTCATATCATGAATCGCTCTTTTATTAAGTCTCTTCAAGGTGAGGCATGATGGCATTTCACTTACTACAACAGACAATTGGAGCTCTCCATCATTGTCCTGCTGAAAACTAGCAAATACTTTGTGCAATGTTTATTTTTAAACTTTCTGTCCTTTATTCTTGCCATTTTTAAATGTTGCTTCATTTTTGTTATCTAATTCCAGAAATAATTTACCAAGCCTTTTATCTCTCAGACATCATATATGGATGTGTGTCATATACTGTACTGATAATGTGGACCTAGGAATTCATAATTTCTCCACAAAGCAATGTGAAAACAAATTAGCTTGTTAGCTTAGATGTGTTTGTGAAATGTGTATTAGACATGGTATTTTTTCTGTTTCACCAGTGAGTTGGAATTTTTGAAGGATTTTCTACATACTTTTTTGCAATCAGGTTGAGGGACTTTAAAGGTATGGTTCATTTTGACTATAACTTTAACAGATTTCTTTAATAAAAATTGTGGGCAATTATGCTAAAGATTTGATATTTTTCCTAACTGAAGGGAAA
This sequence comes from Astur gentilis, assembly GCF_929443795.1. NCBI lineage: Eukaryota > Metazoa > Chordata > Aves > Accipitriformes > Accipitridae > Astur > Astur gentilis. The sequence goes on along the minus strand of NC_064911.1, from coordinate 2,733,346 downwards.
ACTATCTTTATGTGTGAGAAAGTATTCAACATATCCCGCACTTCCAAATTTTTCCATAGCATCTTAGATTGGGTGATGTTTTAACCACGGTGAACACTACTATGGATGAATGAGCTGCCCATTCATTCAGCACAGCCATCTCCATTTCCTTGCAACTTGATATCTTCTGAAGCCATCAGTGACTCCCTCTTCCTCTACCAGTTTGGTATGGTCCTGACAGGGATGGTTTTGGCTATTTATACATGAAACAAAGACTTTTGACATGAAAGCTTTTTCCTTTTGCAACAAATGGCAAATCTCTCTCTGACTGTAGTGCGGAAAGTTAACAGTTTTTTTCAAAGTAATACCTAGTTGTCTCACCAGTTACAAGTAATACTCAATCATCATAATTTTTTTGACAAGAAGCAAGAAATTTGAGGTTAAGGATGTCTGGGAGGGTAGGTTCGTAGTTATGTTGCTAAGCTCCAGAGATATGTATTTAGTTCCTTAATCTGTCCTGTATTTCAGAAATGATTTTGAGCAAATTATTTTCTGTGTAATTCATCACCACACTATGCCACACCAGAAGGACTAAAGATTAATTATTCTGAATGTCCAGCTGGCTAAATTATGCCACTGAATATATCTTTTCTGGACTGCATTATGCAATGCAAATATGTTCTTTGTTTGTCATTTCTTATCTGCAAAATGTGGAGATTGCTACCTTTTCACCTCACATGGGCTTCCTAACAATACCAGCATGAGTGAGAAGATCACTGATGTTAAGACACTAAGGATCAGACAGTACGCATATTGCCTGCAGTCCACTGCTGGGAGCTGGAACTACAAACACATTTCAAGCTAGCTACTAACAAGATTCTTCTGTTTTGATGGCCCTCCAGTGCCCCTCTGTTCATCCAACCAAAAAGGAGACCTGCCCATGGGCTCTGCTACCGGGGACCAGAAGTAGATGAGAGAAGGTCCTGGAACAGACTCAGAGGAAGTTCCTTCTCAGGGTTGATGGAGGATTAATGTCAACCTTAGAGAAAGAAGTGTCTACTGACTTCCTTCTTGTGTTGCTATTTGTATTTAAATCTATACTCATAGCTTGGAGTAGGAGAGACACCAGCTTTCTGGGACTTTCAAGCATATTGAGGTTGGTCCTTGGAGTGGCTGTATCCAAATTTCTCTTTGCTGGCGCTCATTAAGTATATGGTAGTGTGATGCCAGCATTTTGTCCTTTCTGTAATGCGATCTGTACATAGGCATTTTATTACATATCGTAGAAATGTGTTTTTCTGTTCTAGAAGGAATACAATCAACATTGTAAGAGTGCTAACAGTAAATTGCTTGGATTTGCCTAAGCATGTGGCCTCTGATTCAGGCCAAATATTGACAATGACAAAGCTGTAATCATTTGCAGGCTTCAATTCTGAGCAGAGGGAATCCCACTCTTTTGACTCTAAAACATAATGCCATTGGATACCAGAGCTCATAGAGAAAATACGTTACACCTGGTTCTAACACCATGCAATTGCAAGAGCCTGGTGGAGCTGAAATGGACATGCTGGTTTGACAGGGAATCGGGTGGAGAGCTGCTCCTTTGTACTGAGAATTCAGACTGCAGCTCATATGGAGGCTTCTTGGTAGCTCTTTAATAGATAGACAGATAAATAAATAAATAGTATTTACACCAATAAATCTAACTCCTCCTTTCCCAGTGGAAAAACCCCCAAATGTTGTTTCCGTGCCGCCACTGAAGCAGGAATGACATGTTTTATGTATTAAGCGTAAGGAACAAATTGAAGTCTCATTATTTGCATACTTTGGCTGATAGGGCATTGTTGTGCTGTGCCTTGCACATACCCATGTTTGCGTGCAACCTGCTTGTGCAGTCTTGTTGCTAGCTGAGTGCCTGGTGTCTGCTTATGAAATATTTTCAGAGTTGTCTTTCTATGCAGACATATGATGCAAAACTTTGATTTTTAATAACGAAAAGTGGATGACTGCTAACATTCATACTCCAATAGCTGCTGTGAGCATATGTGATAGCTGGCATTTCATCACAGCCTGGGATGAAAGTGTTACTCTCATTTTCTATAGTTTATATCTAAACTATATCAACAACAGTTATCTAGCCTTTCTTCTGACATGAAGAATTATTGCACTAACGAAAAAAATTATCAAAATAAATCTTGGGAACTATCTTTGAGTCTGTTTTCATGGAGAGGCATAAGCCATCTTAAGAAGGCTGTAATACCTCAGCCATTTTGAATAAAACTCTCTTATTTAATACTCTGAGAAGTTCTGCTTACAAGCAATTGGGGCAATACATCCATAAGTCACTATTTACTGATAATTCTGTGACCATGGGCTAGGATTTTAAAAGAGATAAGAAACTTTGCCAACTCCTGTTCAATTAGAGTGGAAGTTAAGCAACCAGATGGCTTGTTCTCATCGGAAAGCTGAATGATAATACTCATATTCAAATGCTTCTGAGTCATTATTCTCCCATCCACTGCTCAGTCATATAGAAAACACCATGTCAGTATTCTTCCTAGCTCAGTAGGCTTCCTGGAAAATGTGGTTAAATTTTCTCTTTTCTGCTTCCTGCCCATTGGGTTGCTCATCCAGGTACATTATTTTCTTCTTTTCCTTCTTTTTTCTTTTTATGAAGAGTAACTTCAGAAAAATGGGGTGGACAGCATGGATTTTGCAAAGCTAGATTTTAACTGGGAACTCTGTCAAGTGGAAGAGAAACAGAGAAACTAAGATTGCCCAAATTCCCCAGGTGTGTGTCACATGCATGGTTGTGAATGAATCGGATTGCAAAGAGTGCAATGACAGTTCTGTATTCATCAAACCCTTGTAAGAGACAAAAATGCATGTTATGCATTTAAGAATTTTGTTACAGCTAGTTTCAGAGATATTTAAGCTCTAATAGTCCACAAAATGAAAAAAAAAAAAGGCACAGAGAGGAAGATTTACTGTGAATATGAGTTGTGAGTGGTAGAATTAGTAAAGTCTAAATGTGACTTTAGAAACCAGAATCTGATTCTAATATGAAAAACTTGAAACCTGTGCACAGAAGTCATGGAAATGATTGAGTTTTCCTGATCCCAGGAGGGGCAAGAATTATCTCATTTGACCTTGGCTCTTTATAAAGAGGATGTCAGCATCCTAACCAGTAATCCTAGGCTCATTTTACTGCTAAAGGAGAGAACCAGGCAATTATAGGATTTTTCTGACCTATTTTAGACTTTTACTACAGGGTGACATGAGCTGTGGCCCACACTCCATTGACTGTATTAAGTCATCACTATTTACAAATGGATCTTAGGTTGTTTATTCATTTAATCAGTTGAATTTTCCTGGAGGTAATGGCTAATGGTTTTCCAGTGAATAAGGAGGTTTTATCTCTAAATCTCAGTACAGAATTGCCTAATGCAATGACAAAGCTCATTAAGTTTCCAATTTGCAACAATTTTTTTTTGCAGCTCAGTTTTGGTAAGTTAAGACAAAATCAGGATCAATTTCACTAGATAGCTTTCATCAGTGATAAGCCAAAAGATCGCCCCAAAACAGGTAATAACTTGTTCTTGTATAGAAATTATTAATATCTGATTCCATGCTCTAAAAACAATAATGGTACTCACATCTTTGGGGAAGAGAGAGAAATTGAAATGAAAATAAAAGAAAAAAATTCTTTGCTGAATCCACTGAGAGTCCTAATTTCATCTGGAAGGAAGAAATCTGGAGGTGCTGCTGTTGATGGCCTAGATGTTATTGATTCACAATAAACAATGAGGTCACTGGAAGAAACTTGAAAGCATGCTAGAAAGGGAAAGGCATTGAAAGCCAGTTGCAGAGACTGAGAGCAGCCAACATACAGGGCCACATGGACACGCTCTTAGACTGGCTCATGAACTTTCCTGTCTGTGAGACATCATAGGTTTGAAAACCAGGCTGAGGTATCTAATGTTGCAATGAACTGGAAAAGAACTATTGCTGAACAGATCCTAGGCTTGCCAAGCCTGTGAACTTCACCTGTATCATGAACAAAATCAGGCTGGCTTTTGAAAAGTTACATGCACTATTGAGAGATTGAAGTCTCCTGTAATGAGTGAGGTTTTCACCTTGAAGCAGAGAGTAGTTCAGGGAGTCTGCAGAGGGTGATCTGGATGCTGTGCCATATAGGACAAGGGAAAGAGTTAAAAAGTGCCTTCATTTTGAATAATTGTCATGCCCACTAATTCTGGCTAAATGGCAGCAACTCATAAGAAAAAACACCTAAGTTTAGCCTCAGAGAACAAAATCCTTAGTACATCAATCTGTGATGCAATATCTTGATATGGATAGTGTTTTAAAACATGTATATAAACTCTGTTTTCAACGGGGCATAACGGGAATCCCTGTAATGCACTCATAAACTGATTTTACAAGTTTCATCTGACTTTATTAGTGAACTATACTAACATAACAGAACATAGGCATGGGAATGAAAATAATTACTGACCATGCTGTAACTATGGTATTTGTTGTTCTCTTTAACTTGATTTTATTGCATACCACCGGACTCCTATTTTATCCTTATAAGTATGTCCCTTTTTTAGAGGAATAGCAGTAAACTTGTTTTTTTCCACTAGCTGTACTTTAAAGCTCTCTGTGTTTAATAAGAAACAGTCATTAATTCTTTTATGACTAACACTGTGGTCCCTTGACTTCCTGAAAAGCGTAAATAAAACCTTTAGGCCAAATCATAAAGTAGTTCATTTCATTGGAGACATCATTTTAGTGTTACTCAGGGTAAAGTATGTTCAGTAGGTTTAGAAAGAGTAGACCCCTATGGTATGGTTGGTCCCTGCTTGATTGCCCTGGTTGCAAAGTCATGGCTTCTAGCTCTCTTGAGAGCTGAGCTCAGTTAGCCTTGTGTCAGAGACTGAAGTCACATACAGTGCAAGTGACTGGCTACGCACAGGGTGTCTTTCTCAGTCCTTTAACCTTTTCAATGGATGAAATGCTGACTAACTAGTGATAGCTATGAAGCACTTGTTACTGACTCAGAGCACAATGTTGCTTGTTGCTTAAGTTGGTTTTGACCCCTGCCCAGTTGTTTGATGTAGCTGGTGAGACGGAAACTTGTGGCATGAAAAGGGCTGGTGGGTGGGCACAAGTACCCACTATCAGCTGTATCACTGCTGACACAAGAGAAGGAGTTGAGGGAAAGCACTAGATTTTGTAAATGTTACTGGTCTTTGATGTTCTGGCCTATGGCTGCCCAAGGCTCCCATCTAAATGACAGTGCTGTCCTCTCCTTTCCTCCTCATTTTACTGAGTGTACTTTTGAATGAATGGCACTCAAATATGTATGGTATAAAGATAGCACAGGAACATTGTTTCTCACCTGCATTTCAGGGAAGTCTTACTTTTAAATTAGTATAAATAAGAATGTTGGAGCTTGATATGAACAAACAAACCTCCTTAGCTACCTATACAATACAATTGGGTAAAAGGCTGTTCAAAGATCTGATCAAATTTTCTAAGCAAATGTAGTTATAATAGCAGTGGTTCTTAGTTAACTGAGAAAGGTGAGTAGCACTTATTAAACATCCAGAATCAGTTCAAAAACACTACTGGAACAAAGAAGAGCAACTTGGAATAATCTTCCCTTTAGGAAGAGTACTATACAATTTGGCAGAAAAAGCAACTGAAACTTTATGAAGCTTTCAACTCACCTGGCATTATTTAGAAAAGAATTAATTATATGCAAAGCACAAAATTCTGCAAACTTCTTGAGGAAAATTCTGCTCAAACCAGAGGCTCTATGTTAAAAAGTTTAGCCTTCTACAGTAATTTCCCTCGACACAACTATATTTCCGTATACCCCTCCACATTTCCTCCTCCTTAAATTTTACAGGGATCTTTCCATTTGAGCAGACACGTATATGTTAAGCTAAGATGTAAATTGCAGTTACTTTAAGTTTACTGAATAAATAGTTCTTTAGTTGTTCTTTCCTTCATGTTTAGAGCTGATGCATACGTCTGATGAAACTGTGTACGCAAAGAAAGAGCCAAGCAATAAAATCTGTACACACTAGTAAAAACCAAACCAAAACAAACCAAAACAAACTAAACCAAACCAGATAAATGGATAGTGTACTTCATATGAAGCATTAAGGCGTAATCTTTACGCTGACAAAGTTTCATCAGGCTGCTCCTAGAACGGCAGGCCCTCTTATGTAATGAGCAGGTCATTGTACAGACAGTTGTTTAGAGCTTTTGTATGGTATTGCTCATACTCATAGTTTCTTTCCAAAGGAAGTGAAGGTTTACATTCTGGCATGAAAAGAGGATTATTGTCACTTTTAACCCTTTTTTCTCTATAATAGTGCTACTCTATTATATGGACAGGCAAGATAAAATGTAAGTTGGAAAATTCTTGCTTATTGGCTCTCCTTTTCGTTTCTCATATCACTTCTGTTCCCTTTATCTCCCAGATCTTTCAACTTCTTTGTGACTATATACATATGCATTATTAGCTAAGGTATTAAAGATCACTGTGATGGGAGCGCTTAGAACACTGATGAATCAAGCCAGTTTTAAACTATAAAACAAACTTTACCAAATTAATTCATTAACAACACTATTTTTTTGCTAGTGGTTCATTCTTATGCATCATGAATCATCATTGCTACACATACAAAAACTCATACTTTAACACTTATATTCAGAATCAGCTGTAAGGATACAATACCATGGAGATGACACTGTACAGCAAATGCAGGCAGCTGCAGTCGTTGGTGTTTCTTAGCCACGGACGTCCAGGTGATTAAGCTTGAGAACTCTCTGAAGACCATCAAAGTAGGCTGTCTTCTTTCTTCTCAGTCTTTCCTCTTTGAGTTTGAAGTTTTTAGTGCTCTTTTGCCTCCCTCCCAAAAGGGGTGGTCTCCTCTGCTCCTGATACTATGTATTTTTTCATCATGCCAGTCATTCTTCTTATGCCTTTGGCAGGATGTCCTGCTTATTTGCAGTCCCTTGTGCTTATCTTGTCCTTTAGCAACTTTTTGTGTCTCCTACATGCAGCTACACTCACTGTGTGCCCCTGTGGTGGGCAGACCATTCACATATTTATGTGCCATCACAATGTCATGAAGTGCTCATGCATTGTGTTGGCTACACTATTTTACTATATGTATATTCAGATTCAAGGTTAGCTAATATTAACTATATCCTGACTAGTGCACTTTTAATTTATAGGTGTCACAGGCCTGGGTGTTTCAGGTACCAGCCCCATCACTTCAGCAGTAGGGATGGAGAATTCTGCCTCCTTGCTGAGGCAAAAAAACTGAATACTTATACCCGAGTCTGCACAGGTCCCTCTCCTACCACATTGCTTAAGGTAGCCCAAAACATACTGGTCTAATCTCAGATCTTCTGTAGTCTTTTATGCTCCTCAGATTACAGAAATTACTTACAGAAAGGGGAAGGACTGGACTCCATCCCTCCAGCGGAGGAGGGATGTGATGTGGGAGATGCCTGATGGAAAACAGGAGGCAGCCCTTTAGCGCCTCTGTAGCTTTCTCCTCTTTCCAAAACTCCTTACAACCCTTCTCCCAGGAAGGTGAACATCCTCATAGCTTTGTCCTTAGACTTTAGAATCTATTGCCCACCCCAGGAAAGAAAGAAAATGTCTGGCTGTGTGTCCTGGTTTCAGCTAGGATAGAGTTAATTGTCTTCCTAGTAGCTGGTACAGTGCTCTGTTTTGAGTTAGGTATGAGAAGAATGTTGATAACACACTGATGTTTTCAGTTGTTGCTAAGTAATGTTTAGTCTAAAAAGTCAAGGATTTTTCAGCTTCTCATGCCCAGTCAGCAAAAGGCTGGAGGGGCACAAGAAGTTGGGAGGGGACACAGCCAGGGCAGCTGACCCAGACTGGCCAAGGGGGTATTCCATACCATGGAATGGCATGTCTAGGATTTAAACTGGGGGGAGTGGGGGTGGGGGGATCGCTGCTTGGGGACTAACTGGGCGTCGGTCGGTGGGTGGTGAGTAATTGCATTGTGCATCACTTGTATATTCCAATCCTTTTATTATGACTATTTAATTTTATTAGTGTTATCATCATAATTATTAGTTTCTTCTTTTCTGTTCTGTTAAACCATTCTTATCTCAACCCATGAGTTTTACTTCTTTTCTCAATTCTCTCCCCAATCCCACTGGGGGCAGGGGTGAAGCGAGTGAGCAGCTGAGTGGTGCTTAGTTGCTGACTGGGGTTAAACCACGATGCTGCATCAGGAACTGGTTCCAAGTCTCCTGCAGCCTTGGTGCATTGCCATACAGCCCACCCTGGTCTAGGCCCAATGGGCTGTGACTGTCTTCCCAGGGTGACATCTCCTGCTGATGGACAGGGAAGCTGTCCACAGAAGATGTTGCGCAAGTGCTGTAAACTTCTGGATGTCTGCCTCTGAAGATTGCCACAGGCTCTAGCACTTTGTGCATGTGAAGACACCCTGAAGTTATGCTGATGGAACTAAAAAGAAATTTTGTCTGGTATCTTCTGGGAAGGCTCCTGCCCTGAAATAAATGACAAAGTCCCTTTCCATAGTATTTTCCCAGAGATTTTATTGACAGGACTATCTTTTGTGGCAGTTGAAATACTTGGCAAGATCAAACAAAAGAAGTCAAATGGAGGTGTAATGGCTGTTGCTTTATATAGTGAAATTCAAGTTAGTGTGGCAAGAAGTGGTGTGCTTTAGAAAACACCGGTGTGAAGGAAACCTCTTTCTTCCCTTTCGCTGCATGTGCTCAAGGGTTACCCAGAGTGGTGCCTCAGACACATCTGGGAGAATTGACACAAATGGGACTGCTCCGGCACTTCAAGCGAAGCACTACTTCAAGTGAGCAGCTGAATTGGGTTTGAGCGCCCAGCTGGTACAGATGAAAGGATGAAGGTTTCTGGTTTGTGGGCAAGATGCTCAAAACCATCCTGAAGGACACCATGGAGAACTCATTTCTCTGTTGCAGATTAAATTTCCAGTCAATGTACAGTATCTACTGCACTTGGACATTTCTCAAAGGGTAAAATAGGCTGGCATTTTAGCTTTGTTATCCATCAAAGGTGAGATCATGACAGATTTTTGTTTTTAGATTGAAAAACAATCAAAGAACTAATTCGATGCTTGCTAATGCTGTCAAATTGACTGAGAAGGCAATTGAGAAAACAACTTGGGATTTCAGAACAGTGACTTACAGAGAAAAGTGCTAGAAAAATACAGTTAACCCTTTCCTCCTGTTTCATCAGGAACATTGACTGCGCGGAGTTGATCATAAACAAGAGTGTGGCCAGCTGCTCTGGCAGAAGACAACATGCTTGTGTCCTTTCAGGCGAGGCTGTGCAAGAGTCTCAGCTGCAGGTTGGCTATGTGTCTGTCCGTATCTAGCAGGAAGCTCCGCTGTTTGCTTCTCATTTGCCTTCTCGCAGGCTTTGGCTTGTTCTGCAGCTGCAGACTGAAACATTTTTTTTACATAGGTTAATTTGTCCTCTGAAGCTTGCAGGCATCACATGAACCAGATGAGCAACAACTCCATTGATGCAGCAACTAGCCCACACCAGTGTTGGGGCTGATCATGTTGCAGCTCTGTCATGTGCCACTTCTAAACACCAGTGCTTTTGTTAATCTCCTCCTCAGATACGAACAAAGACGTTAGGGAAAACATTAGTCCTGCAAGATGCAAAGTTAAATAAAATCAATTACATTGCCTATGAGAGACAGCTTATCTCCAAATACTTACATCTGTGTATAAATAATCAAAACCATGCCAGATCATTTACAGACTCTTCTACAACTGGCAGGAAAACTTTCTAGTGGATAGTAATGGCTAGAAACTGCTTAGTCAATCTGTGAGCCTTTTTTTTTTTTTTTTGACATTAAGAAATTTCAGTAAATATTGACACAAAAAGAGAACATAATTAACATTCCTCTTTACCCACATAAATCTATCTTGCTGCTCTCCCTGAAATGGACAGCTTTTTAAATTATTCCTAAGAACCAAGTACACTTGATGTAAAAAATCGCTATATGTGACGCAGACTATGCTTTAACAGAAAACTTTACAGAGCATTTGGCACCTAACTTACGTTCTAAAAAAATGAAGGACTGGTGAGAGACAGACACTTTCTTGCCCCAAAGAGCAGTAATGACCAATGTGGATCCCCAGGACCCAGCTGCATACACTGAAATATTTTCTTAAGGACTTCTGCTTTGGAGTCACTCACTTTCAGTTTTCTCTGTGTTTCCTAGATATAAAGTAATAAAACAACTGAGCTGTGTGGCTTCCCTGGAAAGATCTTGTGAGGGCACATGACGAAGTGTAATTAAAAAGCTGAAGGAGGACTCATTCTCATAGGCATCATTAATTAACTCATCATCTAGGTTTGACTTATGTCAATTTGAAAATATAAAATGAGAGTCACTTGTTTAGTCTGGGAAAGACATTCAACAGTTTGATCATACTGATACAAGGAACAGATGCTCACTCCTTTTCTGCACTTCCTCCTTTGAAATCTGACCTCTTGAAAGCAACCTGCATATAGGTTACAGCTGGACATTTTAATGTCTTACCCTGAGATTGTGTACAGAGTGACTCCAGAGTGACGGCTGCCCCAGCTGAGGAGAGTGCACGGTCTGTTCAGAGGGGATTCATGCATAGAGAGATGAGGTGGAGAAGTGTGTTTAAAGAAGAAAAGGCCCAAGAGCAAGGTGTAACTCTGCACCTATACCTCTCCAGAAAAAACAAGCTGAAACAGACTGATGCTACTGTGCCATGGAAGAGATCAAGGTATCCAGTTGTGCCCCTGTGTTACCCATGTAAACTGGAAGGGGCTTAAAGGCTAGGAGAGAGGATTATTAAAATGTTTTTTGTGTGCACTCAGATCCTTTTAGTCCCAGCCAGCAATGTTTTGGATTGCAGAGCCCTCGCTACACTGGCACATGGCAGGGAACAGTGACACCCCAGCGTGGCACCCACCTGGGCTGGCACTGTTAGCACTGGTGCTGTCCTTGGGCTTCTCCTACCGTTAATGCACAGAGTTAATCACTGGGGCCTGCATCCTAACTGAAGTGAATCTTTTCCCATCGACTGTAGAAAGACTACAAGTCATATCTAGCCTTCCTAGGTCCAAGTCAGCTAACTTGGCTAGGCACAGTAATGCTGAGCCCACCAATACCTGGTCATATTTTAAAGTAGAGGCTGGGTGCCTTTACAAATTGTACTGTTCTTTGCTGCTTCCTTTCCTCCCTCCACTCTTTTTCAACCTGCTGGTGAATACTGGGTTGCATTAGCTCTCCTGTCCTTTTCTTGCCCTGGCATTTAACTTTGCTGGAACAGTGTAGAAGGCTGAGGGAAGATTTTGCAACACTTATTTTACAGCATTTTATGATAATTGTTCCCATTGAGAGATTCCCAGTTGAAATGAAATATTTATTAGTTATTGGGCATTCTGTGCAGAGACAAAGGAAAAAAAAAACAAACAACCACAAACCTCAACTCTGACCTTATATTTCATAGGTGAAATGTGTTTATCTCTCAAGTTGATATCCATATTTCAGGCCAGTGAAAGTAGATGTAGCAGTGGGAGCAGCTGCAGGTGTAGGTATGTCACACCAGGCAGTACTAATATTGAAGCTTTGGTTTCTTCTGTCATCTCCTCTGCATTCACCAGATGAATCCATGGCCTTTCACAATTTGTAGATGGAAAGAAAAACTAGCCTGAGAAAGTCTGCATGATGAACAATAGCTAGTTTTGGCACCTCCAGTAAGAGAGGTCTCCATTTCCCTCAAGCCCATCTTCTCAATTAAAGAAGCTTAGCAAAAGTTTAAAGGACATCTGAGCTCTCTTCTCCAGGTGGAGCCAAGAACAGAAAGCCAAGCTTTATGGAAAGGAAAGCATCTCTAAATAACCCAGCAGAGTCTACGCTGTATTCAGCAGCCAAGAAGCTCAGAGATCACAGATGTGTGTTCATACTTTGAACATCTGCAGTTGCTGGGATCTTCACATTGGTTGAATTTGCAAGAATAGTTTGCATTTTTCTTTTCTAGTCTAATTGCCAATGAAACACCTAGTCTGCCTTGTTACTTCCAGCAATGGCAAATTTACACAGATCTGAAAGGAAGATGAGCAGCTTTCTGACTATGACAGGCTTGAGCCAAAGCTCAGGAAACTAAATACAAAGTGCTTCATTAGCAACAGTGGTCTTTGGATCAGAGCCACTGTCTAATTATTCAATTATAAAGTGTTATTAGGAGAAAAATTGCTTCCTGGCATCCCTAGTAGGTAAAATTTAAGCCCTGCAGCATGAGGTTTTAGTCTCCCATTTTACCATAGTTTGCATAGCTTGCCAGAGCTTGCATTACTTTTTATGTTATTGCTTTCCAAGCATTCCAATCCAGTTCTTCGAAAACCCTGCTTAAATAGTAGTGTCCCTGAACCAGTGGCTTCCAGGTTATATAGAGCACAAAGTAATCTTTATTTCAGGGGTACTTAGTATACATTTGCTAGGTGCTTTTTTGTTCTCATTCTGGAAATAAAAAAAAAGGATGAACATTTATAATTTTTCTGTTGTTCTATGTATTATTAAAAAAAAAAAAAAAAAAGTTAAAACTAATTCACTTGCCTGAATTTATATGGCTGAAATCCAGACTGTGAGGTTTAGCCTGCTTGGTCAAGTAAGCCACATGGCAGTGTTTACTCCCTAAATGCTTTCAGTGACATTGCATGTGTGAATGTAAATGATTTTTAAGTGATGTCATTGCAAGTCACTTTGCAGAAAAAAATTCTCTGGCAAAACTAAACAAAATAAAAAAGTATGTGGGACGTGTATGTGATCCTGCAAATCTTACATCTTAAAATAATCAGTTTGTGGTTTTTTCCTGTTACTCATTTGCCCATAGCCATTTCAAATTCTTTCTTACAGTACAATCTCATTATAGAACTTGTACAGATGATCCACATGCTCTTCTGATCAATTCCATTACTGTGATGCCATGTATAAATTGATTCCTGATTTTTTCCCTTTTTTTAAACCTCTGCATATGTTTCAATAGCACTATGAGACTATTTAAATAGGCATATGAGAGGGAAGCTTATCTTCTAGCTAGAAAAGCTACAGGCTGCCTGGCACTTACTGTCTTTCCCCATTTTGTCCACTTGATAGTGGAAAAGACAAACCGATGGTGTGAGAAAAAGTATTTCAATGATGGTATAAATAAAAGTGATAGATTTGTATATCTCTGTCTCGCCCCCTCCCATCTGCCCATTAACTACTGCAGTCACTGCTCTCTTCTAAGCAGAAAGGAGACAATACAATGCTCACAAGGACAAGATGGAAATGGTTTCAGGGATTTGCCTAGAGATCACAGAAGACCTGAAGCAGGGCTGGGAAGGGAGGTCTCTCAAACGGTTATCCCCTGCTGTAGCCACCAGCTCATCCATCATCCCCACCAGCCTCGTGACTGTACAGCAAGGCAAACAGGAACAATGTGGAGGATGAAGGTGTGTGCAGGCAGGAAAAGCTTTTTCCCACTTCAGCTCATCTTTATTTTTTATTGATAGCTAACTGGTCTGGAAAAATAATTTCTGGAGCACATACAGCAGCATGAACCACAGAGGTATTAGCAGTAACATGTCCCCATTCAGGACTGGGGCACTGATGACAGTTCTTTGGCAAAACAGAGGACCCCACAGAAACCTGCACTGGCAGCTCATATTTTGTGTTACTACCGTGTCTTGATTTTCTGTGGTTTGCAAGTCCTTTTAAAAACTCTCAGCAGAGTATCACTATACTGTGATGTGTTATAATATGAAGATCATGTGTATTATTCTGAGAAGAATGTAAAAGCTCAATCTGCTAGCACTTTGCATAATTTCCCTAAAATATGTGTATACCAATCAAATTTTTATGGATGTGCGATGTTAGTTGGTACATCTTCAAAGAGAACAAGTGAGTTCTGCCCGTTTCCTTCTGGACTCCCTCACCATGGGTTTTACTTTCTCACTGTATTTACATTACTTCACACTCACATGGGAAAGTATTTTCCAAGGCAGCATGGTTTTGCTAGTTAGCACTGCTGTCAGATAAAGCATGGTAGCAAAAAAAACCCCAAACACAACAGCTAAAGTAATAGAATAGAGTACAATATCAGTGCTGGCGTCCTGGTCAATATAGCTTTGGCTTTGAAAATATTCATGTGCCTTCCCTGAGAGATATGAGTGAGATCAGATGTTTGTGTGTAGCTCACAGTGGTGACTCAAAAAATGGAGTGGACAAGTATGGTGATCAAACTACTAACTAGAGGAGGGAACAGCAAATAATTTCAAGGACAGCTTGTAAATCAGATTAATTTAGGGCATTTTTATTTTTTCACACTTGCATACTGGGAGTACCTTGTAAAGCTCTGAGTGCACAAAATCTTGGGCCTAATTCTTGTCAAAATGAGACCTTATTAAGCCATTTTAGTGGGGTAAAAGATTCTTAAACTGGAAATGAATTATGATAATGTCCATCTTCTATTGCTAGAGTTGACCTGAAGTGTACACAAGAGCTCAGGTCTGTATGTGGCTAAATACTGAGAAAAGAAGGTTTCTTTTTTCAGATAGTCTTTGCTAAATTTAAATAACATTGCAGAGAACTTGGTGTTACTTTGCCCTGAGGGATCTGAAGAGCCTGTGAGGAACAAATTTGTAGTAAACTCACATGTGTATTGGCAGGCTTGTTTTCAGTAAGATTATAAATGTCAGTTGCTGGTCCAGAACAGGTGGCATTATAAAAAAATTGGCTATGGGAAATGAATAGCACTTACAAGGAAAATATCCACTTTCACAGATTGGGAATAAGAACTGTTGCACAGCTGATCTGTGAACTAGTGGGGTATTTAACTGTTTTCCTTAAAGTTGCTTTGAGAAGTTCATGGCTACAGATTTTCCCCTGTTACTGTTTGGTTTTATGTTTCTTTTATTCCATAGTTCAGTGTACCAAAGCTTAGAAAGTGAGATCTGAACCATTAAAGAGTCTTTATGTGTGCCATCTTGGCACTTGGATCAGTGATGGGAACAGTTTAATACTGCTATTACCCCATTAATCACAAAGGAGTTACTGTGGCTTCAGACTGAAGCAACCATGGGCAGGATGGGATCTGCAGTCACGCAGTACCTACAACAAATGATTTATTGGCTGGTTCACATCACAGATCTCCCCTGGGCTTGTTCTTCCCATTATTTTATATGAGTAGTATACGAACAGTAATAGACTGATTACTGAGTTTTATTTATCCTTCTCTCCAGCAGCAATGTTTTTTCTTTAAACAGAGAAGGTGAAAAAAAAGCCGAAGCCCTGTACTCATGGTGATGGAAAACCTCTTTTCCAGGAAATCTTCAGATCTCATAATTGTTTTATTTTTAGTGGCAATTTACCAATATGGCACTGTCTCATGAAGGTCAAAGAAATGGTGTGTCCCTAGCGTGCTGCAGCTGATGCCATCGCTCCCCTTCTACTATATGCTTCAGGCTGTGCAGTACAAAATGTACTCTAGAGGACACAGGTGAGTAAAATAGAAATAAACACATGAACATAACAAATGAGAAAACCATTAATGCTTTTTGCCATTTTTTTACTGCTGTGGAATCTTTGAGTTCCTTGTGCCCTAACTGATCCTCTCAGAGCAAGATACGGTTGCCCAGCCAAGACCAGTCTGCCTTCATATAAGTGAAAAATGACAAAAGGTTTACAAGACTCCTTAGCATACTCAATGTGAAAAACTGGCCAAACATTTCCCTGGCTAAACAGGCCTATTGTACCTTTCCAACCCAGAATCGTTCACACCGTTGGCATCTGGGGGACATCTCTATGCTGCTGGTACAAGCAAGAAATCATGGTACCACAGCTTATTGATTGTTTTTTTCCTAGCATCCCAACAGTTTATAACATTTCCTCTATGAATCAGAGGTGCCTTACGGAAGCCGAGTGACCAGGAATTAAGTGAGGGTAACTAATATAACAGTGTCTCTATACCGTCCCCACATTTCTCATGTGAATACTACTTCAGGACTGGAGCACATGACCCACACAGCTACACAGAGCATCACAAATCCACTTGTGATATAAGTTGTTACTTTCTCAGTGTGAAGCAGGACAACTCCTAGATGTTTGGATATTTAAATCACTGTCGTCTCCTCTTTCCTACCTGGAAAAAAAATTAAAAAATTCTTCAGCTGGTCATTCAGCCTTATTCACTTGCCATGGCAATTAAACAGAAAGTGGCTCAGGGTTACAGAAGAAAGCTACTCCTCATGCTTTGCCTGTTTCAGTTACGCACGACTGTCAAGGAGTCTTGCTAACTCAAACAGATTCATGTAGGCTGTTCGGCACTTTTCTTCCCTTCCTTCCTCCATGTCCTGTGAGGGTGAAATGACATCTAGGGTGTGGGTTCCGTGTCACGGCTGCCAGTATGCTCCAACCTGCAAGCAAGATTTAACCTTTATCAGGTGCCATGCTCGAGGTTAATAACAATAAAAAATAGTCCCAGCAGGAGCACTGGGAAAGCATGCATATTATAGACCTCAAAACACCCACAGTGGGAAAAGCTCAGGAAATTCCTGACCTTAAAAGTGTAAAGAAAGAAATAAAAAAATTTAATTCTCTCCCAGGCATTAGAATCAAGATTATTAAATTTAAGGGTAGATTGAGTTCTTTCCTAGCATTCAATTGCCTTTGTTGAGTAGTGATATATTCTGGTTCCTAGCAGCACACCACTGTTTACACTGGTTACTAAAGGAATAAATTGTTCTAAGGATGCAGATGTCCAAGTAGTTAACGTAACAGTCTACAGCTATTGCCAAGGAAATAGGAAAACCTGAGTTACTCTCCTGCAGAACTACTTCGTTAAGCTATATTTCTTACTTATATCATCCTTAGTTTTCTCCCTTAACGCAACATCCCTATGTGATGTTGATGGGTACTGAAACCTGCGTCCAAAGGTCATAGCTGGTGACAGAGCTTTTGTGTACTACAGGATGTAAGCAGAAGCTCTTGGCTAAGAGCTTCAGAAGTGACTGTGCCTGTAGAGGCCTCCATTTTGCCTGGCTTCAACACCTTAGAACCAGCTAGGTTTTAAGTCTAGGAACAATTTCTGAAAGTGGAACATGTCCAGCTGCGCACCCAAATCAGTACTTCTATTGAAAATCACTGATGGTCATAAAAAATATTTATAAAATGACACCACATGAAGATTGCCTCTCTATTCCAATGCTTTATTTAAAGGCTTCTGAGCTCAATAATTATATATATTTTAAAGATGCTAATAGCTGATATTTCTGTGCCTTTTAAACTTTTCAAGTGTATGAATAATTTGTTTTGTTTTGTTTTGTTTTGCTTATGGAAACAAGCACACTGTGAAGAAACTTAAGAAAAAAATGGCAGTTGGCTTCAGAGGATATTTTACTGACTTCTCAGGAAGTTTAGGGGAATAACAGTTGAAAGGAGACATAAGATAGATAAATGTATACCATGAAAAAATATTCAACTTTTGTGATTTACACTGTGCCAGTTTGTGCGAAGGTCTATGACATCCTCCATTCAGTTTCTTTGCTGATTGTTTTCAATTAAAAAATACAATATATTGACATTATCTAGATTTTTCCAATGTTAGTTCATCTGGCTAAGAACCCCAGACACCATCAGTTGTTAATAATTAAAAAGTATTTACACTAATTTTTCTAATTTTTCCTTTTAACACTGGCAAGAAGTTTGCAGAAGCCTTTGTATCTTTACTTTATACATGTAATATATAACAAGATATTTTAGCTGATGTTTTATACATCAAAACTTAATTCACATGGTCGCTCATCAGTGAGATGTTGCTGTGAACTAGGAAAGTTCCTTCTCCTCTCCCAGTCACTGCGAGTAACACAGCATCAAAGGTAGAAAAGCAGGCAGCAGGTAGACCAAAACAAGGAAGAATTTTGTCTATTACAAAATACTGGAAAGGCAGGAAATTTAAAGTTGAGTCTAAAATTAAAATATAAACAATCAGAAGGTTAATATAGGTTTGGATCTCTCTGAAGTGTATGCACTGTTAGAAATGAGGTATGGAAGGAGATTTGATTCTTCTCATTTTTATACTCTCAGAACCAGAAATAGTCTTGGCGTAATACTAGAAATGTAACAGGAAAATAGGATGACAAAGATTAAAAGTCCTAAGACTGAGACTTTTCAGGGGGCACCAGGACAGAAGGCTGAGTGTACTCAGTGCCTTCCCTGCTGTGGTAGGCTCCTGGCTCACGCTCCCTCCCCGTGGAAAACAGACATGCCTCTGTGCCATCTTTTGGATTCCCCTCATCTCCAGGGCTCCCTAGAATATGAGGCAGGATGAAGGCAAGGCTCTGGTGGGCTCAGTTGAGCATTCTGCCCATTCAACCACCAACACCAGTGTCCGCCCGCCTTCAGTTTGTCACCATCTGCGACCCTTAATAACCTGGACTCTGACAGTGGCTCGCATTTAGGAGTCCAGAAATTTAGCTGGAGAGCTGGAAATCTTTCCCAAGAGATCTTTGCTGTGTGGTATAGAGAGGACTTCTTCTCCCGACAAAGCAAGAGATCCAAATTCTTGGCACTCTCCTGTCCTTTTAAACCGGGGAGTGTCTGGTTGAGCTCAGCTCTGGTCATTCGGCATCAGTGCCAGATTGCACTCAGGTCTGCAGGCCTAGTGACAAGACACTTAAAAAGCTTGTCCTACCTAAAAGATACTTCTGGGGTAAAATTCAAGGGAAATATTGACTGAATTGACTTCAGAGACATTGTCAGAAGGTTTTCGCTGCCCTTGCTGATAGCAACAACCTGTGGGAGAGGGAGAAGTCTCAGGCAACCAAAGAGCCTCCAGATGTAGGCCTCCACGTCTGGCCTACTGAACAGTTTATTCACGCATGTTTTGTTGTGGCCACTGATGTCAATAACTCATGACTTTCACAGAAATTTTTCTTCAAGTTCATCGGTAGTTTCCCTCTATTCCTAATTCTAATGAGGGAAGATTGAGCTGGTTTGATTGCAAAAAAACCCACTTTGCTACTACTCACAGGACCAAGTAATTGCTAAAAACAATGATTCACAAGATTGCTTGTAAGACTTTGGTGTATTGCCAGATGCCTGCTCAGATGGACTGTACATCCTTTCTGCAGTGATACGGTAGAGGTGCAGTGCTCCGGATTTATGTCCCCCTTGCAATTAGGGCTAGGACAGCTACAAACAACAGGGTGCTTTTATTGCTCAGAAACAGTCTTTTTTGCCTACTGCTGCTGAATTTTCTTTAGATGTACCCACCAGGTCACATACTCTGTATGGAAGAGCAGGCCAGTAACTACTATTTCAACGACACTTCGTCAATCTCAAAATTAGACAAAGCATAGATACTTTTAGGTAATGAAGGCTGACTGCTGTAGTAGTTAGCTTGGATCGAAACCCTTGTTCTCCCTTACATTCCTGCTTTAGACTGAGGGTCTCCTTACCCTAGGGTCAATACCTATGTATAAGGTGCAATGAAGGTACTGTGAGGATTGAAGTATGGTGCATATACAGTAACACAGAGACTCTGCTGTCCAGAAAGTTTCCAGGTCATGCATGAATGGTGGATTCTGGTAGATGTATGCAGACAACCACCTCTAACAACCACAGTTACTATGCCTATGGAGCTGTGGTTGTAATGCCAGCAACCCTATACTCTATTATCCTTCAGCATTGACTTCAGCTCAGAGCAGCCATTTTCTTGTATTTTATTGCTTTGGGGCTAGAATTACTTCATCCCAGACCACATGCTAAGAGCAGTAACTTCCAATGGCCTCTTCTGCTGTGAGTAGCTGAAACATGAAGATCCAAGGCTTCAAGCCAGGTTTTTATTTCTGTTGTGCTGGCATGAATGGAACCAACCCAGTTTTAATGAAAATAACTGGGGGGGGGGGAGCACTTGGGCCTTTTCAGAGCAAATTTCTGAGAGTCATACTGGAAAACAGAGGTCTGTCACTCTGCTCCCTATTCTCTTCTGGGTTTGAATGGCTCAGCCAGAATTTTGAAAACTTGTCATCAGTGGTTTTGAAATCATGAACAAAAAGTTCATTTCTAGACTTTGTAAATACATGGAAGATTTACTGCAGTGAAAAATAAAAAAAAGCTAATAGTATAGCAGCTTCATTTAGGGTGCTCAGAGTAATGACGGACGTGATAAAACATACTTATTAGGGAAATAATATTACTTCATGGGCTAAGTATAATTAAAACCAGAAATCCTGTTGAGCATCTTACTTGAGAATATGAGATGAAGGACACTGGTTAACTTTCACCACCAGTGTTTGACATACCTTCTGCTGTAGACAATTGGTTTTGAGTTCATCATCATTAAGTAGTAGAGTAGATTTGGAGACGTCACATAAAGGATATCATAACTTCATGGCATAATGTATATGCTGTTGAGAAAACTGACAGAATGGAGCTTGGATTATTCACAGATCATTTCCCCTTAGGGAAAGGTTCTGCAGCTATGACTGTTATTTCAGATCCCTTCTTCCTGGTCATGTGGTTTTGCTCCACACATAGCTCATTTGTTTGGGTAGTGCATTGGTTGGCAGAATATACCTTTGAGCAAATGTTATTTCCAAAGTGGAGGTCATGATCTTGGAAGTGCAAGTGGAAATGGGGTCATGGGAAAAGCTGAGAATTGCTGGAATGTGGTGGAAAGCAAAGTAATCTATACATGTTTATGTTGACAGCAGCCACAAAACAGTTCCCTGAGGAACTCAGATGAAGTTATCGCAGGGAGTAGCAAGGTAGAACTGACATAAATAGCTCAAGGCTTGGGCTTGCTGTTGTTAAAAAATCTTTAAGTAGTTCAGCTCTCTTAAATCTAAACCATATGCTGCAATACCTTTTTAATCACAGAAATCAGGCTTTGTGGGGAAGTTTGAGTGTATATGGAATATCACTGCTTTCTGGCAAACAAGAAACTTCCTCTCCTGATAGTGAGAAAAGTTTCACACATCATCTGCCACAGACATCAAAGAAGATTTTCATCTTCATTTTTTAGTAAAGTAAATATTTCCATATATGCATATGTTTGTTTACTTTTCAGCAGAGGGCTCTTCCAGCCCTCAAATTTACATGTGGGAAGACTAAAACTGGAGGGGGAGTTTGTTGTCAGAGGAGAAATCATGGTGTTTCTTGCAATGTACAAATCCTTAGACCAGCAGAAAGTTTTTCATGGACATAGTTTTGCATACTAGGAGCTTACAGTGGTATGAAGCCAAGTGTCTACATTGCTGCAGAACTGGGGTTGAGCTGTGTGATTGCTTCAGAAAATCTGGCTGCTACAGGCAACTTGGCAACTTGGCTTGAACACCTGGGTGCCAGATACGTTTGAAGGCAGCTGCTGTGTTGATCATTCTGCACTGTATGACGCATGGCAATTACTTTCAAGAAGTACTATTGGAGATCTCAAGGCAAATCCACAGCATCATTATAGTGGTTCTGTTTAGCCCTGTTCAGTTTAATGTTCCTTTTCCCACATATGGCAGTGATTGTGCTGACTGACTGCATTATGACTGAGCCCTTGGCTCAAGTCAGCAGTAACATTCTGCTCATTAATGAAGGTCCTAAACACTTGATCAGTATTTTGTTTGGTTGGGATGCCTGCCTGAATTAAGTTTAGTATTAATATTTTAATTTTCCCACTTTGGTGTCTCCTCAGCCTACTTACATGAATGGTATGCAACTTCTCAAACAAATCTTTGTTCAGTCCACTGAGTAATCAGCTCCCCTGTTCAGTAGATGTCCAATGGATATCATGATTGAACATTAACGAGTAGTAAACAATTAATACATAAAATTAGAATTTCAGATGCAGACTCCAATCCTGCAACCAAGCCTGGGCTTGTTGAGTGTGTGAGCCCTTTTGCATTGCCTTTTGTGAAGTGAAATAATTGTACAGTTCTGTTAAAGACACTGGTATTTGTCATTAAAATGATATGATTTGGAGATAGCATTTCTGTCTCATATGAGCTACATAGGAGGTAGCTCTATACAGGAAATACTCTCCTTACATTTAGAAGATTTCCTTCACAGGTAACCTTCAGCCTCCCCTTTTCAGTGAAATGCACATTCTGCAGAAGTCAATAACAATTCCCAAATGCTTATAGGGCCAGAAAGCCTCAAAAGTCACTGAATTTCTGTACAGGCAGGTTTTAGTGTGTAAAGGTGAGAGCAGCCACCGCTATGTCCCCCTATCTCTGTGCTTTACAGTGCTGGGGAAGTAACAAATATGGGTAGGAACTGGGAAACCCTGAGTAGCAAATGTAGTGGGGTCCTCTTTCTGAAGTTTAGGGAAAACCTAGCAGAAATGCCACACAGCACTAAGCAAAACCATCATGTACTTGCGGCTGTGTTAATTTACCTTTGTGCTGTAGAAAACAGAAGGATGCCCTTAAAATGTCATGTTTCAGAGCAAAGAAGGACCTGAGCCCCACCAGGGCCCTATGGTACTCCTGCAGTACATTCCTATTACCCTGTTCTCACCCAGATATCCTTGGTAGGATGCTTCTGGGTGCACTGAGCAGCATTGCCTGCTGGAGAGCTGGGAGATGACTGGGGATGTGAGGAGGGTGAAAGAGGGCTCCAGTTTGGTAGCAGTCTGGGGGTTTGAGAGAAACTCTGCAGGAACAGTGCAATGCTCCTGCTGAAGTGATCAGATGAGATTAATTACTTAGCTATTAAAATAGCATTATTAGCCTACCAAGTCAATGTTAGAGGGATTTAAGACATCTTGTTTTCCCTCTGATCACTTATTTTTTTATATTCAGCCCTGTGAGAAAGGAATGCTCTTTCCAAATGAAAGCTTATTTGACAGAGCAACCATTATTCAGCAAGAAGGGGGATTGCATGACAGTCCAAATATATAGACTTTTCTTTAAACTAGACTATTCTTAAAAGCTTCCAGCTAAGAGATGACAAATGTCTAATGAAAAGGTGCAGACAGTCTTTTCAAAAATAAAATTAAATCCTTAGTTTTGCTATTTTAAAAAATGTGTTTATTTTACTTTTGTTAATATTAAGCATGTAACATAAAAAACCTTTTTGCTTGTATTTCCATTTAGATGTAATGATGTCCACAACAGACAAAAAGACCCCATATTTCCTCTTTAAAACTTTGGGTTTTTTTAATTCTGATGTGCCAGACTGAAAAATCATCAGGAAGTAAAAAGTGCCTGCCTTAACCAAGTTACCTTGTGCATTGTAGGACTGGCAAATACACATGGGGCACTGTTTAAACTGTAACATTTTCTGCAGATTCAGCCTTGCAGCCCCAACAGGGAATTAAGCAACTGAAACCCAAATCTAACGCCCACAAGCCCCAGGAAGTCACATAAGTGAAGTAAGTATCCGAGTGACTTTCACGGATAACATTGCCCTTGCCAGGGCAGGGGTTGTATTTCAATTTTAAGCTGGCTAGCATGTGCAATGGTCTGGAAAACAGGATGAGCAGTAATACATGCAAAATGTAAATGCTGAACTCTGGTACTAGCCCTCTGAGGAAACTCAGTCAGTGCTGGGAAGAGTTGTCAGCCATGGATTCCCATAAACTAGGCTTGCTGACCTGTGTCTATGCTAGCCATGTCCCTATCTCACGTTGTCCAGGGACTGAACTTCACCAGTTCTTGCACTGAATGAGGCTAAAGCACAGGTAGTCATTTCCACCAGTTTAACACTGTTCATGCCTGTATTAAAGACAGAAAATACTTGCTTTCTCCATTCCCTTTCCTGTGCATTAGTCAGGAGTACAAGGGAAGAAGAGGATACCATTCCTCATGAAGATCAAACATTGCTCCTTACTATTTCCAAAAATGTCATATCTCAAAATAGACTGAGGATTTTCTCACCCTCCCAAAGTCCTCATATTTATTCCTGTATTTGCATTGTCCTTGGATACCTGTTCCTGCTCTGGCTTATATCCTGACTGTAATAAACCAAGCAAGGTCACATTCAGCAAAACCATGAGGTGGAGGCCAACAATGAAATCTCGATCTTAGAAACAGACCCAACAGCAGTCTGACTGTTCCTGTCTGTTGTACGTAGCTCAAAGCGTATGACAAGAGAGGTGACATGGTCACACCATTTCAAGCTATGGAGACCCATTCAGTGACATACAAGCAGGCTGGTGTCCACACTGCCTTGAACTGAGGTGGCAAACAAGTCCACAAACCCTGCCATCTGCACCAGTCGAGAGGCAGCGTACACACAATCCCAGATCAAGCAGTGCACCTAAACCCAGCTGTAACTTAACTGTATTAAAACCAGCTCTAAACACCAAGGACTTCAACATATGGAGAAGCAAGCAGTGGAGGCAGGCTAGAGGAATGGTCTCCACTTCATTGTTTGGATCCAGGGCCGCATAACCATGACATGTATTCTCGGAAAACTCTCAGTTTTGAAGGGCAAAAAATATCAGAATGCTTTTTTGTTCCTGACATTTGTGCTCCTTTTTTTATTAGTAAGTATTTTAAGGCTTATCTCTGTTCTTGGCTGACTTTGACCTTTCAGTTACTAAATACATAATTAGGCTTTGAACTTGTATATCACTTCACAGCTTCTCGCTTTCCCACAAAGGCACTGTTGCTCAGTGGTATTTCCACCTCTTCCTACTTTTGTATGTACATTTGTGCCTCCTCAATACACAATAAATTCAGCCAACACAAGCACACTTTATACCAGCTGATTAGGCTTCAGTTTGAGGTTGAGGAAGTACTTTGATGCAAAGTTCTGATTTTCATCCTTTTTAAAAATATTTTGTGGGAAATAAAATTCTTTGTCGGTTTTCCAGTTACACTTTGTAAAACAAAGGAGAATAGTTTAAAGTACTAAGGTATTCCATTTAAAGCATGTTTCTCTGTGTTGAATAGAGTACAAAATAATTCACTCTTAAGGTTAATTGACTTCAGATTAGATATCATGACTTGAAAAAAAATCTTGGTACTTTTATCCAAACTTTTTTTTGAGAAGAATTCAGTAGACATTATTGTAAATCTTTGTGAAAGAAGGTGTATTATCAGCAGAAACTACTTCCTCATGATTTTTATGAAAAATACAAGGGTAGCAGAACTATGCTGTGACCAATGCTCAGAAACCTTAGCATCCAGAAAGATAAGACACTGCTATCTACAAAGTAGATGATGATATGCAAGAGGCATGCAAGAAAATAACCTGTCTTCTGTAACTCATATTTAACTCTTAGATCAGAACATTGAGCTACGACCCTTTCTCAAAAAGGTTTGAGAAGTCATATGGCAACAGACAAGGAATAAGAGAATTGGTTGAACAGTGCATTATTCACAGAGGCCCTCCATCAGGAAAGCTTTTAAAAATTGCTATTCAGGAAAATTTTAAACATATGTACATACATAGTTGAAAGGAGACACGATAAAGGGAAGTTAATGTGGTTTTCTTAAAGTATTTTAAGATCTTGCCTAGTCATATACTCTGCAGGTCAGGGGCTGTTGTCTAGCTACTTCGCAGCTCTCCTTTCTGCGTGGACTGACAGAGCAACATCCTTTACAGATCACACAGAGAGTTGCTTTGGGTTTCTAGAACAGAAGAAGGCATTTTCTTGAACTTCAGACTTAACTCTTGTCATATCTGTGTGGTTTACTTTGGGAGTCAATTTTGTTTTCGTGGAGGAGGGAGAACCTAGATAACTAGTAAGTTATATAAGTTATCACAAATATTGACAACATACCGAAGAGATGAATGACATGGAGATGACAGTTGTAACTTTTTGCACCAGAAACGGTCTTCTAAGGGTATCTCATACAATGTTGTCTTTGGAAATATCTATGTTGGCTCAACAGGAATGGTCTGAGCTGTGCTCTATGGCTGGGTAAAAAAGAAGAGAAATAATTTTTGCTCTTTGTAAGGGGGAACATACTCCCTGAATCCAGTTTCTCTATGGTGAATTCTGACTGGGTCAGAATAAAGAGATAAATGTTTTGTTCTGTTTCCTTTTTATCAGGCTACATGTCTGATGATAGAAACAGACCAGTAGAAGCAGAATTTCTGGTTTTGAACAATAAATCACACAATTGCTCATTACTGTATCACTGGTTGGTTGGGTCAATTCCTCCTGCCTTTTCATTTACTAAGAAGGGTATCTCCATTTTTATGAGTAAGTTGTAAAACTAATGGCATGTACTGGACTCATGTACAAGCACAAATATTACTCTGCATTTTCTAACCTATGCACATGAAAATTATTTGACATTGATAGCTAAAGCCATACTTAAGGTATATGTAGCTTGCCTTTGTGCTACAGAGAACAGTTTATGATTTGTGGGGGTTTTGGTGGCTTTGTTTTTGGTTGTAATTGCTCCCATATAAATATGTTCACTTAAACAAACCAAAACTTTTCCACCCAAACTGACAAATTCTACATTTAATTACAATAATAGCCCACAGTTTCAAACTTGGGGCCTCAAATAGCTTTTCAGGTATGCAACAATTTTCAATGTGCTGACCCAACTGACATTTTGATTTAAGTGGCTCTATCCATCTTTTAATACCTTTGAAAAAAAAGGCACTTAATTAAGTCTTAAAATATGGAATAAGGAATCTAATTTTAAGCACAGAGCCACTTATCTTTCAAGGGATTTGGCTCAGGAGCTGATTCAGGTCAGTCAGTATTTGTAGATGGTATGGCTCAAATGTAAGTAATAAGAATTTCAAAAGAACATTTCATTCTAGTATAGTTAGCATCAGAATGATATTTTTATTGTAGCTTGGCCTTTGAGCAAAAAAATCCTTATTTTTTCCCTGTTACTTCAGTGGTTTCACTACATATAGCTGTGTTTTGTTTGTTATTCTGTAAATAAGTTATTTATGAGTTTCTGTATCAGAATTCAGGAATAAGTCATGTTTGTGAGAAATAAGGGAAGCCAGAGGTACCTGTGGAATGATTGCTATGATTGTATGCTTATTTGTAGTATATGGCTTAACCACCCTGTGTTTCCATGCTCTGCGGGATCTTAAGCTACATGGAAGGCCATTTGCCACCACAGCTGGTTTTTTATTACATTTTCCTGTTTATTATTCTATATATAGAACATTTGCTATATGGACATTTCCTGTTCTGTTAACAATTCATACTCATTTAGCATTCTTTTATGAGCACACATGTTAAAACCCAGGCTACAGTTCAGCAAGGTATTTGAATATGTGTCTCAGTTTAAGCATGCAAGTACCTCAGTGCTGAACTGCCTTAATTAATCAAGGCAGATATAAAGTATAAGGAGAGGCAGAAACATGAGAATATCCTTTAAGCAAAAGAAAGATTAGGTTTTCATTGGAAGCTACTGTACATCATGACAATTTCTGCAGACTGTTGGCAGTCGTTTAAAGTATTTAAAACCCAGCAGATTTTCAGTAATGGAATTTTACTTTGGAACACTTTATTTTAAATTAGCCATATCCCTATCAATAACAGTAAGCAATCTACAGGCATGATTCCAAACCCTTTGGCTTATTTGAGAGCTATGTGCAATGTCTTCTTCTCACTTGCTATTGCTCTCTTGTGGTTGTTCAAATTGTGTATTAGCTAAAACAAGTGAGGCAGAATATACTTATTTCATTAGCAGTAAATGCCTTGCAGGCAAAGTTCAAGTTGTAGTTTTAATGTATACAAAATGTACATAAAGATCAATAATCACCTGTAAGTTCAAAAGCTCACTGTCCAAGTCCTTCTTTGAGACCTTATTTGTTGATTAAAAATTAAAAAAACCTCTATATTTTTATAGACATACATCTCTTGTATAGGTCTAAACCAAGATGTATTTGAAGATATGCATACATAAAACTTATACATGTTATTATTTACAGTAGAGCATATATACGTGTGTGAATGTACATATTTTTTTGTTACTGAGAGAACATTTGGAGTCAGTATATAGAATTAATTCTCATTTGTAAGCCACCTCCAGTGTTAAGTTACAGTATTAATATATATGGGATTATATAAAACTGTATTTTATCATACTTATTATATTAAACATGTTGATATGTTTGGCATAAACTTAAACTGAGTTGTATAGACATCAACATCAACTAGAATTAACATGATCATGAAAAAGAGTATCTAAAATACAGAAAAGAAATATAGAGAAGGTAGATGAGGCATCTTTAGGGGAACAGTACTTTCCATTTCCAAGATCAGATCATCCTTTTTGCCAGGTCATATGAACAAAACATAGAAAGCCATAAAAACTGTTAGCAGGTTTTCTTCTGCTGCTTTGTGCTTTAACCCTTGACAGGAAACAAGTTCCAGTGAGATATTAAAAATACAGTTTAGATACCAGCTCTTATTGACATTTTCACTAGGTCAGGAGAGACAGTGAAAATAAAGTTTGCTGTCTTGTCAGCTGTCTGAACAGCCTCTAACAGTGTTTGTGTGAAAATCAGAGAGTATTCTCTCAGTGCGTTCCACCTTGCATGGGTTTTTGAAGCTTTTAATAAGACTATTACATCATCTGCCACATGTGATTCGTTCCAAACTTTGCAGCCTTCTCCATCAGGTTTACTCAGTTCAGCAGTCCTACCAGGGACTTCAGCCTAAACTAGCACTTCATTGTGCTCCATGCCTCTGCTAAGAGGAGGCAGAGAGTTCATCTCCCTACACTGTGACCCACTGGACTGAAACTGTGCAAATGAGTTAGAAAAAAACCATTTATATTTAGTTTCCCAAATACTCCCCATTTATATCTTTGCTACACATCCATTTTATTCATTATAGCATTAGTATCCTAATTTGGGGATATATTTCACATTGTTCCACGTTCTGGAATTCACATGGACCAAGTGTCTATCATCTCCCTCCTCCCCTTGGTGCCCTGGAAACAGATAGGAGCTGGACAGCACAACAAGTGATGCATGTTAAATATGTCAGGGCTTGTTAGTATAGTGCCAATACGGCACAAGAGTTGGGTAATCTGCCTTCATGCTCCAAACCAAGCACAAAAGATGGAAGCTGCTTTGCACGGTTTCCCAGCAAAGAAAAGACTCACTGTGCATCAATGTGCAAACAATCCTTTCCTTGTTTTCATTTGAAATTAAATACTATACTGTATAATGCTGTAGTGGAAGACGCTACATAACATTCTGGTATTTGACGTTTAAGAATGCAGTGATGATTAATGACATATTCTACGAGGAGAGAGTGGTGCCATAGCAGTATTGCCAATTCTTGCAATTACCTACAATAATTTCCCTTAAATCCTGAGCAGCATTTTCATAACTGGAGAAAACTCACTCAGTCATTGAATAGCTCTGTATTTGTACTGTGGTTCTTAGACAGAGATATTAAATGAGCTTCCTACAACTATTTGCTTTAACAGCATTAATGACTTCTCTTAATTATTCTGTCTTGTTGAGAGCAGACACAAATTATTGGCATTTTCTGATTCAAATATTTTATGTTCTCAAATAGTATAAGGTTACAAGTAATAACCACAAAGTAGTGCCTCAAATCCTGCAAAATATTCTTTCACTTTTATAGAGAAACTGGGAGTTGCAGAGTGGAAAGAGAAAAAGAGTCAGGCTTTCCCATCCTCTGGGAGAAGGGTTTCTCATTTGCATAATTCTAATTTGGTGCTGCTATCCATCAAGCACTGTAATATTGTGTTACATCAGCTCCTGACTTTTTTAATATTGGCAAATTTATGTGTAAAATATGCAAGCTACCTGTTCAAGTAAAAATAAAATTTACCATATGAATGGGTTTCTCATTTTTATTACAAAATTCCAATTTTCTTATCCATTGTATGACAGCATATAGTGTATGCAATTGTCTCTTTTCATGTATATTTTTTCATATATGTAAAAATGTACAGATGACTGTAAATATTTCAGTTTGTGTAGTCACTACTTATTTTGTCTCCTCCCTTCACTCAACCCTAACCTGTTTATCTTCTGACTGGCAAATATTTCTTCCTGAAGGAGATGCATCAAGTTTCTGCTGGTAAGTCTCTTGGCTTCTCTTTTGCTCTATTTCTACCGAGGAGTCTTTAGAATCCTATTCAGAAAGAGAGAAAGAAAGAGAGGAGGAAGTAAAAAAGAAAAAGAGAGAAGAAATAGAGTGACAAGAAGAGAGAGAGAAAGAGAAAAAGACCTCTACCACATTCAAAAATTAAATAAGACAGTTGAGAACACATGAAAAATGAAGTTAAACTGTAAAGCTCTAGTAACTAGTAACATGTAACTATTCCAGCAATAAGCTAAAATTGGGGGAAAAAAAAAGTTTGCTCTTTTTCCTACATTCATAAATGACTGAGCTTAATTTTAAGCACATGAGCAGGCCTATAAAAGCTATTAGAACTTCATACTGCTTTCAGCTAAGCATATGTGAACTGTTTGCAAGATTATGGGTAACAATGATATTTTTCAGAGAGGCATCAGTCCTATCAATGAGATAAAAAGGTATTTCACCTCAGTCTTGGAAAGTTTTCCTTTACTATAAATATTCTTCACTCTTAACAGAACTGGAGATGCACTTTAGTAAAGTCAGTACCTCAGCAGAAAGCAGCTTTCTAAGGAAAACATAGTACCTTTTATCATTTTAGATAGGCTTAGGATGGAGAGAAGTCAGTATTAAGACTTCCATTAATGAAACACTTAAGCATGTGCTTAATTTTAAGCAAATAAACATGCCACCATTTTAAAATATTTATAAACTACCTACACTGATAAAATATCTTTTTTTGTGAATCTCTTAATAGTCATAATTAGCTCTTTACCCAATTCCTTCAATTTTTTTCTTGCCTTTCTGTTAATTAAAAAAAATAAATGCTGAAATGCAAACTATCTGGTTTTATCATAGGTTTACCAATGTTAAACAGTACTATACCTGATGATTTTTTTCTCACTTTCAGAGTTATCAATGGTAAAGAGAGTAGGGATGTTTCTAACATAGGATGTTTTCCAGTGATGGAACACATGGACAAATTCAATTCCTGTTTCATTGTACCATATACTCAGAAAGACAAATATGTGGCAAAGCAAGATGCTGCTTACAGCTCCCCTAATCAGACCACCGGTAAGTTTCAGTCTCAGTTCAACTTCCTCTGAAGCATGTTTCTTTCCTGTTGCAAAGCTTTTCCTTCAAGTCACAGATTTTGTTAGGAGCATGAAATGCCTGCCAAACACTTGGTCAAAAACTCCAGCCTATGAAATTGGTGCATTTGGTACTGTGAAATAAAATCTCCATCTAAAACTGTCTCTATTTATATGTCTTATGGCAGTGGGAAGTTCACACGCATTATGCGATAATGGCTTTTTTTGACTCTATAATCACATCTAGCTGGAAATGTTAGTCCCACTTTCTCAATTTTTTTTTTCTCCCAGTGTTTTAAAGGACAACATTTTGAGTGGAAACCTATGTTGTGTTCAGCCATTTCTGTTTATCTGAACATTTTTTAAGTGACTTTGTGGCACTCTAAACATGGTCAGGTTTTGCTAGAAAGAGGGGATGAATTGCAGTGGTCCTAAGGCTACTCTACATTATGCTGGGGAAGATTAACAAGAGTGTTTTTAAAGCAGTTTAAAGCCACCCCTGCATACATCACAGTTTCTGTGAAGGTGAAACTAGAACTCTATTAAAAAAATTTTTTTGTGACTTTCCCGAATGGCTCATAGAACCTGAGGTTGCTCATTATTTCACCTTAAGTGGCCTGTTAATATGAGCACTTATTAACAGCAAGCAGAAAGAAACCTCTCTTCCTCTCTCTCTGCCTTCTTCCTTCTTACTGAAGTTGGGGTTTATTTTTAACTGTGTCTAAAAAATAAATTAATCTTCCATATTAACAGATGAATCCTCCTTGCCTACAACAAGAGTGCATGGGTGCCCATTCCCAGAATATACAGGGCTGCTGGAACACCATATGGATGAAGTCTCATTTATGTTTCTGTCTTCCTCGCATAAATCAGGAAGCCAACCCGCCCCTCCGCAACAAAAGGTCACTGCCAAAAAGAATAGCAAGGAAACTCCTCCAGACTTCCTAAAAAGCATCCAGAAATACAGAAAGGCCAAAGAAGTGACAGTGATGAAATTAGCAGTCTAGTGACTGGGAATTTTTTTCTCAATATTGCATTTTTAGGTTTTAATGAAATGCTTTCACTTTCTTCTCCCTCACACTCATTCTTTCCCTGTTTAATTTGTTGGCTTCTCCCACAAGGGAAGCAATGTGTGCCTGTTATATTCTAGTGCCAGAGGTGACTTCTGTGGTAGTTCAGCTTCACTTCATGCACCAGACCAGAAAACTTCCTCTGATGGTTGACTGCATGTGTACTAACTGTGCTAAATTTGTACAGATACTGAAATAACAGCCCTGGTGTTTTCTCCTGTCCATTTATTTATGTCTGTCTTCTCATGCCAGGAGGCTAGCAAGCTGCCATAAGGCACATACCTTTGCATCGGGGGGTTACCTTCCTTGCTGGGCTGCCAGTTCTGCATGACTGCCTCCTGATCCCTCTCCCATGACATGGGGGACACACAACAAATGTCCATGCGGTGTCAGCTAGAGCTGCTCATCATATGTCAACCTACATGTTTGCGTGTGGCAAGTCCCCCAGTTTGATATCTTTGCTTGCAGCAAACCAAGAAGTGAAACAATGGTGTCTAAGGTCATATTTAAATTTGGGGACTGTCCTGCTTTAACCCCAGCTGGCAACTAAGCACCACGCAGCTGCTCACTTCCCGCCCCCCCCGGCATGGGGGAGAGAATCAGGGGAAAAAGAGGTAAAACTTGTGCGTTGAGATAAAGACAGTTTAATAGGACAGAAAAGGAAGGGAAGGTAATAGTAGTGATGATAATAATAACAATAGACTATATAAACCAAGTGATGCACAATACAACTGCTCACCACCCACTGACTGATGCCCAGCCAATCCCCGAGCCACAGTATCCCCCAGCCAACTCCCCCTAGTTTATATACTGGGCATGACGTAATATGGTATGGAATACCCCTTGGGCTCATTTGAATCAGCTGTCCTGGCTGTGTCCCCTCCCAACTTCTTGTGGACTCCCGGACACCACTGTCAGGTCAGTATGAAAAGCTGAAAAGTCCTTGACTTAGTATAAATACTGCTTAGCAACAACTAAAGCATCAGTGTGTTATCAACATTATTCTCATCCTAAACCCAAACCACAGCACTCTACCAGCTACTAAGAAGAAAATTAACTTTGTTCCAGGCAAAACCAGGAGAAGGACTCAGTAAAATAGTCCAAGACTTGTATTCAGGGCAATAACTCAACTTAAACCACATCCCCAAAATATTCCAAACTGCTTTATGGATTTATACCTAGGATGAATCACTTCACCACATCTGTCATTTCAGCAAAATTACATAATTATTGTTTTTAGGGGGCAGGAGGGAGAGAAGGGTGATATCTTCATATTTTGTTCCCTTTGATAAAATCACTAAATGTGGAATTCTAATTGAGTGAGAGTTTTGAAATCTGCCATGGACTGCAGACATGTATTTATGTCTTGAAATCATCACTTGAAAGACTGCTTTGACAGTAATGGTAAATGCCACCACATGCTTTGAAAAGACAGCTCTCCTTAATGCTGGAGGAAGACAAGGTTGGGGAACACTTGCTTTTAAATGTTTTGAAAGAATTTGACATTTACTTCCTATGCTACTATATCTCAATAAATATTTTCAACTCAGCCACAAAGAGCTAAGTGGAATAAACTTAAAATGATGAGAAAGATTTGAGGTTACACAAAATAAGTACTTTAGTAACTAAGGAAGAGCAAAGGGTTTCTTAAAATGTGGAGTGGTTGGTAAGTTTAGATCATGTGAATCATAAGTCTTTGGAAGAAATTTGCAAATGGCTACAGTGATGGTTCAGCGTGCATGTCCTAACGAGAAATGAGGCTCCACGTTCTTTAACATCCACAGTAAAAATAATGATTTTTACCAATTTTCAAGTCCTATGTAAATCCAATATTTTTAAATCATGAGGAGTTAATAGAAGTTTAATTTTGTTGCACTAATGATAAATATATGTTTTTAGGATAGGCTTGTGATTTTCAGGTTTGCTACTATAGCTTTGCTTATAATTAGCTCCATAACCTAGGAACAAAACAAAAGAAAAAACCCACCAAAAAACCCAAACAAAAAATGTTTCCTAGCTGTTGAATAATTAATGAATATTATCTTTTAGAAATTCAGTTTCCATCCTTTCACTACCAAAAGCAATTGTTTTGATTGGGCTAAAGGTAACTGGGCTGTTGCTGGCAGAGCCTGATGTTAGTGGAATGGAAGGATCTTAGGAGAGCACACTGCACTGGGAGACTATTGCGGTTCATCTCTCTCCCCTGCTTTGTGTTCATGTAATCCTACCTCCCAGCAGAGCAACTAAACAGATGCTATAACTAGGACAGGTAACAATGACTGTCTTCTTTTTCACACTGTGGCAGAAACATAATTTGAGAGTTTTAGAGCAAATGGGTGAATTGCATCTCTCTTTACAGGTGCAAGAAGTTCATGTACATGTTAAAGGTAGTTCACTGAGAAAGCATTCTGCAATGTATGCAAAAAGTGCACTTGCAGAGAGAATGGTTCTCTAGCATAGAAGTGGCTCTGACCTTAGTTTGGGACAGACTTGCCTCTCATTTTCTTCTAATGAAGCTTTTAAGTAATTTCGTAGGAAATTTCTTAATGAAATGTTAATTCAACACTTGCTTTAACTGCTGTGTTTTCTGTACATTTTTAAAATGATTTTTCAATATCCCATTTTTTTTCTAGACTCAAAGACCAAAGCAAAAGCAAAATCTGAAATGGTATGCTTTCTATGCATATCTACCATGTTACATCATTGCAGTGATGGTGATAAACCACTGGAACAAACTTCAGCAAAACTGACTACTTGTCCATTGTCTTTGAATCCAGGCTGGATGCCATTCTGGAAAACACCTGCTAGGCAAAGGCAAGATATCAAGCTTAAAACAGGCATCATTTGATGAATATTTCTGACCTGTGTTAAATCAGAGTTGGACTAACTGGGCTCACAGTCACCCTGGAATTAAAAATGTAAAAACCCAGGATTAATCTTACCTCCATCTAGACATTGACACTGAAGAAGTCCATGCTGGAGCTAGTTGTCTAGGATCCCTTTATAACTGTCAGGAGATGAATAGGCACCTCTAGGTCACAATTTATCTCACCCTAATGTAGACGTCTGAAATGGTGCTTATTTTTCTCTACCACGTATAAAAATAGTCTAGACAGGTAGCTCAGACATAAATGCTACATTCAAAGTTAGGCAAAATGAAAAGAAACCATAAATCCAGATGTCTTGGTACTATGAGTCCAGTGAATAGTCTTTTAGAAAATGCTAAAAAAAGGCTATGGTGAAAGTTTTGTGTATACCAACAGCTTTGTTTTATACCTAATTCTGACAGCCTTTCTGAGGTAGCGTGTGTGGGATCTCAACTTTCAGCCCCGTGGTCCAGGGGGAATACTAGTTGCTCTGTATCCTACGCCACTACAACTCTGAGGAAGAAATTCTCCTTGAAGGGGAATGTAGGATTCAGATATTTGCCGGCCTAACACTTGTGTTTCTCCCTTTCCCTGTATCTCGCCATCACTTTATTTTTATGTGAGACTGTGCATATAGCTGTCTGAATGTGTTCACTTGTTCAGAAAGTGAGACAAAATTCTGTCAGAGATGGGTCCTTAAACAGGGGAAAGGTCTATGATAAATGAATGAAAGAGTTTGATTTTATTATATTGCTCTGTTTCCCAGAGGCACAATGTCCACCTAGACCAGCAGACCACGAGCTCTCTGAGCATACGCCACCAGCTGTCTTGTTTGCCACTGTTTCTGTGAAGGCTGCAAGGAGAGCTGAACATCCTTGGAAAGCGTCTGAGCTGCTGCTGCTGCAGGGAGAAGGTAACTGGATGAGCACACAGCACTGCCGAAGCAGCGGGGTAGCTTTCGGGGTGGGACCAGAGGTGCTCAGCAATGTGACGCTTCCCAGGAAGGATACCTCGGCACCTGCCCAGGGGAAAGCTGCAGCACCCTTTGCCTCTGTGTCTGCCGCTGAGCCCACGTGCCTTTTGCTCTAGGTGTGTCCTAGCTGCCATCCTTAGGTCATAGTGTGTGTATATATACACATTATGTAGTGTGTATATACTATACAGTATATATGCACACTATAGTATATATACTCTCTGTGTATATGTGTATATATATATACACACTATGTATATACATGTGTGCAAACCCATACATATACACACTATGTACATATATACACTATGTATAGTATGTATAGTATATACACATAGCCTATACACTATATACTGTATATATATTACATTTTGTGTATAGAGTATGTATACTATATACACTATATATGTATACTATTAGCGTATAAACACTACTAGCATGCATATATACAGTGTATTTAGTATATATGGTATATACACATTACATACACTATGTGTCTCTATATACCATGTATCTACTAGGTGTACGTAAGTATATACTACACACACCCACCCCCCCCACACCCACCCCCTG
Organism: Astur gentilis; assembly: GCF_929443795.1. Classification (NCBI taxonomy): domain Eukaryota; kingdom Metazoa; phylum Chordata; class Aves; order Accipitriformes; family Accipitridae; genus Astur; species Astur gentilis. The sequence goes on along the minus strand of NC_064911.1, from coordinate 2,696,706 downwards.
TGCACACTGCATGTATATACACGGTGTGTGTATATACCTCTCGGCTCTGAGAGGAGGCACGAGGCTGATGGGAGGGTCACCAGGCCGCGGAGACACCAGAGGGCAGGAGAGCGTCCGCCACCGCCCCTCACCGCCCGGCGCGGCGCGGCCCGGCCCGGCCGCGAAATGGCCGCGAAATGGCCGCGGGGGCTCCCGCCGGCTCCGCCGCCGCCGCCGCCGCCGCCGCCGCCGCCGCGGCTCCTCGGCGCCGGCCCTGGCAACGGGGGAGCACCGAGGCCGCGGGAAGGGAGGGCGGCCGGCGGCCGGCGCCCTCCCGTCACCCCGTGTCTGGCCGGGAGCGGTGGGGCGGCGCTGGGGCCCTGCGGGGCGCATCCCCTCGGAGCTGTTGCACGCGGGGTGCGTGGAGCTGTTCCACGCGCAGAGCGGGCGGGCGGTGCTACCAGTTCGCTGGCCTTGCTTTAGATGATGGTGCCAAGTGCAGACTACTAGGAATTTCACCCAGAACAGGCTCTGAAAATATTTGGGCATTCAGCGTTCAGTTGCAGCGTAGCACAGAAAGCTAGAAAGCAGAACTGCTGCCAGCACTTGAGCAGCACTTTCAGAAGCCTGACGGTGACCTTGCTATGGCTGTTCTGGCCCGGGTCTGACCTTGGCAGTCCTGTCGGGAGGGCAGTGAAGGGTAAAGGTCCTGGAGGCTCTCTGCCACTGGCAGAGTATCTTCATCTTCCCTGCTAAAATGCTGCTCTGGGTGGGAGTTTGGGGTATTGGGTGGTTTGTCCTGCCTGCATTTTGCTGTGGGCCAGCTGCTCTCTGACACAGCTCCCTGGCTCCAGGAGCCCTTTGGAGTGAGCACAGCAGCCATAAGGATGACTGATCTCACAGACTTAACTCCTCCTGTCTCTGGGTGTATTTCTCCTGGTGTTTTCCAGGGAAGCAAGCGGCTTTCTGACAGCCAGGCCACTGCTGATTCCCAGTGACAACCTGTGGTCCCCAAAGCTCACGTAAAACTGACTTGCGCCTGTGCCAAGGTGAGGTGCTTTAGTGAAAGGAAATGTTCATCGTATTTTGTGGATGCTAGATGGCAGTGTTGCATTTCTTAAACAATTAAAGTTTAGTTAGTGGAAAATAGGAAGAATAACAGCACTTTCGAGCTCTGCAGAGCGGGATGCTGTCAGTAATGAAAGCTCAGATAGACTAAATAGTCATATAATCAAAATACTATGTTTACTAAGGGGTTGCCTGGAACAGAAGATACATTATACTTTCTTATTGCCCATGTACATCTTTACCGTTCATATGAGTTAACAGTTGATAACAGCACTGTTCATATTTTACGAGTCTTCAGGATTAGGCCCATGATATAAGTTACCTTCTTGTAATTTATAGCGCTCACGAGGAGCAGTGCTGTTGCGAAGGGGGTGGGTGAACTTACCCCACTGACACTGGGTTTTAAATCTTGTGCAGTTCTGTCACAACTGAAAGACACAGACTTGGTTATCTCAGTTCACGTATTAGTGGATAAGCATTCATATCACTGAGTTCTTGATCCAGAAAAGCATTTGAGCAAGTATTTAGCTCTAAGGATGAGTAGTTCATGCTTTTATTAAGACTACTCATATGGTTAAAGTTTGACAGACAATTAAGGGCCTTTCTGGATCAGGGCCTAAAGCAATCATTGCAACTTGGCGGTCTTTGTAGAGAGGCCAAAGGCTGAGTAACTTTGTTGTGTAAGTTGCCCTCTTCTCCTTGGTGTCCACGATGGCTTCAGGTTAGGACTGATACTGCATGATAACTGGGCAATGCAACTAGACTATCAGTTGTGTCCCCTGCACTAAGGAACAACCTTTAAAGCTGTGAATACAGTGGCTTCATTGGGCAAGTTGACCCTGAAAAAGAACCTGAGCTCTCAGGGGGGTCAGGTTAGTCCCCAAGTGGTGGGGCTCAGGCAGAAGGCTGGCAGTCACAGGACCCACCACAGTTGTTTTCCAGGCTTTGAAGAACAGCAGTGGTGGAAAAGGAGCTCTCAAGCAAAAGAAACAGATTTTGGCACAGTTGGGGATAGGAGAAAAAGCTGGTTGTTTGCTTGGGGGTAAGCAGCTCAATCTGATGGGGTTCTCTAGCTGGAGGCTGGTGTTAAGTGATAGTTTTGGATCCCAATCCCAGCCCCAGGCACTGGGAAGCTACACATCTGCCTAAACTACCAAAGGGGAGAGTTCAAAAGGAGCTGAGAGGTGCCAAGAGGGTAGGAAATCAATGGAAGATCAAAGTCTAAAGATGGATGAAGGTTGAATTTTCATGGGAGTGTTTGCCTTGAAAGAGAAGGTAGTGGGAGAGTTGCTGTCTGTGTCTATTAGATTTTATTGCAGTATTTTGGAGGGGATGAACTCTGACAAAAGGTTGAAAGGTGAGTCATCCCTGTTCTGCAAAGAGCAAAAGTTCTCCTTGCTGTGGCACAAGGAGGTGTGCCTGGGATCGTGATGTAGAAGGATGTGGAAACTGAGACAACAGTTGGGCTTATGAGCCTGGTAAGCTTTGAACCACATAGGAAGTGTGGTTCCTCTGAATATTCAATTGAAAAATGTGAGGGGAATCATAACTTCTTTCAGTTAAAATATAAGATGAACTGATGCTGTACAATCTTGTAAGCTTTTATTTTCCGGGTGTAAGGAGTCAATTTCAACTGTAGGATTTTTCCAATGCTTTATTGTCTCTTCTTGCAGCAGGAACCCATAGGTAAACATAGACTCCAGCTGTAAGCAACAGTTTAAGCACACATAAAATAGGAAAACCTACATGAATATAGGTTATTTTTGTAAGAACAAGACTGTAAAGTCAGGCCTAAACATGAAATGTGTTCTAGAGCTCAGTCTTCCACTGTGTGACTAGTATAGACAGTTACTTCATGTTATTAAAGTCAGACTCTAATCCTCTGATGGGAATGCTGTTTTTATAAATGGCTCTGATGTAAATTATTAGGGTATTAAAGCTGTAGCTTGGCTGGAATATTGATATTCTGTTAGTCACCAGGTCACTGTTTTATGTTTAGTGTCAAATAAGACTTAATCAGTTTTATTTACAGTCATCGCAATGGGTTTACAAAGGAAAACTGCATATAATTATTGTGCAGATCTCATTTTTGGAACAGTTTAATCCCTTATAGCTTCAAGTGATCAGTACTGGAATTGGTCATACATTGTTTGGTCTGGCTTTATTTTAGTTTTCCTTTTTCTCTCACCATGGAATATTTTGACATTTGTTGAAACTCCCCAAACTTCCAACTTTCCATTTGGAAATTGATTGAAACAACATAGTTTATTTTCAGTAGAAACTGAATTGAAGTATGTCAGACTGCATGTTTCAGGGCTGCTCTGATGCCTCCTAGGAGTTACCCTTCAGATAATCCCTGCTCCCCTTCTTCTGTCTGGGCAGGGCTGGGCTGAGCTATATATAGCCTATGGGCTTCATGTCCTTCCTGTTGTAGGACTTGCCTCATTCCCTGAAATTGTTCCACCTTATAACACTGGTTAGGTGCTATAAATTATTGAGTTTAGTTCTTTGATGGTGATATTTCTCATTTTTTGGGAAGGAAGAACTTTCAGCAGAAAGCAGACATACATTTTGCAAAACTTTATGAAGTTGAAATCCTGAAACTATTTTGTTAGTAAACATTTGACCTGATAAAACAGTCCCTTTAAAGCCCAAGACCTTATTGAACTCAATTAAAAAATAGAAACTTGTAGTGCATTGCTTCTTGTACAACCAGTATCCCTTCAGTCGTAGTCTCTCAATGGCAAGTTTTGCAATGACCTCTTCTCATTGAAAAGTATCGATTAATACTAGAGATGCTTGACTGTGTTTTCTATTAACACAATGCCATTAAGAAAGTGACTCACACCCAGGGCTATTTCAGTTCATATGCTTTGCCAATCAAGAAAACACATTTTTTCTCCTCATACATTTAAAATTTTTTGTGTTTAAAGTGCAAGTCTGTACAATGCACATCTCCAGTTTCTTTAGCTCGCGCACAAAATCTGCAGGCATGCTTATGGAAATGTCACCTGAGTTTGGTATCATCAAAATGCAAGGACAGTTTTTAGTTTACCAACTGCAAGAGCTGAGCCAAAAGTCTTTAGGCAGTCCATCTGAAGGATGCCTGGACTTGTGGTTGCAAGTCAGAATATCAAATAAGGTAATGGGGGATCAGGGAAAATTGCCTATGTTTTTTCCTAGTAATTGGCCTGCAGTAGTTTAAGCTTGCTGATCATTGATGAAAGGAAGCAAACCACAGAATACGTAACAGGGTGGTGAACAATCAAGTGTAGGACTGTAGGACTTGTAGGCAAAGTATTATTGTTAGTGGTTTGTTTGTTTTTTTTGTGGTGGAACAAGTTAACAGTATGCATCAGAGAAGCATGAGAGATGCAGGGTGCAACAGAAAGCTTGAAGACCTGGCAAAAGTCGACAGTTTCATCTCCTTTTCTTTGGATAGCCATGCATGCCAAGAAGAGGGAATGACTATACTTTTAAATTTCCCAGAGTGGCTTGTGCCTGAGCTGTTAGCATGTGTGCAAGAAGTTGGAAGCCTGTGGGGAAAGCAGAGGTTTAGCTAAAGGAACTCGAGGATACTTGAGCCAAATGGCAAAACTTTAAAAAGGGAACACTTAAAAATTGTTTCTCTTGCAAAAGCTTTAATATATCTGTAAAATTACATTGTATTCACAGGTGCAATGCCAAATGGTGAGACTACATTTAATAGTAAAAATGTAAGTAGGATTTTAATTCTGCTTTTAGTGCAAATCTCAGTACAACCTTAACTACATATCTCAATAGCATGTCAAAACAGCTATAGCTTGTTATTAATAACGCAGTCACTCTGTCATTGAGCTGGAGGAAGATGTTGGGATGTTGATGATTTTTTTTAATGAAGTATTATCTTTCTTGAAAAACACAATTTTTGGAGGGAAAATTTATAACATTTCTTGAGAAAATGAGATTTACCTCTCTATTCTGAGCATAAGGGCTCCAGTTTATTCAAAGCAGGTTCACAGATTTCTAAAGGAATTATTGGAATAGCTGCTTCTCAAATCAGCTAAATGACCTATTAATGTAATTCATAGCAACATGCTTGTTTATTTTTTTAATTGGTGAGTTATAGGGGAGTCTTATTACTGTATGAATGCAGCATGTTTTCTTTCAGGGTGATGAAGGACAGCTGTGATCACTGAAAAATTTGGGTTTACTTGCAGAATATAATACACCCCCCCCCACGCACACTTTTTTCTTTAAATCAGATCTGAATCTGTTGCACGATTAAGGATCATTAATTCTCCACCTCAGGATGTGAAATAGATATGTGTCTAATATGGCTCTTGTATTTCTAATATAGTCCAAACACATAGCAATTATCTCTTGGGGTCCAGGGAGAACATTAGGAAACACTTTTTTATTGTGAGGGTGACTGAGCACTGGCACAGGTTGCCCAAGGAGGTTGTGGAGTCACCATCCTTGGAGATATTCAAAAGCCGTCTGGCCATGGTCCTGGGCAACCTCCTCTAGGTCACCCTGCTTGAGCAGGGGGGTCAGACAAGGTGACCTCCAGAGGTCCCTTCCAACCTCAGCCAGGCTGTGGTTCTGTTATCCATCCCTGTGTGAGCATAGTGCAGGGAGGGAAGAGAAGGCAAGGGAGAGTTGTTGAGAAAGAGGGATAATGGGAAACCTTTTTTTTTTTATTTCATTAGACTTTTTGAATATTCTGATTGTAATAAGTAGCCAGCAAAGTAGTGCAATAAACCCTATACAAAGTACAGAGCCATTGGGTGTTTGCTAACAGTAATGGAAGCCAATTTTCCCAGTTGGACAAATTGAAGATGACCTGTCTTGGGGCCTCTATAGGGGAACTACTATCAGCGGACTTTCCAAATGTAAGAAAGTTTCTCCAAGATTTTAAAGGATTACCAAAATCCTATGACTCTCTTGTTTCCCTATAAACACTACTTTCCATCTGCGATTTTATTTTTGGTGGTGCCAGGGAGGGTGAAGGGAGAAAGGTTGTCTAAATGTTTTCTCTGCCTTCCCCCTTGGTTCTTCTTTTCCTTTCAAGAAATGAATAGGATGACTCATTTCCTACTATGTGACTTGTTCTCTTGGGCTATGTCGAAGCTTCAGAAACCTGGCCACTGTGTTGTGCAGCTTCCATCCAGCTTGCATGCCCAGGTTTCCTACTCGTAGGTGGTGGACACGGTGAGCAACTATTTCTCACTGTGATAGGGAATGGGGATGAGGTCAGAGCATGAGCATGGGTGGGGAATTTGGGAAACACTCTGGGGTCACAGCTGGATCCCTGCACGTTCATTCCTTTCTTCCGGCAATAGTTCAGAACTTGTATTTCTGGAGTGACCATGTAGACAATTCCTCCATTCCCATGCTGACACTTAGGCCAGAAAAGTCCATTTTATATGTCCTTTATCACAATAGGTAGCAAGGTGGCTCCCAATGCCTTTGCTCTCTGTATTTTCTTTTTTTTTTTAACTGGTAGCATGATTATCATCAGATACAGCCGTAACACACTGCAGAATTAAACTAGGGTGTTACCATTGCAAATTTGTCAACTGTCAGCATCTTATCTTGTTATTTTGTTTACTTTGGGGCAGTATGCCTTTTGGATATTTTTAAAACAGAGATTCTTGACTCTTGTTTAAAACAATCTTAGTGGTCTTTAAAGTATGAAGCATTTCTTAGCCTGAGCTAAGTAAGAGGAATGAGGGTCTTCTGGGGGGCACATAAGTGACCTTCCTTCTCCCACTCCCACCTCCTATTTTCAATTTCTGACAAAAAATGTGTTTGGTGTTCAGAAAATCTAGAGTGAGGTTCCCCTCATCTCTTCCAGAGCCCTGTTTTTCTTTAATTAAGAAAAGCATTATTTTTATTCTACAGTAGCTTTTTAATCAGAGATTAAAAACCAAAATTAAATGAGATTAAACTATTTTTTCTCTCTCTTTTTTTCTTTTTTACCACCCCCCTCCCTGGTCCCCTAAAACATGTTTTCTGGCGAATAAGAACCTGTGTGACTTCCGTGTGACTCTTGTATTGAAATGATGCAATGATGCTGTATGGTATTGACCCCTGACTGTTTTATTTGTACTGCTAGAATGCCCTATTATCTAAATTTTTTTTTTCATCTATTGACATTGCAATTTCAGTAAAGGCAACCACACAATCATATTTCTACTGGATCTTGTGCCAATACCCTGATTCTGGCACTGCAAGTGTTTAACAAAATATCACTTATACTAATTTCATCCAGCTTCCAAACTTTTGTTTTTGCTTTCTTGTTTGAGAAGGGTGAGACACTTAACTCCTGAGCTTTGAAACTTGGATTTTATTTTTTAAGCTATTTGTTCATTATTTTTTTTTCCCTGAATAGAAGGATGTTCTAAATTAAAATTTCAGGTCTAGTTGACATCTGGTTCATTGCTGATGTTTGATTTTTTTTTCCTTTTTTTCCACACTTGATCATGCCCTCCTTTCTTCCACCCCTTCCGTATGGTTACATTTGTCCATGTTATCAGATTTTGGACATTTCCTTCATCTTGCCACTCTTTTTTTCTTTTTCTTTTCCTCTCCCTCCTTCCCACCGCCAGTGTCTGTCTGCGCCTCCCCCCCCCCCCCACCCCACCCCCCCGCGGCTCTGATATGACATAAGCCCTATAGACAGTACAAGGGCAGAACACCATCAGGTGGTCTGCAGACTCAGATGGAAGCAGGCAGCAGGGCTGGCTATTTTCCATAGAGCCATTTCTACACTGGGGATGTTTCGTGCCATAGGCAATAAAAGGCACGTTGGGTGAGTGTCTATAATGCCAGACCTTGACATACCAGAAGGGGGCAGTTAGAATAAACTCAATGCTAAACCATATGGAACATGTTCTGGAAAAACAGATTGCATTAAGCTGGGGAAAATGCAGCTGTGCAGCGCTTTGGCTCGTGAAGCACAAATCCTACCTGATGCCAGTTCTGCTTTGTGTACATACTGTACAAACTGGGAGAGAGCACATGACGCAGCGTACGGTGTGCCGGATTATCACCTCGTTCAAATCTCCAGGCAGACATTTAGCTACATGTATCCTGTCAACTCTGTACCAGGTCATGACCAGTAACAGGATGATACCGTGCTGGAGCCAACTGTGTTGAAAACAAAGTCAATTTAATATGAGTTGAAGCAAGGAGGCAGGAGAAACAGTTTAGCCAATTACAACTTTTAAGTGTAATCCCTCGGTGAAGAATTCAAGCCTGACTTATGTTGAGGGTTGCTGCAAGCCATTTACGGCTATGAGGCTGTCAAAGAGTAGTGTAGCAAGGTCAGTAAGGGAACATGGAGTCCTTCAAAATAAATTTTGGCTACCAACCTTACATGGTAGACTGATGTTTTAGAAGAGGGCAAGCAAAACAGAGGAAAATATCCATACAGATGGGGGGATGAAAGGGTTGAGAGCAGCCCTGTGGAGAAGGATTTGAGGATACTGGTGGATGAAAAATTGGATGTGAGCTGGCAATGTGCGCTTGCAGCCCAGAAAGCCAATTGTATCCTGGGCCACATAAAAAATAAGTGTGGCCAAAAGGTCAAGGGAAGCGATTCTCCCCCGGAGTACTACATCCAGCTCTGGGCTCCCCAGCACAATGAAGATATGGACATGTTAGAGCGGGTCCAGAGGAGGATCACAAAAATGATGAGAGGGCTGGAATACTTCTCCTAGGAAGAAAAGCTGAGAGAGTTAGGGACGTTCAGCCTGGAGAACAGAAGGCTCCAGGGACACCTTGTTGTGGCCCTTCAGTATATAAAGGGAGCTTATAAAGAAGATGGAGAGAAACATTTTACCAGGGCCTGGAAAGACAGGATAAGGGGAAATGGTTTTAAACTGAAAGAGTATGGATTTAGATTGGACATAAGGAAGAAATTCTTTATAATGAGAGCGATGAGCCACTGGCACAGGTTGCCCAGCTAAGTTGTGGATGTACTGTCATTGGAAGTGTTCAGTCAGGCTGGATGGGGCTTTGAGCAATCTGATCTAGTGGAATATGTCCCTTCACTCTGTCAGGGGAGTTGGACTAATGATATTTAAAGTTGTCTTTCAACCCAAACCATTCTATGATTCTAAAATCTTAAGCATCCAGACTGGGATGAGTTTTAGTCCTGTGGTAGCTTGAGTTTTGGAAATCAAAGGCAAGATTCTTGATGGTGACTTTGTCAGGCCTGTGGTTTTGCTTGTTTTTCCACATACTGAAAAGCACAGGCAGCTCATGATGGGAGCACTCTACTAACTGCTATGAGAGCCTGAGCCCCATGTCCCTTTTCTGTGAGATAGGCAGAAGGGTCCTTTCTGCCCTCTGCAGCACAAAACCTGGCAAGGAGTGATACAACTAGGATAATTTAATGTGAAGGGCTGTTTTGTTAGTGTCTCATGCCTGTTAAAATTGCCACTCTCACAGCTATGAAGCGAAGGTCATTGCAAGCAATAGGTACCAGCTTTGCCTGGAGAACACATTTCCAACAATGTGCAACAACTTCAGCTTCTAGCTGGGATGAGGAAAAGGTCCAATGGAGTCCCCCAAAGTTACGATTCAAGCAGTGAACCCATCCTTTAGCAAAAGTACTTCTTAAGCCCTCCATGTGAAGCTTTCATAAAGCTTCCAAGTGAAGCTTCCAAGAACCAAAGAATCAAAATATTGAGGTTAGGTGTCCATATATTTAAAATTTTCTTTGCTGAGAACAAAGTTTAGGTGAATAATACTTTTGCATGCTAAGTATAGGAAGGTGGAAACTATTTTTCTTACCAGACTTGATTAGTACAATAGAGCTGATGAGGCACATCAACCAAGGATCAGAGAACAAGAATATTTAGTGTTTAGAGGAGACCAAGAGAATATACTAGCAAAGAATGTGAGCAACTTAAGTTTCTCACTGGATCAGTGATAATCTGGAATCACCATGCTGCCAGTCTGATTAATAATTTACAGCTGTGTTCTTCTCCATTTTGTAAAAACTCATTTTGTATAAACTTAGGTTTCATAACCCAAATGAGAAAACCAATCTATGAATGTCTGTCAAAATAAATTCAACTCTAATATCATCTTTACTTAAATACTAGTTATTACTGTTATAGGGGGTGCCTACGCTTGTATGTAGTGTTGTCTCTAATGCATTTTGGCTGGTGGACATATCAACAGACAAATCTGTAGTACGTTCATGTATGCAATGCAAAGAGGTGCGGTACAAAACAGTAACAGTATGGTTGACTCATTGGGTAAATATAAGATTAATGTGTTTAGTTATTACATGTTACAAAACAGAAAAATGACCTTGTAACTTTCTTTTATTCGCCCATCCTTGTGCATACCCCAAGTGACTGTATGCCTGTCCCGGAGAGCATGGGCACCAGCAGTGAAATCCATGCTAAGCTCTACCACAGAAGTGCCAGGTACTTCTTGGTCCTACAGCTGCTTCCTCTTCCAATGTGTTTCCATAACACTGGGCCAGGGTGCTGGTATGTGCACAGTTCAGGCTTGACGGACAAGGAACAAGAAGGTTTTACTGAGGAATGTAAAGTTATTGTGGGGACGAGCCCCAATAACCCCAAGGTAGGAACTACCTGGAAGTGATGCAGCATTGCAATTACTCCTTCTGGTGAAAGGGATTGAAATCCCTATATGCAAAATGTATGTGTTGCTCTGTAAGTAATTCTGAGATTAGCAAAATAAAACTGCTGTGAAAAATACTAAATTGCTAAAATAAGTCAAACCTCTTGTCACTAGGAAAGATGGTTCACTGGGTGAACTGTTAGAAACTAAGATGGATATTCAAGGATATAAAGGCATATCTTGTTTTCGGTTTAGATATCCATGGCTGACACTGTTCACTGTGTCAGATTCTGAAATCTGATTTTAAGGTTCAATTTGTATTTCCCTGGTTTCCTACATTTTCTTTAGTGCAATTTTGATGGGTTTGACTGCTACAGATTAAGGCCTAATAATTGAAATTTCAATTCAAAAAGGATGCATGAAGTCAAATCTATTATAAGAAACTCTGTATCTCCCATTTCTTGGGAGAATGAAGATGATGAATTTTTAAAAGTGTGAATTTTAGTTAAATTACTTGTTAAATGCCAAAGTGTGTTCTGCACACAGCACATATACAGGAAGGATGCTATTTCTGTCAAAAAGTAGAGTAGCAGTGATTTTTATTTTTTTTTTTCATCAGTGAGGAAATACTTTACTAAGCAAATTCTCCATTTACCTATGCTTTTGCCTCTTAAGGTACTCTGTAATTCATCTGGTATGCTGGAGAAACAATGTAGGTCTCAGAAGTACATGGCAGAACTCAACAAGATGGTGAAAAAAATATCCTGCACTAGCCTATTTTAAGAAGAGTAACAAATCCAACCTTGCTGTCTGTAGTAGTAGAACAATTGATTTCTAAAGCTGAAGACTTGCAATGGAGAGTTTGGCTTTATTGGCTAATGTATGCCAACACAGAGAATGAAAAAATAGGGTAAAATGTAATGTCAGAAAAGCTAAATTATCTGGCAAGTGACTTTAAGATGAAATATATTTCTACTCTGAAAAGATACCTTTTTTCCCTCCAACAAAAAGGACACACTGTGGAATATTTTTTTTTCTTCTAATGTTCCCTCAGTCCCTGCAACCTATTGCTGTGCCCAATTTGGCTATTTTGCAAGCACAAAGTTAATTTAAAAGAACAGCCTTCTGTCTGCCTTCTGAGACTGAAAAGTTCACCTGAGGTTCTTCACATTAACAAATATGGAAAATATTCCACAGGCAAAATTAATTGATAACTCTGAAACCAATATCAGATGATGAGCCCAGATACTTTAGTAGCTTTTTGTAGGCATCAGTGTGAGGGTTCTTTTTGCCAATTTTTTTGCACTTATTCACACAGAAATGCAAATATAGCTGGATATTCAGATTCTATGTTGAAACTTGGAGAATAGGTAGTACTTTTTAAACACTTAAAGGAAGGCATACAACATAAAGGGAGGATGTCCAAGTAGTTTTTTTCACCAGAGTTAATGCTGGTTTCTTGGGGTTTGTTTTTTTTTTTTTGTTTGGTTGGGGGTTTGTTGTTGTTGTTTTGGTTTTGTTTTGGTGGAGTTTTGTTTGTTTGTTTGTTTTTGTTGATATAACAGTTTTCTAATTTGCATGGCTTCCAGATTACTCTAGTAGTCACAGGAATAACTTTATCAATGTGATAGGTAGAGAAATGTAGGGAGAAAGCATCTCTTTTCTTACCTTACGTATTTTGTTTTAAGGCTGTTCTATCTCCAAATAGACATATATGTGCAGACCCTTCAAAACTGGAGCAGAAGACATACTCCTCGCCTTTCTCAAATGAGTATGCTAAAAAATGACTTTTTTCAGTCTTCAGCTTCTCAGGAAACTTAGGTTGCTGTTCATATGTACACCAGTGTCAGTCCATAAATTCCACATCAGTCATCTAATTTTCTGCAACTCTTGCTTGCAAGAGATGTGAGAAGCAGCACAGGTTTGCATGGGAAGCTTGTTTTTTTCTAATGTTTTGCAAAGTCCACTTCAAGTGTCATAAGAATTTGCTTTCTTACAAAATCTTTATTATGGTTTAACTCTAATTTCAGTACTGTTCTTGGATTTGAAGTGTACACCGACTAATCAGCCAGAATGCCTTTCTCTGGAACACATTTTTTCAATTTCAGAGCTGAAACTGCAATAACCTATTTTTTTCTGCAGGTCTGTCTTCATCTTTTGTTATCAGATTTTGTTGCACAGCTACATTCTAGAATGTACATTCAATGATGTCAAAAGATCTTTGCTTAAGACATGTCATTACAAGCAAAAAATGATTAGGTGTATTTGAGTCCAAATAGTTCTCAGTTCATGCATCCTCAATCCATCAATACTATGTGTTTTAAACAACTCATTTGGAAGTCAGCCCAGTGTGCTGACTTTATCAGAATTATTACGTGCATATTTATACTGAGGCACATACAGTCCTTATCCACAGCAAAAAGTCCTGCACAGCCAAGACCATCTCATATGTTACAGGAGCACTGTCTAGAGCAGCTGGATTTCTGTGCTGGAAATCTGAATGAGTGTTGCTCATGCATGGGTATTTCCTGAAGGAAAATACCAGGTTTGCTGTACACACAGTAGGCTCTGCTGAAAGCTTCAGACTTGCAGTACATGAGCAGAGTTCAGAGAGCATGGGACATGGCTGGGCTCACCTGTGTGCATGAGGTGCATTTTCATTGCCAGTGCGCTGTGCATGCCGGCATCACTGCTGATGCACATCATCAAAACCATTTACCTAGGACTACTGAGGAAACCTAGCTGGAGCTTCTGCTCTGCTCTCCTGTTAGATGTTTGAATAGTAGGGGCGAATGTACAGCATGAGGTGTTGCTAACACTGGGCTAATGCCCATTATTAAATCTACAGCTTTACTCCATGTGGATCAGTTATACGTGAACATTTTTTTAAGTGATTCAAAATCCATGTGTTTGTTGGATCATGAATCACCTTAAAGCATATTGACCGTTGAGGATGCGGGAGAGTGTCAGCTTTGGGCTTTTGGTTAGTATCAACTCTTGCTGGCTCCTGATGAACACCCAGGTTCATCATATTACATGCTAGCAGGAGTCATCCTTACACCCATGGAAGTTTCTTGTTTGGCAGCACGGTACTGCCGTAACTTCAGCACTCTACGAATTTGTTTTGTATGTAACTAAACTATCTTTGAGTTCTCTACTTGAGGGTGGGTTCTTGCAAATTTAAGGTGATCTAGCTGTCTCTTAGGATGGACTTTAGGACTTGAAAAAACCTTATAACATGTACTGTGTGGCACCTGAACTGATCTCTGTGGTGAAACCTTAGCTGAAAATGTTATTATAAGGTACAGCTGAGGAAACCTCTTCTAAATGTTTGCCATAAGGAGCAGTGGATAGCTGCTCTGGCCTTGAACATGCCTTTCAAATGAGCATGCAGTCATATAGAAATAAAGTAATTTCCATGTGATAACAGAATATATGTGAGGATATCTATCAGAGCCCTTGTCTGTATTTATCCTCCAAAGGCATCCTCCCCCCTGCCCTACCCCTGATGGTTAAGTTATTTTTGTGGTGATTTTTTTAAATGTCAAAAGGTAATGTGTTAGTGATGTGAATTTGTTTAGCTGTGCATGTATTTACCTAGTTTTTTGGTCTTCCTATGTCTCTGAGTTTCTGTAAAACCACTGAACAGAAGAATCTGCAAACTCAAGCGGGTATCTAGTTGTGTCCTCAGAAAACAGTGCTTTGAGAAACTAAATTTTGACCTGAGAGAGGGGAAGATAATTCTTATCCACAATGTTGCACTCGGGTAAGGCCCTTTGGACAGCAAATATGGTTTAGATTAAATTACTATTAGGCTTTGTGCACCTGAAGATACTAATAATATGTGTTTGTGTTACAATGCTTCCGTCTTCTGAGACTGAAAAAAACAAGGCAAGAAACAAGTTTATTGTCATTTGGGTGTTTGTTTGCTTATTTCTCTGAATTATGATTCATTTCTGGGATATTTGTGTTAACTGCAACCAACTTGACTGCAGTTGATCATGAGGAAATAATCAGGTAATAATGTGCACTTTGAAAAGGAAGACAAAGGTTCCTCACAAGAAAATACTGCTTTTGGTGACACTGACCTTACTGATAGCCAAATAGTGTTTGCTTGGATGATGGAAAATGGAAATTTCTTGCTTTTGAAACCCCAGAAAGTCAAGAGGAAAAACCCCCTCTTTTTATCAGTATTCTTAGTTTAAAGAGCCACTGTTTAAAAAGTCATAGTACAACATATAGTTTATATTTTTTCATTCATTTTAGACAGATTTACAATATGCTAAAGACCTCTAGAAATCTTGCCTTGATTGGAGTGAAAACCTTTGTCTCAATGAAGCCTGTGGAGAGTGGTGTTAGAGCAATGCTGTGTACTGGGTGGATTTATGTTCAAGATTAGGCAAGGCTTTGAATTTCCAAGATTATACTTTGAAGTGGTCCCAATACAAAGAATTATCTCATTATAGGTGGCTTACTGGGTTTTATATGGCAAACACTTGAAATTTCCTGTCATTGCAGATTAACATGCTGCTGTCTGCTACAATTGTGGCTGTGTGCTGACTTCAGCTGCGCAGTAGAGCCAGTTCTTTTATATGAATGAGCTTGAGAGATGCATGAAGCAGTCCTTTGACCTGATATTATAGTAACGGGCAGGCTGGTGGAGGATGAAACTCAGGTGTCTATCTTCAGTGGCGTTTGACAGACAGTGAGAAAATACATCTTAAGACTGACAAGGAAGCTGTTTTATGAAAAATTAAGACTTTGAAATTTTTTATTTTAGTCCCACACCAATGCAAAACTTATAACAGATACTTAATGAGCACACAGGAGTAGGAATTTTGCAGAACTGAAACTTAAGCCTGAGTCTTCAGTCTTTGTGTTTCACTACCAAGTTACTGTATACTGAGTTTCTCAACAGAAATTGGAAAGAAAGACCATTCAGGATTTAAAAAGTCTTTGTGGAAAATTTAATTGAACCAGCTACAAAATATGGAATCCTTCAATTTAAAGCTATTTTTTTGGCTGTTTACAGTTATACTTTTTTCCCTTTCAGGCTTTTCACAAATATT
Organism: Astur gentilis; assembly: GCF_929443795.1. Classification (NCBI taxonomy): domain Eukaryota; kingdom Metazoa; phylum Chordata; class Aves; order Accipitriformes; family Accipitridae; genus Astur; species Astur gentilis. Next base: position 2,681,002 of record NC_064911.1, on the reverse strand, counting down.
GGTGAATACTCTGATAAAATCTAGTCTCCAGTATGTATGTGGGAGAACATTGCACTTGGAAACAGGGAAGTTGCAGTCCATCAGTGCAGCTATTTGTTTAGTAAGATTCCAGTAAAATTTCCAGCATAATATTTTGAAATAATAGGGATTATGATCCAGAGCTGGCCAAGAATCAAAGAGAAGAGTCTTGCATAACCAAAAGTCTTTTTGTTTGTTTGTTTGGTTTTTTCCCCCATATTTTTTTGTTACATACAAAAAAAAAAAAAAAAGTAATGATCCCTTCTCTATTCTGAAGCATGCTTCAATGGTCAATGGAAATGTCAGGAATGGTGTCCATTCTTTAATGATCTTGCTTGTATAAAACAAGTTTAAAATCTGTTTTAAAGAAAATAGTAAACTTTGATAAAGGAAAACAGGGTATGTTTTCCCCTACAGAAACTCTGTGTGAAGGAAAGGTTATCCCTCAAGCACTTTCTGTGCAGAAACTCACCTCAGTTGTTCTAGAAAGGATAGATTCATTATGTTCACTTACATCAAAAATCATCTCATCTAAGGCAGAGTTTATGTATCCTTGGTACTTCCCAGCTGGGGATGTTAAAGCTCCTGATCTCTTTATACCACAGCAGAATGACCTGCAGTGCTCCTTGTCTGGGATTCATGTTCTTTGCAGTACCCGGTCAAGTAGTTTCATAGCACAGACTTTAACTCAAAGTTAACACATCCTGTGATATGTACTATCTTGCACAGGGGTTTACCACAAAACTTTTGAAGGTGGAACTAACTGTGCTCCAGTTAGCTAGCTTCTTTTTGAAGGTTTTTATTCAAAAGAGAGGATGATGTGAAAATCTATGTATCCATGAGTTTCAGCATCTGTGTTACAGTCCTGTTGCAGTATTTAGAAAAGCAACATCAAGTTGAGCTCTGTAGCATGCAGATTGAAGACCTGAAGGAAATCTTAGAAATTATAATTTATAAGGGGTGCCACTGAGTCCAGCCTTTTAAGATCATCTGAAAGGCTTATGCTTTTTTTTTGCCAAAAAGAGTTCCCAGAACATCTGATCTATGTATTTTCCTAAGGCTGACCTACTCAACATGTTGTGACTAGCTCAAGACTTCTAGTATAAAGACTAAATTCACTAAAAAACACAGGAGAGAAGAAGAAATCAAGATCCCTTCCTGGAACAATAGCAAAGAATGGGATTTGAACTTCAGCCTCATTTTGTATTGGATGTGTGTTAGTTTTTGTATGATGTACTTTTTTGCAAGCAAGAAACACCCCCTCCTTCTCTCTCCCTCAAAAATGTATATGCATCTTTTTTTTTTCTCTTTCCTTAGTGTTTGATCTGACACCTGATTCTTGAGACACTGAAGGTGTAACATACTGAAATCAGAGAAAAAATAGCATTTAATTTGACTTTAATGTGGGTGAAACTGAACTTTTCAGATTTGTTATTTGTATTGCATTTTCTTCCTTTCTCTAGCTTGCTTTTTTTTTTTAAATCTTGGGAAATATGAATTATTTTTGCCTGCTGGAAGTATCCAATGGGACAATATCGGTTTTCACTTGAAGAACGTCAGCAAAACCAAACAGTAAGTTGTTGCAACACAAAGATACTGCCAAGTGTTTTATTACAGTCCATCAGATTTGATTCAGATGAATGGATGATGTAGGCAGGAGACCGGTAATTAGAACTGTGTTAAAGTTTTGCATTAACTCTAAAGTCCATCTGAATTGAATAAGATGCTGCTTTAAATTTACTTTATGCAATCTTGAGTCAATGTTGTTTTGAGCAACACTGAGGTAGGCAGATCCTTGCCAGATGTCTTTGTCAGCCTTCCTCTTTTGTATCCCATGAGCCCTGAGGAAAGGAGGATGGAACAGACACCCAGCTTTCTGGCACCCCTCAGTGCAAAGAGAAGGCATAAAGAAGTCTATATTTGGTGGCTTTCTGAAAGATGGGAAAAACAGCCAGCTGATGCTCCTGCAAGGCATAGCACAGCTCAAAAGAAACGGAAGCAGAAAGGAGGTCATCAACCCACTCACCTCCTGGAAAGGGCATGGAGATAGTGACTGCATGGGGGGGGATCTTTCCTTTGGAAAGAGAAATGATAACTTAAGGAAAGGTGAAAAGGTTCATTTATTGACAGCACACAAATGACAACTCTTACTACAGATCCATCTGAAATCAGATAGGGATCTCTGTGTGGGTGGGCAGCAAGAATCAGTAGTCATTCAGGTTTTGTGGATTGCTGGGTGACTAGTGAAGCAGCCAGCACCACATTCATGTTACGTAAATAAAGGGGAAAAAACCTCCAGTACCTCATGAGCTGAGCTCCAGGGTTGGTTTGTGAACATAACTGTGAGGGAAGCCCTGTGGTATTAACAACACTCTGGTGGTAATTTTGAACATAGTTGTTTTCATCCCAGAGCTGAAGTCTATTGGCCAGCTGCAGTAGGCAGCGATTGACCTCTTCTTCCTTGGCTATGTTGTGCACAGTGCACACTGTAGTGTGCATACCCACAGTGTAAAACATGGAGAGACAGGCAATTAAATACTATGGCTTTAAGCCTAAGAGCAGGCTAAATCAGGAAATACCACTTGAATGGCAATTGTTTGAGACCTGTGCTGCTGTTAGTCTATATAAAAGAAGGATTGGAAGCAGGGTTTTTTTTGAGAACAGATATGCTTTTCTGTCAGTTCACATAATCAAAACAAATATCTGCTGCAACTATTTTCCTTCCCTAAGGAAAGTACTTGAATGCTGGAATGGATTTCCCTGAGAGGCTGTGGAATTACCATTGCTGAGGAAGTTCAGAACTTGACTAGACAAGGCTCTGAGCAGCCTGATGTAATGGTGAGGTTTGCCTTCCTTGGAGCAGGAGGCCGGACTAGAAAACCTCCAGAGATCCATCTCAGCCTCAATTATTCTATGATTTTAAACTATGATGGAATCTGAATTAATGATGGCATTATATGGGTAATATTAAAACTGCATTAAAAATACACCTTGCCTGTGTAGGTTTTTTTCTCTATGGTTTATTTGAGAGCTTAGAGACAGACATATATTTAGGTATTTCGGTGAATCTAAGCCTTTTATTCAGCATGGTAGTTTGGTGAAGTTAAACCATTAGTAATACCCAGCAATATAAAGTTTAGTTATTTTGGATCAGTGTTTTTTCCAAACTCTGTACCTTGAAGGACTGTTGATTGTTGGCTTATTCAAGCCAGTTAGCTCCAGCCACATGGTATGTTTACATGGTCAAAACCTAACTTCTTATGAAGTATAATACACTCAGTAATGTATTCTCTGGGGTTTATGTCCCTTCCAATTAACATCAGTGAGACCATGTTAAGCCAGTAGCTCTGTGACCTTCCATTGTCTATCAACTGAATGGCAGGTGCTGTGACACTCTCTGATTCCTGACAAAAGCCCAGCCACTTCTGCAATGATAATATTAACACTTTGGCAAAAATGAGTCCATTGTCCAGGATGGCTATCTTCTGTGAGTTCAAGGAAAAAGGGTGTGTGAAATCTAACCCCAGTCTGGTCACAGAGCAGACTCGTGTCCTTGTGTCTGTGATACTGCAACCGATCGCATCCAGCTTGGCTCTGCTTTCTCCCTGGTACTATACATGTGGCCTTATTCCCAATTTGGCTGGGTCCACAAGTGCGAACTGTTTTCTAGGTAGGAAGCTGATGTCCTACGTTGAGCACAGGCAGTTTCTAGGATGTCCCTTGATTTAAACTGCAGATACTGTTGAGAAAGGGGGGTTTAATTCCTAATAATCTAAACGATGATATAAATATTTATAATGTGCAGGACTACTTGTTTATCTCTTTAAGTCCTGAAGAATAATATGTAGCTTCAGTTGCATTGCTCCAGTATGGAGTGCGTGACCAACACCATGTACCCCTGTAACATCAGACCATATCAGAACTGAATTTTCTTCTCACAAATTCTGTTTTCACTCTTCGGTGCTCTGTATCATGTAAATTCAGTGGCAGACTTCTTGAAATATAAGTTGTACTGCAAACTTAAGCCTGGCACTATATGCTGGGAGCATACGACTTGCTTTAAAGAATTCCCATGACTTTCAAAAGAGCTTTTGAGTATTCAATATATTGATAAATCTATGGCTTGTTTTGAGTCTTTGACAGTTGCATTGTGTTTTTGTGGCCAAGAACTGCCATGCTTTGAAACTATTTCCCTGTTCTGTAATCGATCTGGGCAGTTGATGGCCAATAAAGATTCCTGAAAGTAATTGAGTATCCCAGTGTTCCTATCTGACTGTACTTTGGCTAAAAATGACTTACTGTTTATCATTTACCCTCTGAAAACTCTTGAAAACTCTTCCCTGAAGAGCAATAAGTCCTTGTAAAGTTTTCTGGGAAGGGGGAGGAGGAGGGGAGAAAAGGAACTGAAAATCCATTTGACAAGAACATTTGAGAATGATCATAGATTTTTGAATAAGGATCTTGTAACTCATTATGATGATTTCCCATTCTTTTTCCCACTCAAATGGCTTTATTGTGTCAGCTATCTCCTAATATCCTTTGCCCTTTTTTGTTTTAATAGTCTTTGCAGTAGATACCTTCACAATCTTAACTATATATAAAGCTTTGTATATAATACTTATTTTTAATATCCCAATAGAGACCAGAAACAAGACCATCCACTTAAAATGAATGTGATACTGCCCCATCTCCCTTGTGTTTTTCCTTGCTCATGTGGTCTACACATGGGATGTCTTGGCAATGAACCTTGTTACAAGCACTGGAGACTTCTAAATTAAAAAGCTTTTTTATATCCTATGTTCCCTTATTTGAATTTTAACCTACTCCTTTAATGTTACACGTTGCCCAACCAAAGCATTTGTTAATGGGCTACATCCATTGGTGGAATGTTGACATTCCACTAAAAAATGGCTAAGTTGGAATTTTTTTTTTTAAAATGTGGGGTACTTTCTAAGTTATTGAGTGTCTTGTGGTCGTCATGCATATTGTAATGTCATGTATTCTAAGGACCGTAATGTGGTCGGGAGTCCACTGTGCTTGAATGCTGCAGTGGTTTTCATGCATTAAAGTGTGCTCATGTGTCTGCACATATGCAGTGGGTTCGCAAGGATATAGGAGCAGCAGGTAGGAATCAGCAAAGAATATAGAAGGACCTGTAAGACCACAAAGATCTAGTGCATCTATATGAAAATTATGATGAGGGAGCTGCAGCCAAAATGCAATTCCAGTGAAAGAAGGCAGTAGTTCCTTTTCTAAATAGGCATGTACATGAGAAAAAGGGTCAAGAGGGTTTTGTTTGCTTTCTAACAACTGGTATATGTAATGTTTCCCAGAATGCCATGATCCTTTATATACAAATATGGCCATCGGTCAGCATAGGCTTTATTCTTTGAGTCCTATTCTAAGCTCATTGCTAACTCTAAAATGTACACAGAAGAGCTCATAGGAATTTCTAGCATCTTGAAGACAATCAACCAAAATAACCGTTCTGATTTCTGCTGTGGGGAGGGGAAGTATTTATCTTTTAGTACACTCCCTTGAACAGAATACCCTATTTTGACCAAAGGTTGTGCTTGAAACAGATTTTAAAATTGTAAGGGTGCATAACCAAAACAAAAATGCATAAACAGCTACTGTGAGAGAGTATATATGTAACTAGTCAAGGTGTAATTTTAATTTCTGCAGGTTCTATAAGAAGCAGCTAAATTCAGTATCATCTGTTTCGGTACGTGTGTGCAAAGTCAGGTCTTGTGCACAAATACTTTGTGTGTGTGATTATTAACATTCCTCTGTTGGTGTACTAAGTCACTGTGCAGGAGATTTGAGACACATTATAAGTGTATTTGAAGCAACACAGACTTCTTTGAAAACAAACAAACAAAAAATATTAAGATTGTAAAAGCCTAAATTGAAAAATAGAACTTTGTGCTGCGTATGTTTATATTGGTACTAATGAAACATTTAAACGTGTCATATTACATTGCCCTGATGACACAACTTTTTCCCATAAGATCTACAAATGCAGATGAGAGCCTTCTTTGCCAAAAGCTCCCTTTCTTGCCAAGTATATTGGACCATTCCCAACATACTGGATAAATCCAGCCATAGGTAAATACAATATTCTTTAACTAACTAAAGATCAAACAAAGTTGATAAATTTATCATGTCAGTATAAATCTGCTGTATTTTCTCAGTGAGACAGATAGTTTTGAACAATGACTTCTGTATTTTATTCATGAAAATTTCAAGAGATCTCTGTTTTAACAGACAGATCCTCAAAAATTCATCACTTTTGTCAAGGTGTTGCTCACTTAATGCTACTTTGCTATGAAGTTTAGTATTTAATTACACTTAATGCTGCCAAACAGCCAGAAGTGGTGGCATTTTAAACATAGAATTGACAAATTAGGCAAATCACTATTATTACAGTCATCGTCAACACCCAAAATGAGCGTGGTCTAATACACTGTACACAAGGTAATCTTTCCACATAGTAATTGCAATGGCTTTACCTAGAAGTCCATCTTTCAAGAAAGCAGAATTCTAGACAACCCGGAAAGCAGACGTTGCACTTCAAGCTAGAGATCTTGAAAGAGTTAGATATTTTATACACTGAAATAAAGGCCAGAGGAAGGGGGAATGCATTTGCTTTTGGTTTTCTGGAAAGCTCAGTATTGCAAAATACACAGTATTGCTCAGTATTTGATATTGCAAAACTTCCCTAGAGGTGGTGCTTGGAAGGTATGAAACAAAACCTTGGTCATAACCTGCCATTTTCCCCCTTTCCAACTTCATGCTGTGACTGAGCAAATAGAGTTCTCGAGAGTTCATCCCAAATTTGGAAAGAGGTATGCTTGGTTTTTGACATCAGTATAGAAACTTGAATGGTAGTAGGAAGCAACTATTGATTTGCATGGCACAGAAAATTAAATCTGATGCAAGAATGAGGTGTTATATATTTGAAGATAGAGAACTTAAAGCATCCTGAAAAGGTTTATGTCCATGTTATGGGCTGGGAAAATTGGTTTCAGAGATAAAATACACCTTGTCAAAGTTCTTCCATAGTATTGGCAATGAAACCAGTAGTACTAATTCTGCGCTTCTGTGCTGTGTGTCAGTGATTAGCTGATGTTGCCTCCCACATAAAGTCCCTTTCTCCTCCCTTTGCATTCAGTGTCTCAATAAGTCTTCTTCAAAAACCAGAGGAGCGGGAGTCTTATTTAACGAGAAAGTTCTTCTTCCTCCACACAGTTAGAGCTGGTGAAACTTGAGCTCTACCAAAGACAATGGAAAAAATTCTCACTGACTTTGAGGTGTCAAGTTTTCACAAAATTTGCAATTTTGTCATATTTGCAATGTTTGTCCAAAGCTACACTGTTGCACCAGGTAGTACTGAGACAGAGACAAGCTTAGTTCTGCTTATGGACAATGCTGGAAAAAAACCCCCATCACCCAAGCGTGTTAAAGTGGCATTGAAAATTAATTAATAAACTATCTCTCACAAGGATTTTTTTAAACTTAGGATTGATACTGGGCTAAAATGATCATATGGCTGCTTGGGAGTTGGACTGTGGGCAAAGCAACTTCTTGCGTGTAAATACACCCCCCCTTTAACAGAATCCACCCTGTGAAAGGAGTGTTGAGTTGTGCATGAAGAGAGGTACAGGTGACTGCATGTTTTTAACATGTTAGTGAAATTTGCTTCTGGGGAGCTTGATCAAAACAATGAGTTGAGAAAATTATCTGATCTGAATTTTGCTACTGTGAAACCATAGTATCAATAGTTATTGTACTTGTGTGCTTTTGTGTTATTATTTTTAGACCCTTAAAAATAGTAACAAGTTTCCATTACAGTTTTGTAGTTTGATTGCCATAAATATAGGTAACTCATTTCAATACTTTGCAAAGACACAAAACCGTGTTTCTAAAATTTCATGTAAAATTACGGATGAAGGAATTTTCAGAGCTACGAATGGAAAGGTCGTCTTGTCCTGAGAGTGAATCCAATTAAATTCTGTGCTGAGGCCAAGAAAACTGATTGGCATGTAGATTAAAGCCAAACCCAAGTCTTCTCTGAACATTTACTGACAGCCATGAACTTTGACAGTTTCAGGCAATGAATTTTCCAAGTTGTGTTGGAGGGCTTTCTATAAGTTGTGACAAATACAAAAGGAAAAAATTGTAGCAGATGAAGAAGGGGAGATTCATGGACTCATGTTGAGTGTCTTTCCTGACACCGCAATTTCCAAAGCAACAACAACAAAAAAGCAACAAAAAAATCCCATTCCTCATCATAAATCAATAAAAAAACCATGTTTCCATAACATTTTTATTATTCTGATAACAACAGCTTGACATTTCTGCATTGGCTCAGTTAAGTTTTTCCTATCTATTGCCTGCCAGAAGGAAAAATGTTCCTTAATTTTCAGCCATCTACTGGAAAGTGTTTCTTTTTCTGGTTATTAATGAATGTGCACACAGGATCATTTCATGTTGTTAATTCTGAATTTTGCTAGACAAAGTATAATGGTACAGATCATGTAGAGAAATGGTAGGTTATGACAGTAATCATAATAAAAGGTTATTCTTCCTTTCTCTAAGATGAAGTTATTGATTGTGAAAGGTACCCAAGTGATGACCATGATGCATGAGACTTTTCAAAATGTATCTACTGGATTCATCACAGGCAACAATCCATGCAAATTCTCACAAAAAAAGCCTGCTGCTGACCTGCTGGAGAAGGCAAATCTCTTCAGTGGGTCTCTGCGTGAATTCCTAATAGTGCTCTGTCCTTTGCATCTTGGACAAATCCAACCATGGCATTTTAGATCATGTGCTATTTGTGATTTTTTTTTTTTTCATGTAATGCCCTGGCAAGTTTATTTTAGTAACTTAAATATATTTTTCTTAGGACTGGAAAATGGCCTTCAGCCTAATGTGTCTGACTATGCAGGTTTATCGTTAATCTCACATGCATGTTATTTTCACATACTCCAAATACTTCTGTAAGGAAACAAAAAATTGGATGTATTTCATAGTGATTGCCATCTGTTTAAATCAGGTTTTGTTTAAATCTGATTAACTCTAGGTGTCTTTCTTTCATATGTGCAACCTAGAGGTGGGGCCACTCTTTCTCCTGTTCAATAACACTATAACCCACTAAATAATAATCAAAAAAGTTACATTTTAATCCAAACCATTTTCATTGCGTGGTGGTATGATTGTTTGTACCAGTACAAGAGAAGGATGGGACTGCTTTTTCCACTCCTTGTGTTGGCTTAAATTGATTAAATGATTGCCCTAGGTATTAGTGAGTCCACACAAAAGAAAAACATTAAAATGTTGAGCTGTGGGGAAAAGAGCTCAGGGGGAGCAGGGGTGGGTCAGAAATTTCCATACATTAAAGGCACTCCATCATCAAACACAAACCAGAAATAAAGTAAGCTTTGTTAAGCCTGGTGCTTCATAACAAGTTGTCAGAGATAAGGGGTCTTTTAGGCTAAGTTGAAGGGTCCATGGCCGTTCTTGCATTATCTAACTTGTTTACTCCAAGTAACAGTGTTGGCTCCTTTTCATATATAACTTATACCTCAGATATGTCATGGTGATGGTACTTTTATCCCAACAGTGACTTCAGTATGTTTTCCAAAATAAACCAAGGAAACCGTGTTGTTGTGTTTGTGGGGTTTTTAGCATTGTAAAATTTAATCAACTGAAAAGCCCATTTTTGATGATTTGGATTTGAAAATCAGTTAATTCAAAATACCAAAGCAAAACCTGGGAGTTCGCATAGCAGGCTGGGATTATCCTCTCTCAAATAAATGGACAAAGGAAGGTGGTCACGGTTTTGCAGATTGTTTTCAGGGGAGTGGTACGGCTGCATGGCTCAGACTTGAGCCAGAGGTGATTGGGGTCAAAGTTCTTTCTTGCAAACCATGAGAGTTTTGGGAAGGGAGCCTGGAAAATTAATAACCAGAATATGGCCCTTATCTCAAATCTGTGAGACTTGCAATATCTCCTTCAGTAAATGGGAAAGAACAATATTATGCTAAACTTTTGAGGCCAGACAAAAGCCATACACCATATGTGAGACATTAGTTGTGCATGCCTGTGTAGTCACACACAAACTATTCTGTGCACTGGTTGTGCAAGGTACAATACTACATTTATCTTTATGCCACTTTAGCCTACGCAGCCACCAGCTCAGTGACTTTTGAGTGAATTCAGGCAAATCTCCCCACTTCGCAATGTTCGGTCTCACAACAGAGAAAGCAGAAGAAAACCTATGCTTTTCCCACTCTAGTGAAAATTGGTCATTTTTTTGTAAACTGGCATAGTGACAATGGTTGCAGTACTGGGGACATGTTCTTCTGCCAGCTTTTCTACAGGCACAGGAAACTTTGGCAGAAGGTATAGATATCTTTAACTGACACATCTGTTTGCTAGGTAAACGAGTTGCAGCTTCAATGCAATAAACCTGTGAGTTAGTTCAAAATGCCATCACTTTTAAAGTGTTTGTTCTGTCTGTCTGATTAAGAAAGTGTCTCTTCTAGCAATGCTGCAAGGCATGAGAAATCCAAACTGGCCAGATGTTCTTACCTCAGATGTTAATTTAATAACTTAATTTGGGGCTATTCAAGGCCCCTCCGGTTACATAGGAAATGCACAGATACACTTTTACACAGCCTGAGTGGTTTAGGAAGATGGTCCCTGCCAATCCAATTGGTTTTGCACTGTGAGAGATTAAGTGGCATTTCAATCATACGGGATGAGGAGATCTAGTACATCGCTGTCACTGAAAGAGGTGTGCCTGTCTTTCATCCCGTTTCCAGCCATGCAGCCCAGCCTCCTTCTAACTTGTGTGAGCCAGTTCAGTTCACTGAACCAGCTGACAAGCAAGTAGTCCAACATACAAGAATAAGGTATGTAGAAAGACATATGAATTTAGTATTTGGACTCTAATATGAAGCACAAGATGGTGATGTGACATAAGCATTTCTGTTTCTCCTTCTCCATTTCCCACAGGCTTTATTCCACCTTTTTCAGGAAGGTAACTGGATGCTGAGACACACACAAGGGTTTTTGTATCTGAGTTACATTCGCTTAAGTAAAAGTTATAGTTCATATGCAGCAAGAGGTTGATTCTCTTGGCTGGCTTATGCCTTTACAACTATTTTTGATGCACTGCTGGGTATTTTGTGAGTCTGGTGAATCTGGATAAGGCAATTTTTTTTATTTTTTTTTTTTAACAAATCCGTTTCTTTGCATGAACTGCACTGCTTTTGTCATCTTGGTTCACCAAATGATTTGGTGCCAGTTCAGGGTAGCATGTCTTGTCAGGTGGCATGCTTTTCCTTGTATCAGAGATGTGTTCTTCCCCCAGTGTAATGTCTACCTGTGCTAGCGTGGGCCATATTCTGCAAAAGAACAAGCAAAGGCAGAACAGAACACTGTTTCTCTTTTACAGTTGGACTCGATGATCTTAAAGGTCTTTTCTGACCTAAATGATTTTATGATTCTGTGATTCTATTCTTGAATAAAGGAGTAAGGTTTCCTTCACTTACCACCTTTTCCCCTTTCCTCATATCTTCTACTCTCTCCTTTTTGTATCCAGCTTTCATAAGGATTATTTTGCAGATGGAGAGAACCAAGTATATATCCTGCACTGTTAATCTCAGCCCTGTAAACATCTGTCAGCTATTCCCTCCTCTACTTCCCTCTAGTAAAAAACCATTGGGGTTTTTTAACATGTGGATGCCTTTAATTTTCCTTCTTTGTACTGAAGACATACTTTCAAGAGTTTTCTGCAATTCTGAGGTTTAGAAATGTTTTGAAAATGAAAAGTGATAGTCTCAAGTAAGCATATGCCTTCAGAAAGGGAACAGGAGAAATCTCTCCACTCCTCCAGCACCACACATCCCTTTTATGCTGTTAAACTCCTGGTAAGCAGTGATATTAAGTACAGCTTAAAATCACACCATAATTTGGTGCCATAGACTTGAAATTAGGATTTAGGAGATCTTCCATTTCTCTGCTCTTTCACCCTTTCTGACTGTAAGTGGTATTTGAATATTTTTTAAAAATGTAGATCACATGTTGTGATTAGATGCTGATCTCTTCCGTTTGGGCCTCTTCAAGTGCTTTCACAAAGTTATTTCACACAAACCAATAAACAGTTGACAGGGATAACCTAAGAGTGCCTTTAGAGCCTTGCTGACCTTATATGCTATCCTGTTGGTATTTCCATTACAATTTATTTGCTACTAGAGGCTCAGGCCTACAAAAGCAACACTGAAGTCTTGCCTCTTGTAATTATCAGTTGTAAATGAGTACAGAATTTTGATATATGGCAACATTTTTTTAGAACTGAAGTTAGCAAAAATTATTATTTTATTTTATTTTATTATTTTATTTTTTTTTATTGGATTCCTGGAACTGGCAAGGAGACAGATATTTCTTCATTCCTGCATTGAAGCAAGGGACTTTTTTTTTTAAACAGTTCTGCTGTAGAAATATATAATTATGTGTGGGTAGACTTGGCATGGATCTCTTCCCCTTAGGGATATGAAGAAAACAAGCCTTTTCAAATACCCTTAATAACATACAGGTAAATAATGAGTTCAGACCAAATAACTGCTAAATATGAGAAAACCATCACATTTCTACTCCTACTGCTAGCCAGAAAAAGAGCAGTGATTACCCATATCCTGCCAGTGATATTTTACACAGACCTCTCTACTGTTTTTAAGTGGGAGATCAGTGCCTAGGCTGATGGCAGGATGTGGACCTTATAAAGTATTTCCTGCTGAAAAGAGCACTTTGGATTATTAGATAGACTAAAATGTCATTTAATGAGTTGGATTATGAAAGATGGACTCCTACACACTCAGGAGTAAGTGTAAACTGATATAAGAGGTCCTGATCTTGCAAAAAAACCTTTATCAGGCATTTTCCCTGGTCAGTAAGAAATCTCACTAAATTCCAATGAGATCTTTATACAGACAGAATTTGTGGCAACAGGCACTTGGCTGAAGAGGACAATACCTCAGTACCCAAGCCTGTGAATGTGGTTTAACTGTTTATGTATCAGTATGTATGAGAGCAGCCAGCATTTTTCCATAGCGAATGTAAAGTAGAACAGAATGGGCTTATGTAGAGATTGTTCCTCTTTGGAAGTTAGCACCTGGGACATCAGACCTCTAGAGGGGATGGAAACCACTAACCACATTGGTTTACTTTTTTGTGGGGATTCCAACTGGGTTCCAGAGTGTTTGCATGTATGTGATGCATAATAATAGCTGTGAGTGGGAAGGCGGGACTAGTGGGAAATGGGGAGGCTAGGGCTGACCTGCAGTCTGTGCTGAGTAAAAGGAAGGCAGTAGAAGACTCGAGCATCTGCCATCTAGAGAAAACAGAGATGGGAGATTTGGGCACGTACACTGCTACACGGAGTAGTAGTTTGCTCTTCTGGAGCAAAGAAGCAAGATTATGCAAAGCATTATTTTCATCTTAACATCAGTTTCTTAAGTTTATGGTAACAAACCTGTACAGTCCTGAGTAATCTGATTGGAAAAAAATGTCAGAATTATGCATGGGGTGCACTGTTAGCTAGTTGTCCTGCAAGAAAGCATGAAGGGGTTTGAGCTCCTTCTCACTCTGTGTTGGGGATAGAACCTAAAAAAGGAGAGGTTTCTGTGAGTGATGCTCTAGTTGTCAGTTCTCACTGCAAAGGCTGTGCCTGTCCGACCAAGCAAGGGGTTTTTTTAAATTAAAATTTCAACTGACAGCAGGAGGATGCATATCTTCATCCAACAGGCCTCGTAGTGTTTGGCGTGTATTTTAGCTGTGTCCTCTAACTGGTAAACTTCTCTCTAATATTTTTTAAATTGTGCTGCAGCCAGTTTAACTTACTACTTTTCTCAGTCTGTCAGGTACCTGGCCCCATTGTCCCTGCTTGACCATATCGGGCGAGGGAGTGCAGCAGTCGTCTGAGCCACGAGAGCTGATCTTCCTGCCAATACCAAATACATACACTGAATGTGGGGTAGTATGACATGCAATACTAGAATGGGTAAAATGGATTTAGAGGCACTATGGATTGGATCACGCAGGATAACAAAAATTATGGCAGGTTAGGGCTGCCTTTAAGGGAACCTAGAGCAACCTACATTTGGGATTTTTGTTTGATTGGCTGCTTTTTCCTTTGGATTTCCTAAATGGAAATTGTGCACAAGCGTGCAATATTTTTGTAGCTCTTGGCATGCTGCATAGGTCTTACTATAACACTGCACGTGCACAGAAGTGTGGGCAGTGTGTTCAATGTGTCTAGGTTGTGTCACCTTTACTGTGTAATGTGTGTGGACCTAGAGACTGTGCATGTGCACTAGAGCTGCTCTGCATGTGCTGCTGTAAGGATGTGTTTGGCCTTATTGGACAATGTAGACAAAAGCTCAGAATGCTTAATTTCTCCTTAGTTAAAATTCCTGGGTAGAAGTACAGACTATGTCTGAGAAAGTCCACACTCACTACGAAAACCTGCCTCTGAGATCACTTGGAGAGATAAGAGCACAGATACTGCAAAGGTTGCTCCCAGAGAGCTGGAAGTACACTCCTTTCATCTTCTGATGTTCACTGTAGGCAGAAGATAACTTACAGACAGCTGGGTCTGTTTGTTTGCCGTAGTGCCTGTCTCATAAACAAACCGATTGGACTTGAGGAGTAGTGAGATATCAGCCTACTCTTTTAAATTGTCCTATCATCTCTACTTTGGAGAGGAACAACTATTAAGCTGCTATGCTTCCTTGTGCTTTAGTACATCTTTCTAATTAAAAGACAGTGAATGGTCTTGTAGTTCAAGAGGATCTTAGAAAGCAGGCAGCAGCCTCTGTCTTCTCTTGGCTGTATAGTAGCTCTCTGTTGGTGGACGGGGGAAAAAAAAAGCAATCTTTAATACTTACTTTAAACTGGAAAATATGTGAGATAGTATGGTTTTCTTTCCATATCTTAATTTCATCTTTATAGCTTCCCAAATGGAACCATATGAAAATTTTAAGAAGCAATATCAACTCTCTGCCCTACAAATTCCTAGTAATATGCTTCAGTTCTGAAGATGGCACAAACTCTAGCTTTGCTGTTTTAAAACTTGTCCATTTACCAGGTTATAAGTCTTCCCTAATTTCTACTTTCTATTGTAGAGGTAATGACTGCAAAAGCTAGGTGTGGGTTTTCTTTTTTTCTGGTATGTGTTGAGATGCACTATAGACTGTCTCTGTCAAACTCCCAGGAGCACTATGAACCTTGTTGACAGATCTTGCAACACTGCTACCTAATAAAGTACCTGGGAACAGCAGAGGCGAAAAAAGGGAGGTAAATGGATTTACTGCTATGTAAAGCCTGTATAGTCACTGATCTCAGGCAATGTGTAGCAAACTGTCCTTTCCTAGACTGTAAGTATTTGAGGTCAGAAGGTTGAAAAGCATTCCAGAAACAGAGTCTGGCGTGAAAGTTGTCTTTTTTTGTGTTTTGCTAATTGGAATCAAGGAACCTCAATTGTCTCTCCTGTTTTATTTATTTATTTGTGTATATCATCTATATCACAAAACCGTTCTTTCATCCCTGTAATAGCAGGCCTAAGTAGTTTGCTTGACCTTTAATGGAGGTTTGTGGGAGGGAAACATGCCAGAGCTTCTGCCCCGCTGTTCATAGCTGCAGCTTTATCTCATCTTGTGGCTCAGAAGGCTGCTCAGCTTTCGTCAGACAGTCAGAAGTGAGGCCCTGCAGGGGCATGCTATCTCTGGGCTAGTGAAGGGATGAAAAGGGGAAAAAAAATTATCTTAATGATGGGTTATTCTTCAGTTTCTCAGCTACCAGCATAATCTGCCTGGACTGGGAAAACATTTCCTGAACTTTTAACTAAAAAGAAACCTTCTCTCTGTCTGTCCGTCTGCCTCTGTCGCTCTCTGTTTTTGATTCCCCTCTAAGTCATGAAAAACAGAAGTTAAAATAGCCTGGCATAGGATGTGCTATACTAAGAAACAATCTGTTTTTCAGTCATAGGCGGTATTCAGCAATGAAAGAATAAAAAATAGAGTGCCAATGCCATATAAGCAGCAAGCAGTGTGTTGTTTTAATGAAGGGCGAACCTAATATACTGTTTAGGTGTGATAGTGTATGCATGTTTGTTCATTTTCCTGTGGCTAAAGCATAGACAGTGCAGTAGGAACAATGCACCTCTCCTGTTAAACCAAAAAGCACCAGTGTGCATGACTGTGATCTAACGCAGAGCTAGTATGTTCAATTCTCTGTGATTTCAGCAGAAGCCCAGAATGTGCAGCTTCCTTTGAAGAATCAGTGAGTGTTACAGTTATTCCTGTGTCATGATCATATCATTATTACCCTGAAGTGGTTTAGAACACGAGAAAGTAACTTTCAGTGTGCCTACCATTGCCAGTTGTCTGTGGGGCAGCTTTGCCAACCCACACTCAAGCTGAGCAGTGTCTTAAGCTCTAGGGTGTCATTTGAATAATGACATCAGGGTGGGTTGGTCTTTTACTCTCTGTTCATAGACTTCTGTCTGGATTTTTGCATTTATGGGTCTACACATTTTATTTCAAGTTCTAATTAATAGCTTCTATCTTCTTGTTAATCTTGGGGGAATTCCCACTGCTCTCTGCTGTGGTATTAGTTCTATATACTGGTGCTGACCCAGAGGAATAAAGCATTCAGCAGCAACTACAATCCCACACATTTGTTTTTCCTCTTATGTATACTCAGTTGTTTTCCTTCTCCTGATATAAACAATTTTGTTACTCTGGCAGCTTAGCAAAAGCAAAAAAGCTGCAAAAGCAGCTTAGCAAACCCAAAATAAGTCTTCTACTCTTTCATCCAGTTTCATGTCCACTTTCTTCCTGGTTCTTAGTGTGTGCAGGATTGGCCTTGTCCTCGCAACAGCAGTGTTTCTTCTATGCTGGTGCCTGACATTACTACCATTGCTTTGATTGTGTGCACCGAATCAAAGCAATGGTAGTAATATCAGCATGCAAAGTGACACTTTCATGACCACTGATTGTTAGTCAGATAATGCTAACAGTTAGCTTTTGGAGTCTCTTACACCTACATAACATTGACTTCTTATTCCATGCTATGTAATTCAGGCATTGCTCAAACTGATATATGTTGAGGCAGAGATGGGCTCTGTGTTTCTGAAACCCAGTTTACAACAGCTGCAAAACACGAAAAACTGCTGGTTAGGTATGGAGTGTTTGGGTTCAATGTCTGAGGCAGAGTAACATAGCAATTCCAGGCAATTATGTTTGACATAAGGCAAAACTAATTCCCTGAGTAGAGATATTAGGATACCTTACCGTGTAGGCTAATTGGTCCTGCCACTTGCTTGTGTGGCCTGATACTACGTGCTGAAAATGAGAGGCCAAAACTTGACTACGCTTGCTAACAAACATTGTGGTGACTCCCGTGTCTAACTGCAGTACGCCTGTTTGCAAGATTAGTCAATACAGCTGATTGCAAATTTTGCATGTTTGGGGCCCATGTGAGGGGATTTGATTCACATAACATAAACAAGACTGCTATTAGATTAACTTTCTGTTCAGCATGGGTAAGATGGGAGAGATCTTTAGTATTTAATGAGAAAGTCGTGTTCCTGTGACCTCTATTTCCTTTCCTTTCAAAGGTCTGTGGGAGTATTTATGTCACAGAGAACTTCCAGGATTAAGCCTAAATTCATTAGGAACATTATCCTCCCAAGTCATTATCAAATTAAGCTCTGCAGATCACCTCTCAGAATTACTTAGTACGTCTTCTTTGGAGACAAAATGTCCCCTGATCCAGCAATTCACATGTTTCATCACCACAAACTGGTCAAGTATCTGTAACCTTTTATCATCTCGTGTGAATACAAAGAACTCTGCCTGAGATAAATTTGGTACCATGCCATAAAACCCCCACAGTATTTGTGTATAGAAGACATTTATACATTTCTTAAGTGTTTTGGCAAAACCCCACAGCAAGGACAGAAGGACTA